>NW_009649314.1:372818-494245 GCF_000708025.1 Charadrius vociferus | reverse complement strand
GAACCTGTCTCTCCATTGACACCAAAAAAGCCCCAAACAATTAGTTAGACTAAATGCCTGCATTTTGAAGAACCAGAGTTAGGGTTAGATGAATCCTTCTTGTAGGTTGACCAGCATAATGGAAAGAAATAGAAGGTTTTCCTCTGAAAGTAGCTTTACAGCTATTCCATCTGCTATAGTAAGGGTTGGGTATATTCAAACCCCAGAATTTAAATGCTTCTAAAAGTGATTCCTCAGTTTTTCACTCTGGTACATTACTACTCTATTTAGAAAGTTCAGACTATCTATTAATGGTATGCTGTAGACCAGACTGGCAGATATATTAGTCAGGAACTCATCCCGTATTGAGGACAGTGAAAAAGCAGTATTCATCTCCCTTTAAAGTAAGGAGGAAGTAATAAAATACTGCTTTTTTTGTTTGTATATCAGCTTTTTTTAAATGTCAGTTTGATTAAAGTAAAAAAGTGATAGCACTTTCAAACCAATCGTGGCGGTCATATATTATTTTGATACACTGTATTTGTCTCCAAAATACTCGAACATTTCAAAGCAGTGGTGATGTGTGCAGATAAATTATTTGAAGATGTATGATAAATGTATTTTATCATGTAAGTGGCCAATGAATCACGTTTTTAAGTATAATAGATACACGTAGTATTTAGGATCTGTGTACGTTTTGTCAGTGGTACTCACTAGCTGACTGTGACTAGGGTCTTCTTATTTTTCTTACTATAATACTATTTACCCAGTTGCTTATAAGTGACAGGGTGAACTGTTCATCAAATTAATAGATTTTTAGTAGGTAAATTCTCAGAAAGATTTGCCCATGCTCTAGCCCAGAGCTAAGCTGTACTTTTCCCGTACTTTTATGTATGCGTTGCTGTGCGTTAGCCTAGGTATAGGTGCCTGAAATGCAAGAAGAGAGACTGTCTCAACTGTATTCTCAATAGCAGGCAAATTTAATTCTGACTTTTTAGTAATGATCAGAAATATTATCATTGGTTTTGTTTGCAATACACCTATACATTCTGTACTTTTTTTGTTTTTTTAAGGTGACAGAGATAACAGATGAACTGGCTACGTTGCCTAAAAGAGCTCAATTAGCAGCCGCATTTATTACCTATCTTTCTGCTGCTCCTGAGGATCAGAGGAAAGCCAGCTTGGATGAATGGACCAAATCAGCAGGCCTTGAAAGTAATTTTTTTTTGCGTGTGTGTGTGTGTGTAAGTAGTTTAGCTTGATTGAGGATGTGAGAAATGCCAGTGACTTGTAATGAACAGTCTCAATTGTCTTAGTGTTCCCAAATGAAAAGTGACAACAGTTTCTTACACAATAGATACTTGTATATACAGACAATTTCTTAGTATTATTCTATTAATTATGAAGATTATAAATATTTGTAAATTCTTAAGATTTAGTACCACAGTCCTTGCTTAAAAATAAAAGTTTACATGAATGAATGTTTTCACTTTAACCGTTGTAAATTTGCCAGCGCATTCTGAATGCTTCTGCTTTTTCAGTAATCATTTTTATCTATGTGCATTAATAACACCATTAAATATTTTTTATAACACTAGCTAGTTAATAGTAATAAGTTCAAGCAATAAAATAATAAATTTAAGAGAAATCTACAGACTTCTACTCTTAGACACAGTCTCCACTGTACATAGTAAATGCTTAAAAATTATGCAGATTATAAATGCTAGCACAAACTTAAATTCTTTCGTTTATTAGAGTTTGATTTACGGCGGTTCCTGTGTACGGAAAGTGAGGAGTTAGTTTGGAAAAGTGAAGGTTTACCTTCAGATGACCTTTCAATAGAAAATGCTCTTGTCATCTTGCAGGTAATTTTTTTTTTTTGTCTTGCCTTGGAAGTATTTCAATTTCTACAAATTTCAGTAACATGACATCTTTCTGGAATTTTGAATTTAATTTCTGTTGTTTTATTAACACCACAGAACACACACAGAGAAACAAATATGTAACTCTGGGTGTTCTGTAGCAAAAGGAAAAACACAATTAAAGAAAATGCAGGCTTATATTTTCTGCTTTTAGAATTTTCTTTCATGTGTCGAACAGACAAAACCTGGTATCAGTCTATTCAGGCTTAAAGTGTGAATAATCATTAACACCAATACAATCAGTGGAAGATTATATCCTATATATGTTCACTTTGACATACCTTTTCTAATACTTTTTTTTCTCAGAAAAAGAAAAAGGCTATATGCAGATACCTTTCAAAACATCTAGATTTTAAACCCTCAGCTTTCGTCAGAGTAGCTCTGTGATATAGGATACAAAATACTGTTCACTTAAGGCCAGTAACTAAGAGTACTTGAGAAAAGAATGATAATACCTATGTTCCTAATCCTGATTCAGTTTTATCATATTGTGTTATATATATAAATATAATAAATATACGTATGTAATTGCACAATGATGTACATAATATTGTAGTTATAATGCAGTCATTTATTAGATCTGCTAGAAAGTAAAGATTTAATGCCATGAGGAGAACCTGCATTTGCCACAGATGATTGATGATTCAAATCAGTTGCAGCCTTTTCTCCAATTTAAATTTATCTTGCTTTATCATCTTGATATTAGATTGAGTTATTCTGTTCTGAGTTTGATCAAAAAGCTCTTCAATAAAAACCTTTATGTACCCTTAAAGCTACTTATATGCTATAATCAAATCCTATTTTCATCTTTTTCCTTAGCTGAATAGATTTAGTTCTTAAAAATCTCGCTGTGCGTGAAGAGCTTATTCTAGCCCTCCCTCAGCTCAAATAATTTTCTTTGTGTACAGTTTTTTTCACCATCCTTTTAAAACTGCAATTGGACATGGTATTTTACCAATAAAATCTACAGTACCATTCTCAAGCTTTTGTGCTCATCGTCTTTTGATGCTTGAATATTGTCTTTCTTTCCCTGTCTTTCAGTTTGAGATCTGTGTAGTTACTCAGTTTGGAATAATAGGACTCGGAATCTAAAAAAAACCCCAAGCCCCTGAAAGTGTTCTTCTATCAGACTGAACCAGAGTATTGGTGAAAATACATATTTAAACCCTCAGCAAGTTTGCTGATAACACAAAAATGGGAAGAGCCACTGGTACACCAGGGGGTCAAGCTACTGTTGGTACAACCCCATGTACCAACATGCGCTGAGGGCCACCTGGCTGCAAAGCAGCCAGGAATAAAAGGACCTGGGGGTCCTGGTGAACACCGAGTTGTACATGAGCCATTAATGGGCCCTTGCTGAAAGGAAGGCTAATGGTATCCTAGGTTACTTTAGGCAAAGTATTGGCAGCAGGTCAAGGGAGGTGATCCTTCCCCTCTGCTCAGCACTGGTGAGGCCAGTTTGTATGCTTGAGGCATGGATGTACTGGAGAGAGTCCAGTGAAAGGCCACAAAGATGATTAAGGCAGTGCAGCATCTTTCCTATGAGGAAAGGCTGGGAGAGCTGGGACCGTTCAGCCTGGAGAAGAGAAGGCTCAGGGGGATCTTACCAATGTCTATGAATACTTGAAGGGAGAGTGCAAAAAGGAGGGAGCCAGGCTCTTTTCAGTGGTACCCAGTGACAGGACCAGAGGCAATGGGCACAAACTGAAACACAGGAGGCTCTGTCTGAACATCAGGAAACACTTTTTTACTGTGAGGGTGGCTGTGGACTGGCACAGGTTGCCCAGAGAGGTAGCACAGTCTCCATCCCTGGAGATACTCAAAAGCTGTCTGGATGTGGTCCTGGGCCATCAGCTATAGTTGGCACTGCTCAAGCAGGGGCTTTGGACCAGATGATCTCCAGAGGCCCCTTCCAATCTCAACCATTCTGTGATTCTGTGAAATCTTAAATGCCCATGTCAGCTGTGAATAGATCTCTTTTTACTTTCCCCACTACTACCTTCTCTGTGGTCACTCTGTGTTGTGACCATTGTGTAAGTTCTGAGCATGTACATAATTAGTGTATCAGTGGTTAAAGTCTCAACATTTAGAAAGCAATGTGTATAGCATAACATATCTTTATGTCATTTAATAAAATAGTAACGCTTTGCACAGTACTGGTAGGGAAGCCACACTTTAATAAAGGTTTTATTAAAATGAAAAACTGCTGTCTCGTCAGTATACGTGTTACTACGCAGTATCACCAAAATGCTATTTCCATCCTTATGCTTGCGAAGTACTTATATTCATTATTCTTCCTAAAATGCATTGAGGTCCAAAATCAGAAGTACTGTACTTTTGCTCACTATAGAAAGAAAAAGGAAAAATAATACGTCTTACTCTAAGTTTCAAAGCAGTTGTGAATAACAAAAGCTGTAGATTATGCTCATTGAACAGAGACTCCTCTTTTTAAGAGGTGAAGAACTGCCTAACTTTAGCAGGACAGATACCTCAGTATTTTGGTTTTGGGTGCTTGCGTTTTGGGGTGGGTTTATTTTTTTTTTGTTAAAAAGAAGTAATAAAATAAAAGACTTAAAATTCCTCTAGTGTTGTTTGTTGTCTTTTTGGTATTAAGCTGTTATTGTTTCTTTAAACAGTTTGTTAATGAAAAAGCTTTAAAAAAACTATACCATTACTTTGGGGAAATAAAAAAGGACTCCATTCAATTTTATTCTGAAACAAAATAGATGTCAGTAAATATATATGCATTATTTTTTTTCCCCCTAGAGTAAAGTTTGCCCATTTTTGATAGACCCTTCTTTCCGGGCTACTGAATGGTTGAAGACACATTTGAAGGAGTCACGTTTGGAAGTTATTAACCAACAGGTGCAGTATTTACTCTTGGTCTTACAATTCTGTTCTGCTTGAGCTTGCTCTACTCCAGACTTTAGAGAGCACTTTTCAAAAGGGGTGTGATAGCAATCACCAGAAATGGGGTTATATTCCCTGAAGCATGTAATTTCTCACAGACTTCTAGGTTACAAGGATTCTTATGTGGTACTGAAAATTTGTTTACTCGAGGAGGAGATCAGAGTATTTAAATTTGGAGGGTCAACATCTGGTATTACTTCTACAAGTTTGCCTCTTTGTTCTGCCCTCTCCAAGAATGTCAGTATTTCCTGCTGGGAGGAAGATAGTAAGCAATTTGTAAACAGAGAGGTCTTTTGTATTCATGGTTGCTGCTCACTGGATTTCAGGAGTATGTATCCACTTCTTCCCTATGATTTTTGTGTTGTGTTATCTACATTGGAAATAGTAGGTTGAATTTCAGTTTGAGGTTAAGGTACCTAAGATTAATTGTCTACATGTCACTGTTTACATGGGTGGTGAGGCTTGGCTCAGTTGCACACGCATGGGCAGGCATCTAGTGGGATTCAAAAATCCTTTATTGAACCCCACCTGGCCTCAAGATATTGCTTCAACAGAATGTAGGTCTTCCACGTATACCTGCCAGCTCTTTGCAGGCCTTTTAGATACTCTCTGATGGTACTAGATACATACCTTTGGGAAAGTGAATGCTTTCCCTGCTAGCTGGTTGGCTCGATATCTTTTAGGCTCTGTTGTCTGCATCGACTGTAGTGGAATCTTAAACACCGTGTGCATGTTTAGACACTTAAACGCAAAAAACCAGTTGGACACCTACACGCCAGAGACTGTGTTTAGATATCTTAATGTCAATGTGAATCCTGTCCTCAGGTCTTGGTTTTGAGACATAGTTACCTAATAACATTTGAGACGCGTTAACTAGCCAGGACTTCCAGGTGCACCTGACAGATGTGACACAAGACCTGTGGTAGACCTGCCCTCCTCTGGTGCAGCACTTGGAGAGCTAGGCATGGTAACTAGGTTGTCTGTGTGTCAGTAGCTAAATAGATCAAACTTATTTAAATTAAACACTTGTGGCTAAACCCTGAAATACCGTATGATGCTTGTAATAGACTTTTTTAGCTACACTACTGATTTTTTTACATTTAGACTCATGATATAACGCCTTCCTGTTCATTCTGAATTGTTAATATTTCCAAAAAAAAGCATGAATCCAAAGAATTTATTTTTGTTTGCCCAGGATACCAACTTCCTAACTGCTCTTGAGCTGGCAGTGAGATTTGGGAAAACACTTATTATACAGGAAATGGATGGAGTGGAGCCTGTGCTTTACCCGTTGCTAAGAAAAGATCTTGTTGCTCAAGGTAAATGACCAAGATGTTTACAAATGCTTGCTCAAAGCTTTTGTGGGTATAGATCTATACATATCATATAAAACTCAGTCTTTCTGAAAACACGAGCATTGTGTAATTTTTTTGCTCTTTAACATTAGTCTGCTGCTAACATTTCAGTGCATGAAATATGTTGGAGATACGTTCTTGTTTAGTAAGTGGAAAAATACTGAAAAGTATTTAAAGATTTTTTGACTGGAATTAGAATAAAGTTTTTTATCAATTCTCACAATTTAAATTTTAAGTTAATTTCTAGTGATAATTTCAAACTCATAGTTTTACTTAGGAACTTGGGCCTTAAATAGACCAGAAATTACACAACCAGTGGTGCAGTTAGAAATCAGAGTTTTAGGATGTTGGTCTTGCTGTTTCTCTTTCATTTGTCTGAAACTAAAGAAGGCACACAGGTCTGTTCCTGATGTGCCTTTGGAATAGGGGCGGTCATGGAGATCAGCAAAATGGTGGAATTCGGCAAAAGGAGTCTCCCTAACCGATGCCATAACAGGAAAATAAAACCCTATTTACCTTTTACAATATATCTCCTTTGGAGAGAAAATGTACTCTATGTAACTCTCTTTATAACCGCTTTGGATTTAGTTCCTTTAAAAAGGCTGATACGGAAAATTGTGTTGAAAGTTGAGCAAAGATAAAAAGTAGTGATATAAGTGTCTCAGTACGAATTATGTTGAGTTATGTTGCATATTTTGAAATTATATCAAAACTGCATGGATTAAAAAAATACAACAATGTATGTTTTAAATACTTTCTAAATTATTGTAATTAAAGTATAGGTACTTTATCCTTAGCAATTAGATTTCTGTCTCAAGTGTTAATTCCTCAGCGCATACCACAGCCTGTGCATGTAATTTATAGTGCGAACTTTGGGCATTGGAAATAGCTCAAGACTCCTTTTTGCTGTCATTTCATCTAGTATTGAGATCTAATAATGGGTAAGGTAGTAGGAATTCTTTAAATGTAAATACATGGTAAAAATAAATGCAAATGCTGTAGAGTTCTCAGGTAAATTTCTCTCCTGTATAGAAAAGTTCTGTTTAGTGAAAAGAAAATGTTAGTTTAAATCATTTTTCCATTACAGATGTGTGTGCTTATTTGTCCTCAGTAAAAGTTGAGAGCACCACCAAAGTGGTGACTTTGGGGATCTGCAGGAGGCTAAGTAGAACACCTTTACACCTTCTTTTTCACTAGCTTCTGCTGAACTTTAGAAAGCAGAGATACAGTATTACAGGCATCTTAACTGATTTTACCCAAGGAATCAAATTAAGAGATGAATGTGTCTGCAGAACTGTGGAGAAAGCAGATTAAATTAAAATATACTAGTTTATTCAGGGAAATTGCTCATAACACTCAGGTATCTTCTTTTGCATGTTAATGAGCCGTGTTAATGCTAGGTCTGTGCAAGTCTAAACTAGGGAGCTGTTTTTTGAAAAGGGAGAGTGGGTCAATATTTGAGTCTCTTTGGTCACTTCACAAGCAAGCACGTGCGCCTTCTCTTTGTCAAAACGTGGAGGTGGGCGCCTGTCTCCATTATTTTGCTTGTGATGACTGTACATATTTTCATTACTTGGAATGAAACATTAAGAAAAATGTGAATATATATATATATATTGCAATAAATTTGTCCTTGTACAGCTTCCATTTTCTGTTTGACATTTTTACAGCATAGGCCTAAAATTTATTCTGATCCTGAGCACAGAAGCAAAATTGGTATGTGATTTTCATCTCTACCAGTGTTTTAGCAAGAGATTTATACTTGGAGCATTTCTGATCAGCTCCTAGTGCTAAAAATAGAGAAGCACTTGGCTATGCCACCTCAGAAATTTCTCTGCAAAGGAAATTTTCACTTTGAAACTTTTGATCGTATAATTCTGTTCTTCCTTCTTACTCTAGGCAAAACCTTACTCTAGTCCTGTGACTGAGTCTATTCTTTTCTGACCCTGCTAGAATGGAAACCTGTGATGGAAGGAGGGTGATGAGAGGCCATACATACAGTTTAACTGTGTGACAGGCATACTGAGATGTCAAAATATTAGTATAAACAAAGAATGAAATCATGACAGCAGAAATTTAATAAATTAATTGTTTCTTTCATACTGTCATTAACTTAAATGTATTTATAAGATGAATTTATGGGCTATTTCTTAATGGAATGTTTTTCTTTCAATCTAATGACTATATTCCAGCATCTTGAGTTTCATAGACTTTCTTTCTAACAGTTATCATAGAAAGAAATATCTCAATAGAATTATGATTGTACAGCAACATCAACCTTCTACAAATAAATGTAACAGATCCAGAGATGAAATCTAACGATTTTGGATCACATTCAGAAAATGTTGAACAATCTTAGTTAGCCAGTATATAATTATGGCTAGTATGTTTTGATGGAGTGGTATACCTGTGTGGAAACATAAATGAATATATGTACATTATGACAGGATTCTTACACAAAAGGGGGATTCTCCAGTGCATCTTCTGTGGTGTTCTGTATCCTATTCATTGTTTGAAGATTTCAAAGATTCATTAGTATTACTTTTACTTCAAGTGCATTTTTTGCCGTTTATGTTTTTTGTACTGGATAAGAATAACAAAACTACCCTGGTGTGTTAAATATTCTTACTATGTACCTTTCTTACACTAGTGCTATGTTACTGCATTTTTTTGTCTTAACAGTGCAGGATACGTTATGTTCCTTAGATTTTTTAAATTTAATTTTCTTTCTGAACAATGTATAAATAATTTTTTTTAAATATATTTGCATCTATTGGTCACAAAGTATTACACAAATATCATTATTTTCAGATAATTTTAGAATGTTCCAATCGGAGTAAGTGTAACATATATTTATTATTTACAGGACCGCGTTACGCTATACAAATAGGTGAAAAAATGATAGATTATAATGAAGAGTTCCGTCTTTTTCTGTCAACGAGGAACCCAAATCCCTTCATTCCTCCTGATGCTTCTTCTATTGTTACAGAAGTAAACTTTACCACAACAGGAAGTGGCTTAAGAGGACAGGTAGGCATTTAGAATATAAACAATGTATGTACAGCAGACATTCATTGCTACATTAAGCTTCTGGAAGAACCCCTATAGTGCAATTTGCATTAATGGTCATGAAGATGTTTTCTAGCACACAAATATAAATGGTAAAATTGATGCTGAAATTAAATTTAAATTTCAAAATCTTTTTTTTTATGCACTTTGGAACAAAGTAGTGAGTCCAACAGAGAAAATGAAAAATGTTTCATGGACTTTAGTTGCAACAGATTAATTGCTAAGCTTCTGTTTTCTGTTCAAGATGCATATATGGTACTGTGGAAACATTTCTGTTGTTGCTCTCCAGTGTCCTCGTTAGAGAGTAATGCTAGCATCGAGATACTTTGTGTACAGGAAAAATGTAATGAAACCAAAAAGCTGTATATTGCACTTCCTCCAAAATGCTAGTAGATGTTGAAATTTTTCCTGTAGCATGTAGGAAGCAGAATGTAGTGTACAGATGGAAGGGAAAAAAAAGAAGAGAGATAAGTTAAGGGAAGAAAAAAATTGGTATGCAACATTTTTTATCAAAAAACAAAAGGCTTAGAATGGAATGTAAATAAGATGTTGATAAGTAAGATATAATTCAAAATGTGAAGCATGTATGACCATATGGATTTCTTCCCTTCACTGGAGATAGAGAATTGACATCATACAATGTAGCTAAGTGAACTGACCTCCTCTTTAAGTGGAAATACTGGGGGGGGGGCGGGGAGGAGCTTCGTTTTTTCTCTCTTTATTGCAGGAGAGGTGTTCAACTTTAGTAGACTTGCTGGAAAGAAATTCACTTCCATTCTTTCCAGTTTGTGCTTTCTATCACCTACTTCTTTTTATATCTGATAACAGTGTATGCAGTAATGAAGACTACCAGTCATTTAAACACAGATGTGATTCAGATTGATGTGCAAAGGTTTAGGTCTCAGCATAAATGGGTATGAATCAGTGCCTTTTGAGATGTCCGTGAGTATCTCATCTGGCTTGCATCTGCTATTATACACGAGGGCATGGCTCACAGTTGTTCCTGGGTTATACTTGCCACTGCAGGGTATCCTGGATGTCTACATAGATTTAAAGCTGTTGGATGTCTGGTGCAACCGAGTAAACCCTTAGAAATCTACTTTCAAAAATATAGGCTATGTACTACTATATGATTAGTAAGCATATATTATGCTATATAATTAATGAATATATCTCAAGAAGTCTTAGAGTGTTTTTTATCCTGGTGAATAATCTCATTTCTTTTAGCTTTTGGCTTTAACTATTCAGCATGAAAAGCCTGATTTGGAAGAGCAGAAGACAAAACTGTTACAACAAGAAGAAGATAAGAAGATACAGTTAGCTAAGCTTGAGGAATCTCTTTTGGAGGTAAAATAAATTTACCTCTTTTGTATCTGTTAGATCAATAAGATAGTGTTCATATTGCTATGTGTTTGAATGAAGATGGTGAAAGTGTTGGAATAATGAGCTCTCAGAATTTTTGATTTCAGAAAATAAAAGCATTATTTGCCTGGGGCTGTTTGGAGAGTAAAGTAGATAAGATATGTACATCTGTCATGAAACTGTGGCATTTCAATACATTAAGCATTGTCAGAGTTGAATGTATGAATTGTTGGGCCAGATATAGGCTCATTTAGATTGATTAGAAATTTCATTAATTTCAATGCATTAAAAAAGAGAAAAGTCTGTTAAAAATTATACTCTTTTTCAAATTATGATTTTTTTTTAAAAGCCACATTTTTAAGCTTGTGAATCATGTCTAATAATACTTTCTCAAGTTGAGAAATTGTTCTGTGTTATGAAAGGGAAAAAAACTCAAAGGAAGATTACCGGTAGCAAATGGAAAGATTTGTTGAGACACATTTAAATCTTAAACCTCCACAATTGTTTCTTATTAGCGATGAACTGTAATATTCTTTATAGTTAACATTTTCTTTTCTCGTATTTAAAATTAATAATCTCAATTTACAGTTTACCTTTTTATTTTAGTGAAAGTAATTACGCTCAGAAACAATTGTACACCTCTATAAGAAAAGGTAACTTCCAAAGAAGAGTACTGTTTTCTTTTTTGTTGGCATCTTGTCGTGGATTTCACAAAAACTGTACTTCATGCACACAGGAATAGATCCCGCTGCCTTCTAAAGTGTTACAGGTGCAGGCAGATTGAGCTGCTGCCTCAAACCCCTCAGTCTGTAGCTGAGTCATAGAACTTTGCAGTATCCAGCACAATGGACTTGAGCATAAGTTAATCGTTTTTACAGATTCCTCAAAAAGTAATAAACTGACTGGCCATTAATAGCTCAATTTTAGAATTTTGTACATAATTATCTAATATGATTTAAATTTCCACATTTACTGTTCTTACTAAACTCCCTGTTATGTCTCAAATACTAAGCTCAAACCTTTTTTAAAACTGTGATGGGGCAGATTTCTCTTGCAGTCAGAGGGAAACTTATTCTCTAAAAAAATTCCATATTCAAAGTTGAACATTGTTTAACATCTTAGTGTCTGCAAGAAACTGAGAGTTTAGAGATGCAACAAAAAATTCCACCTTTTTAGAACAGATTTTTGTGTGATCTTGCAACTCCAGAATGTTTCACGTTTGTCCAATCTGAATTGTCAAGTGCAAAATTTGAAGTAATTGATGCCTAAGATATCTGCAATCAAAAGCGGCCAAGTATCAACACCAAGGTTGGTTTCAACTTTGGCATTCTTGTTAGTCCTGAAATCAAAGTACTCTCTGACCCTGAAGAAAGAAACATAAAGCTCAGTGGAAACTACCAGGTGCTACATGGACTTTATCAACAAAGCAGTCAGTGCTGGAGGTGATCTGGCTAAATTCAAGTTAATCCTAAAGCAACATTAGCTTCCATCTGAAGTACGGTACTGGCTTTCTTCCAAAAGCCTTGAAGTAAAGACGTGCATGCTGTGGCTATCTCATAGCTCACACGATGATTCCTCATAGCAAAATCGGACTCCGTGAAAAAACAGATGGTCTTGTCCTAAACTCTTTTCAGCTAGAGAACTAAGTACATTCTACTATTCTAACTGGGGAACCTCTGCCTCGAAATATCCTGAAATGCGGTCCTGCAGGTAGTTGTTCAGAACTGACTTAACTGACAAGAAGCCAATTTTGTGTTGTTGTCTGACTAAAATACTGTATTGAAGTGTATTTACTGAAGGTTAGTAAAAAACCTTAAATAACAGTGACTCAGTCAAGCTTTTCCCACTTGTTATTAGGAATTAAATTGTTTACACAGGAGAACTCAGGGAAAATCTCAAGGATTTTGAAGGGACCTCGGATTACAAAACTGAAATTGTTGTAATTGTAAACATTCATCTTGCTTGGAAACAAGAACTAAATTGTACAGGGAATATTGCAGTGTTTTTGAAGGAAAATTAATTTATGAATGACTGGATACAGGAAGTCATTACAAGTAGCCAATTTCAGGTTAAATTGGTAGTTAAATAGAAGAAAAAATAACCTAATTTGTATTTACCATGGGGATATTGGTGCATAAGACTCTAATCATAGGAATCATTCTCAAAAGCTTGCTCGCAACTTACCTTGCAGAACCTGGCAATCTGGATGTTTGGAGTTTGTTCTTGGGTTTTATTTTCCATGCCTCTTTAAAACAACAACTCAGTTTTTGAAGTAACCACTTGCTCTCTAGTACTTTTGATGCATTCGATGATTCAGAAATATGTACAGGTCAGACAGAAGGACAGCTTCCAAAATGCTTCCACTACTCTACGGGTGTTTTTTTAATGTAACATAGATGACTTTTTTTTTTTTTTCCACAGACACTTGCAACATCACAAGGCAATATACTAGAAAATAAGGATCTGATTGAATCTTTGAATCAGACTAAAGCCAGTAGTGCACTCATCCAAGAATCACTTGCTGAATCTCACAGACTTCAGAGTTCCCTTGATAAGGTAGAGGAATCTTTTAATCTTTTATTGCTGTTTTTTTTTTCCGGCTAAAAATAGTCATCCTCTATATAGAGAGGATATAAAAATCCAGAGGAATATAAGATCACTAACATACTAAATTAATTTTTTGGAGTAAAATATATTTGGGATATGCAAGTACAGAAGGTATTTTCAGTAATTAAATTCCTTTGTTTTACACATGGTGAATAGCTGTACAATTTAAAGACTGCCAGTTTGAATTAAAGGAGTTTTCCCCAAGGACTTATTGGCAAGTAATGGGTTTTGACTTCATTTTTGCCATCTGCTTTTGCAAGCGGTATGGCTCATATGGATGTTCTTAATTAATATATCCCTCGCTTTTGCAAGAAACTAGATCATTGGTGATGCTATTCATCTGGCATGCTGTTTTTGTAACACATTACAGAGTTTTTCTCTGTGTTCTTATTTGTCTAGTTTAAAATTTTCTATTGCATTTTAGGACATGTTCTGTGGTGGAAAGAAACCTCAGTGCCCTAGGGATTAATTTCCAAAATTTAAAGAAATTTTTTGCTAAAAATGTTTTATTCCAATTTTGAAATCTAAAGACAGTGTTTAATTCTTGAATGCATGTCACTTAATTTGAAGAATCAGAAAGGATTCAGTTTTCTAAAGCAGTGGGAGGCATCCAAATGTTTATTTGATGGGATGAATAAATGTTTATGCAATAACCAGTAGATGGCAGTAATGTACTGGGTTTTTATATATGTATGTTTTTTTTATCCACAGGAGAGGGACGCCTATCTGCCTTTAGCTGAGAGTGCTAGCAAGATGTACTTTATTATCTCTGACTTGTCCAAAATTAATAATATGTACCGCTTTAGTTTGGCGGCTTTCCTGCGGCTTTTCCAAAGGGCTCTGCAAAGTGAGCAGGTATTTTCTCTTTTCCTGGAGCTGTTAGTGCTGCAGAAGAATCAATCTGCTTTGATACTTGGAATTTGTTAGTTGCTCTGGACATTTTTAGAAAATGATGTAGAATAACTTATGATGAAATGTATGATTAGTGATGCTAATCAACTGTTGTGCTTTAGATATTCAGAGTACAGGCACGTGGAATTTTTAATGATCTTACATTACATGTAAATCATAAAATTGCCGTGCCATCTGAAAACAAAGTAACTTATTTGTAATTTCAGGCTTGCTCTTTGTCTAAGGTGAATTAGGAAAAACAAGGTTGATTATAACTTTACTGAGGGCTTTATTTAAATAAATTAATGATCTAATCTGCAGATAACACTAGTTCTAACAACAAGGGGTAGAATAAGAAAATACCTATATTTTTTACATGGTTCAGTTAGCTGAAGGAGGATCAAAACTTTATCTACTTTTATACAGTTTGTAAGCATGCGTGCAGCCTGTCTTGTTAAAAAAGTAATTTTTACTTTTCTGTATTCTAGTGGCCAGTATATTCTTCTTAATGAAGCACAGGATTATGGATTTATCCCTTGTCACCTCACTCTTTAGATGTAAAACCTCACACTGAGTGACAATGCATTTTCATTTAATTCAGCATCTCCAAAATTCATCTTAGTTCTCTTTGTTTCCACTTTAAAAAGGCATTCACCAGCCTTTCATCATGTCGCTTTTGGATTCCCCTTTATTCTGGCATCTGTGCTTACAGCTTTCCTTTAGCTCAAATCATTGCCAGGAACATGGTTCTGACTATGCGAACTTGCTCCCTTTAAAGTTCTTTACCTATTACTTCTTTTCTACAATATGAGCTTCTAACTTCTTGTTCTTACTTACGCTTTCATCATTTCTTTTCTTCCTGCCTATTGTGTTAACTATTTAAAAATCAACTTCTGGTTTTGCCTTCTTTGCTTTCTTCCTTCTTTTCTTCTCCTCTAACCAATTCTTCATTTTTCCCTCCTTTATAAACTCATCTCTTCAAGTTCCAGAAGGGTAGAAAGAAACTGTTTTTTGATAAATCTCATACTACCCATTACCCACTCCCAACCTCCGTCTTTCTTCTTCTCCTATCTTTCTTTCAGTTTTCTCCTGTTATAATTAGTCTTTTAGTCTGTAAGCTTTGAAGGACAGGGTATATTTTCTATTTTCTACAATGTTTACTTCAGTCGGACCAAATTTGGCTGCAAGTTTAGTAACTACACTTAACGTCAACATACCTGTTCAATAGCATTAAATACAGTAATTCAATACCTAACCATTTTTTTTACCAAGTGAAACTATGAGATTTCAAGGATATTAATGTTAGAAGAAATTGTTATGTCACTCTCTATGTATTTGCCTTCTATATAGTGTTGTATAATGTTCATAGTCAAAATATTCAAGGCCAAAGTATTCTTTTCTTAATGCTTTAGCATGAACTTCTTATTTTATCATCGACTTATTGATAGCTGCAGCTGAATTCAATAATATGTTTTTAGAACTAGTAAGTATCACAGAGTCCAGATTATTTGTGTCATTCTGCTGAAATACGTGGCTTACATAAAAAGATTCTTACTTCCACATGAAATTTTGAAATCTAAACTTTCTTTTTAGGATTCGACTAATACTGAGGAAAGAATCAAGTCTCTTATTGGCTCATTGAAACATACAGTGTATGAATATGTTTGTCATTGTTTGTTTAAGGTAAGATTGTATTTTTTCTGGCTTTTATACGGTGTATATGGGTTTGAAAGTATTCTTTCAGCAACCAATACTTGATCTACTTCAAATAAGCAGTATTATGTCAGTACATATGTAATACATGCAAAAAATTACACTTGCAATATTTAACATGCAAAATGAGAAGGGCTAAAAATTAGGATATGCCAGAATGAAGGTTGTTTATGCACATTTCTCCCCAGAGCAGTTTGCTAATCAACAAGATTATTCTCAGTCTAGTCCTATTTCTACTTCCTCTCTGTCTCCCCATCTCTGCCTCATTCTGGCTTCATAGCCAGTCCCAGGCGTCACAGTCTTCTGCGCACTCTTATTCTGTTCACTCTTATTTCAAGCATTTCTAAATATGAGTGTTTGAACTTGATGTCATGATAAGGTTTTGTGTGATTATTTGTTCTTTTTTTTTTTAAAGGAAACAAAAAAAACATTGTAATATTTTCCTTTCTCTTTTTACATCCTGCCCCAAATCTCTACCTGCTAGTTTGTTTGTTTCTATCAGTTCCCCAGTTCGTCCATATAATCATAGAACCATAGAATCATAGAATTATTTGGGTTGGAAGGGACCTTGAAGATCATTGAGTTCCAACCCCCCTGCCATGGGCAGGGACACCTCCCACTAGACCAGGTTGCTCAAAGCCCCATCCAGCCTGGCCTTGAACACCTCCAGGGATGGGGCAGCCACAACTTCTCTGGGCAACCTGTGCCAGTGCCTCACCACCCTCAGGGTGAAAAATTTCTTCCTCATACCTAATCTATATCTACCCTCTTCTAGTTTGAAGCCATGTTCTTAATGTATTTCTTGTTTGCTCTGTATTTGAATCAGGTGGCTTTTCTCTTCTTGCTCTCTTGGTGAAAACCTAGGATAGATATGCCTTTCACTTTCAGTTTTAACTTGCTTTCACATGGAACAGTCATAACAGGAGGTGTTTGTCTCATAGTGCCAGGCGGAAGAACAGTAGGTCTGTGTAGATGATATCAGCATTAGTACAAATCATGCAAGTCCGGAGTTTGATCAGTGAGAATGGAGATATCTTGGAAACTTTTGCAACACCTCCTCCCCTCTCCCCCTGGTCTAGCAACACTGTATTGAGGATGCAGAGGTAGCAGTTATTTCTAAGGATTTTGTTTTATCAAAGTCCAAGAGGATTCTCATGAAATATTCTCATAATAATTTAATGTCTGTGTTTGAAGTCAGGGGTATGAGAAGCCTTCCAGTAAGTCATCACATCTTTTGAATATTGCAAAGCAGCTATTTTTATATATCAGAAAAGATTAAAGATTTCAAAAGCAAGGCACAGAGAGGAGATTTCTAGTAGGAAAGAATTTCACTGTGAATGGTCAGATTGGAGTTTAGAAAATACTGAAAGTGTAAGTGTTACCGTACAGCTTCAGCCTAATGGTCCATCCGGCTTAGTATCGTGTTCTGATAGTGGAGAGAACAAATAAGCTCCTCAGGCCATCAGCAATCCACTGCTAATTCTGCTTTTTATCCATGCAAATTTTTAAAAGACTCCTGTGGCAGTGAGGCTTTACTAGTGTCTTCATAAATGCTATAGCTGATACAAGTTTATACCTTTTTAAGTGTGTTAGAATTGCGAACGATGGTTTTGCTGGTCTGTCTGTGGTTAATATTTATGTTTGTGCGTACATAGACTTCATGTGTGCTAGTAAATGAAGTGGTGCTGAGAAATTTTCCTGAGCACTGGAACTGGCCCACCTGTACTGTTAATTTGTCAAAATAGTTGCTGTCATAGGTCTGGCGTGGGCCAGTTAGCGTTCTTCCAAACAATTCCCATTCAGTTTTTTGGACACTAAATCATCCAGGGAGCATTCTAATAGGCAGTTTGGATTTGCTTGCAGACCTTGTCTGGGAGGATGAAAGAGTTGAGTGGTGTGGACTTCAGCCATTCCATGGCAGTTGTTCTCAGTGTCAGATGATGTTTATGGACGTATTTTCTTCATCAATACAAAGAGAACTTTAGTGGTTTACACAGGTTGACCCTGATTCCTAGTTGGGGTCTATTTGCCCTCCAGTCCTACCCCTTTAACAAAACCAATATTAAATACATGCAAACATAAAATATAATGTCCTTTATTTGCTTTAATTGTATCCTTGGGGATGCTTTGTACCATATGGTTTTGTAACTGAAAGAATTAATAAAACGGAACAATTTAAAGCAACAAACAACAACTTTATGTATCAGTATCCATGGAGATAGGACAGTAGGACTTCTACAGTAGGTTATAATCTCTAAGCCACATATGTCCCTTTAGTCAGCCAACCATAATTCTGGAACCTAATCACCAGTTAAATTATTAAATAATACATCTGTGTTATTTGAAATACAGATGCAGATGCAGTTGAAGTTACTTTTACTGCACATGAGCAGAATTCCCATGGATGAGGAACATCTTGAACACCCTTACTCCATGTTTTTGTTCTATGTTGGTTTTATATCTGTCTGTTTCTGAACTGATGTGTCAGGCTTGTAAAAGGGCAACTGTTTGAGAAAACAGTAATACTAAAAAGAAAACAAAAATAATTTGGCCCTTTTATGTAATTTTGGCCTCAAAGATATAATAGACATCGACATGAGAAAGCCAATATTAGTCTAACAGTTATAGCTTATAACATGTATATAATATTTCCTCATATTTGGTCCTGCCTCTTCTGAAAAGTCCAATTAAATTAATTTTTAGTAGTATTCTTGGTAATTTAATATTCTTCAGAGTGATAATTCTCTGAAGCTAAGGACAGTCAGGCTGTGACTTTGAGGTACACGTAAGGCATGTATGTGGGAAACCACACCATGGAAAATTCCAACAACGTTGTAAAGAATAGAATTGATTTCTCTAGGAGTGTGTTAATCAGCTGGCTGATTGGGTTAAATGCTTTACAGATTTAACCAAATCCCATGCATCATTTTTTTTCTTTCTGTTCTTCCCTTTTACTTGTGCTTTATGCTTTTTAATTATGTTTTGCTTTCTTGAAAGGAAAAGAAAACGTGCCACCTTCCTTATGCTTACTTAAAATTTTAATGAGAGAAAATATGTGTATGTCTTCTATTGGCTGGTAAGATACGTTTTCCAGATTACAGCCAGACTTTGAAAATTGGGGACCTCAATCTGGGTTTCTGAGTGCTCCTGATTTTCCATAGTACCAATTTCCAGTTTTTCGCATTGACTTCATTACATAGTAATCTCTGCTTTCCAGCACAGCTTTGGTAAAACACATCTGTGAAAGTTTGTGTGTAGAAATCCCAGTTTTAACAAGCCAATATTCTTTTAAAAAACATTGTCTTGAATGTTTGCATGGTTTATTCTGTGGCTCCAGTAAATCCTTATTCCTGGTTTATTGCTCCAGTGCTTAGAAACTGGTTGAAATTCAAGTGATGCAACAGACCCAGGAAAAAGTCAGAAGGTTACAGTTGGTTTGGGTTTTTTTTTTTAAATCCTTTTTCAAAAATTTGCTAAGAAGATTTCAAGCATTTCTTATGCACGGTTTGAAAAATAATGGATTCTGTTCAGTATGTTTGCTTTATTACAAGTACCTGTTTTTTCTTCTTCACTTGAATTTGGATGTATTTTGATAGCGGGTTTGGGTTAGTATTTGTCTCTAAGTTGCAGAGGTATGTAGCAATTTTGAATTAGGATATGTGTCATTAAGTCACTACTATGGAATTAGAGGTGTTACATTAATGAAATTTTGTTACTTATAAAAAAAGCAGAAAGGTGACTTTTGATGAACATATAAATACATTTTTACTGCTTTTATTTCAGGCTGATCAGCTAATGTTTGCTCTACATTTTGTACGAGGAATGCACCCTGAACTTTTTCAAGAGAATGTAAGTGCTAGAGGAGAAAATCCTTAAGTGATTTACTTAGACTTAATAGGAAGAGTAAATAAGTAGATAAAAAGTTTTTGTCAGTAAGTTTAGGACCTGGGATTTTACATTTATATGCTACTATTTTTCTATGATAGTTACTTTTGGATGTTAACATTATATTTATTATGTTCAAAGTGAAGATTACCATGAGACAGGTAGGTAAACGGTTGCCTTTTAAATAGGAGTCTGGAAAAGGTGTTTATGGAGGGTTCTTGCAGTTTTTTGCAGGCACTGTATCAATGTTTCTCTCCACCGTGTGGCTAGATACTTATCCATCCTTCCAGTTAAATACGGATATTCCTTTATAAGTGAAGTGATGGATACACACCTATTTCACTGTGACCAAGGGGTGCTTGTGCATCGTGCCTTGGTACTGAAATGCAGAAAAGGAGTGCAAGACCTAGGGAGAAATTAAGTAAAAGTCTGTTTCTGCAAAATTGAGAGAAGTCACAGAATGTTTTTGACAGTGGTCTGAATGAAGCCTGATCTGAAATTGCCTAGTTTATAGGGAATTTACCTGTTGTTTAGAGGCTACCCTCTTCCCAACAAAATTGCAGCAGAGCTTAAGTGCTGCTAACCCTTATTTCCATGGGGCAGCACACATATCAGTAATGGCATATTCTTCTCTTTGGTGGTTAGACGATGCTTTTCCCCAGCATGGAGGTTCACAGTGAATTTACATGTTTCTGGTAAAATGGTACTTTTAGTGGTGAGTGAATTGGTAACTAAAATTTAAACACCTATTAAAATTAATCTGAGCTGGTTATTCTAGATTGTCTTTGTAAGAAACAGGAAAGAAAACAGACCTATCAAAGAAGCAATTAGTTTCATCATAAATTAATTTTGTAGAATAGGTCAGATGGTTTACTGCTACAATCCCTTACTTGTCTCCAGTGCCCTTACAGTCAGGCTAGCTGGCTGAGATGTAGATGCCAAAGTTGTAGTTGTCTGTAGTGTAGTGAAATTAATCCTATTAAGTCTGCCTGCAGTAGAAGAACATGCACAACTGACTCGATACAATTGTTTAAACATGGCTGATTAGCGTGAGTCAAGACACGTTTCATTATCTAAAATATCTACATGGAATGGAGCAACAAAGCTGTGGCTTTCTGTACTAGAAGCTGGAGAACAGAAGGAGCATCAAATGGTAGTAGATGTCAGTTCTCTAAAGGAGAGTCCATTATAGGGTAAAAGGTAAACTACATTTGAAGGAACTGGAAGTTATGGAACTTGATCATATGAAGGATGTGAGTTTAAGGTACAAGGTTTAAGAAGGGTTGGTTGAAACTTTTTGATGTTATGAATGCAGTGTTGTTTTATTGCAGACATATGGACTGACCAAGTGAAATCCCACAGTCTTTTAGCAATGAAGCTGCCTGATAAAAATAAATTAATCTTGTTGGTAGAGTCATACCCTGGCTACTTTTCATTATTAGAACTTCCCTAATTCATCTTTATTATTTCTATTCAGCTTCTGAAAATATTTTGCTTTATCTTTCTAGTCCTTGAGTTTATAACAGTCATGAAGGCAGCAACTTGCAAATAGTTTTCTGACTAAACGAAAGCCTGACTGCCTAGGCTTCTTAAGTATTTGCGAGTGCTGCTTTATGTGTTTGGTGCTATTGTTTAGCATGCATTTCCAGCAGCTATTAGAGCTCTTAACCAGCTTAATCTTGGTTATGTATAATGCACGTTCCTGCAGTATCTGAAAATTCAAGTTAAAACAGGCAAATAATATCAATCATTTTCTTACTTCTCTGAAAGGTAGAAGTTATTTTAATTAAATTGTTAAGAAAAGAGTGCTTGTGCAAGATATTTGTTGAGGAAAATGAAGCTGAAGTGGTTATACTTTTAAAGTTATTTTTCTTAAAGCTTTTAATGTGATGAGGCTAGAAGTTGCTTATTATGCTGCCAGAGAATTTACTGTTCTAAGTCCCTGTCCCCAAAGAGTTCAACCTTCTCCACTTACGAATTTTTTGCATAGTGATTAGAAATGTAGAGTACAACTTCAACATTATGCTATAGAATGCCTTGGCATTCTCTTTCTGAATCAATATGTATCGATTTTTCTGAGGTAGTTTTACATGCCTCTACATATTATACTTCTGCTTTTTTTTTCATAAAAATATTACAGTATTTCTGGTTTTAAAACTGAGGAGCCTTCATCTATTTTTTTCCGTGCACGAGCATTTTCTTTGTAATTGGGAGAGGAGCGTCAGTTTTTAGTGAAAAGAGAGAGTTGTTTCAAGACTCAACTACATTGATGGGTGCAAAAAGCTATGCTGTGGTTTGTATCAGAGTAGTACTAGTTGATCAGCTTTTTCATTTGTAATGTTTCTATTGTCTTTAACAATAAAAAAAAAAAATCATAGAATTTAAATACTGATTATGTAAAATTTCAATACTTGTGAAGACTTTTTAGTATATTTCTTACTACCTCTAAATATAGGATTAATGTAATTTCTAGTATGTTCTTAAATACTTATCTAATCTGCCTTAAAATGATTAAAAGGTGTCTTCCTGGATACAAATACCAGGTCTAAAAGATTTAATCATACATAAATTCCACTTACATTTCACTTTCTTAATACAACCACAGTGTTCATAATACCAATTATTATATTAAGTATTCCTCCTGTTCTAATAACTGCATCTTTCAGATACTATAATATGAAATACTATTGAAATGTGGATTCTGTAGTTATCCATTCTCTGTGGGCTGCTGATGCCCTGTCAGGCAGTATGTGTTTCCTTACCAGCCATGTGTGTTACTTCTTGCTAGTCTGTAGTTTGGCAATCTGGGTGGGAGCTGTGGGTGCTGAGAAAAGATAGGGCTTCTCCTTTTGTTTCTTTTTCTTATAAAGCACCGCACTTAGCATGGATTCTGCAAAAGGAATTGCATACTGCTAGTATTATCTAGAATTTTAAAAATGTCTTCTAACTCTTTCAGAATCTAGGTTTAATTTGTTTATATTCTTGTTTTGCCTACATGCTACTACATATTAATCTTTATTCTTAAAGATGTCCAGTGACTTATCTGAGTTGTTCATTTATTTCCCCTAGGAATGGGAGACTTTTACAGGTGTGATCATTGGAGATACCATACGAAAATCAGTAAGCTACTTTTATTTGTGTATTTTGAAATAAGGAACGTTTACTTAAATCCTGAAAAGTTAAAGTTGTATTCTTACTGTATTGTTTAATTAATTGTATTCATACATTAAAGGAACAAACAACTTCTCACATAGTAATTTAAAAATATAAAAAGTTTTTGAACTTTTTGAACCTAGCAACTCATTTTCTAATGTGCATAACTTTTTGCCTGTGTTCCTTTTTTTTTTTTTTCTTTTCCTATTACCAGGATTACAAACTGTTATTTCAGTGGTGCGTTTGAGAAGGTTTTAAGCCCTCTTATGTAACTAAAATCAGTGTTTTGGAATCCTTCTTTCTCCCGGTATCATATGCGAGTTGTACTTTTTGTATGGATTGATGAAATTGTCCACACATTTTGCTAACTTTGACATGCTTTTTTCCTCAGCCTTAGAGTTCTAATTCTGGATGTGTATTTATATATTTTCCTAGGTGACAGAGCTAGCTTAAGGAGCTTCTGTTGGTTGCCTGACCAATCACGCTGCAGTTTACTAAATGTCTGTCAATTCTATTGAATCTGTATACTTTCAAAATAAGCTTCCAGTAGAAAAATGTAGAGAAAAAAGCTAAGCTTTCTGTGGTCTTATCCATTATAGCCCTTCTTTGAACCAAATATTTTGACAAAGGTTTTGAAAGGAGTTTTTAGGAAACACAAGCCCAATCAGGAATCATGAGCTCAGTCTTTGCCTCTTCTTTTGCTAATCTCCTCATCTCCTCCATTCAGGGTCAGGCTAGTTCATATCCATCAGGCCTAGCTGCAGTTTTCATCATTCACAATTACTTTTAACCTTTAGCCTTTTTTAGATATGTGAGGGTATCTCGTACATTCGGTGGTACAAGACAATGACCAGTGTGAGTAGCTTGTTTTTAGAATATCCGTGACACCAACTGTGTTCACATGCATGCTGGCAGAAGTAGCAAGTCACTTAAAACACAATGTATTGCTCAGGTTTTCTTACTTAGGCAGCTGGTTGCTAAAAGATCCTTAAATTCCCATTTCTTTAGCCCTTAGATGACTCTACAGGTTTTGCATTTCAGTGTGAGTATAGACGTCTCTCTTAATCTCTGTGGAAACTTTATAATTCAATTAAATGTCAGTGAACTTCATGACTGTCAAGTATTTTCTTGCTGTAGGTCATTTTCAAGCTATGTGAGATCTGATTGCGTAACGGAATTTAACACCACTTAAAGTTAAACACCACCTCTACCCCAATTAACACACAGCCCATAGATTTTTTGAAAGATTGTGGACATATGTGATTCAACCCCAATTCTAACTGGAATGTATATTGCAGACCCATCTCAAGTTTATCCTTACAAACGCTTCCGAGTTTCCTACTTTTGTTCTTTCTCAGACTTCATAACTCTTGGCTGAGACATCCTTTCACAAGAAAGCTTTCCTTTCTTCTGCTGAACATTTGAGGTTGCTCTTGAAGTTGCTCAATGGTTGAGAGATCCAAGGACATTTCCATACAGACTGTCAGACTGGTTAATGGGCACTATAAGATTTTTTATAAAAAAGGATATAGTGAATATGGAGATTCTACAGGAGCTTAAGCTATGTTGTTCGTCCTTAGAATTTCTTCCATCACCAACATCTAAGGAGCAGAAAAATAGAGCTGTGGCCAAACTTTACCAGCACAGAGGTGTCCAGAAGTGATGCTTTGCCTAGTCAATTACCCTTGAACTGCCCTTTGTGTAAAGAACCGTCTTCTTCATGGCTGCAAATATGTGCTATAGAGTTATTTTTTGAAGTCAGTTGCTCAGAGTGCATATGCTCATAGCCAATCATTTGGGTCACTTGTTTTTAATGGAAAAGAAAACTGCTTAGAGTTGAGTGTGCCATACAGATATTCTAAATGATATTTTCAAGCTCAAGTGGTTAAGCAGATGTTAATATGAACAGTATATCTCAAATTTAAATCATTGGTAGGTTTTGTTTTGTTAAGCTATTTATGAACTTAGCAAAATACCACAGAAAGATTCCTCTTGTGAATGCTATTTTCATTAAAAACATGGCTTTCATGATCTTATTACTGAATATAGTGTTTCACAAAAATTTGTGTTACTTACATGTGTAATGTAACTTACTTCAATAAGGATTCACAAAGAAGTGTTCGTGACCAGATTCCCTCTTGGATAGAACAGGATCGAGCCTGGGCAGTAGCGTCTTTGAAGGTATGCATCACGTGGTGGGTTGAATTTAACTTAAAAGGCTTTTCATTTTAGCAAATAGTAATTTGGACTTGAATACTCAAATATGTATTTGTCAGATGGAAATGTTTTGTTATTTTAAACTGTTTACTCTGTCTTCCAGAAACCATAGCTTAATATATACTCACTTGGGAAAAAAATTAGTTTTTCTGAAATTTAATCTAATTTTTCTGAGCCTTTTCATGTACATTTCTACTCCATCTAACACTGAATTTCAGTGCGTGTGAATGAACCTATCATTTTACTGAGATTTGAAAATACTTTAAACCTACCCAAGGTACTACAATTTCTGTACCTAGAAAAAATATACATAGGAAAAATTGCAAAGAATATTTAAGTTAAAGGTTTCTCTTATGTAATGAGTTTTACAAACCACTTCATATTGTATTAAAACCCATAAACTGTTAATTGGTAAACTAGTTTTCTACTTACCAGATTTCCATGCACATCCTTAAAGGTATTTCAGAGTTTGTTATTGCTCAGATCAAGTGATTTTAAACTAAAACAAAAACTACTTTCTTGCTTTGATTCATCCTGCAACAGTCAATGTTGAAGGGAACTAAATGAAAATACTAATCCTTGAAATTCTGTCTCGGGCTCTTCTCCTGCATGTAGCTTAGCAACAAAAGGAACCTTGACCAGTCTTCGGCAAGGACTTTTGCTGCAAAATCCAGAGTTCATTATTTTTTGTTTCTCTTTGCCAGGGATCAAGAACAATGGCAATAATGCTGTGGCAAGCATGTTTGTTAGGGGTTTAAGAAAACAAACTAACAGAAAGTGAGTAACTGGGTGAATCAGTAGTATGTACTGATAGAAAAAGAACCTGGTTATGATTAAAGGAAAGGACTGAAATTGAGTGGAGCCCAAAGTTTAAAAACAAAGTACCTAGAAATAGAGCAAATACAGACTTAGCATTTCCAGGGAAGAGGTAAACAAACGGTTTTAAAACAAATTTTAAAACCTACCCTTTTCTTCTTTAACTCTGAGGATAAAATTGAATTATGTGATTGACAGTGATATTTACAAGTATTTACAGGTTTGGGGTCATAGTGGTGTTTGAAAATTAATCAAAATATACAATGTCCAAATGGCTATTCTTTATTGTTAAATATGCATTATTTGTTTTGTAGATTTCTCTCCCAGGTCTCTATCAAACACTTTGCTTTGAAGACAAAGGTCTGTGGCACACTTTTTCTCAAAGCTCTGTGTGTGAACAAGACTTTCCATCTGCTATTGTAAAAAGAATTTCCTTATTTCAGCAGGTAATCTTTTCATATTAAATTATTTAAAAATAATTATGAGTTCAGCATTGAAAGTAATTTTTACATCTTGGGAATTTAGGCTTCAGGCCTGGTTGAATTACAAGTAGTGGCAGTACCTACATTGTCTGACATCTTAAGTAGTTTATTTAATCTAAGGATTTTTCTTTCTATTTAGTTCTCTCTTGTCTGAGTCTTTTTTGTGTTAACCTATTGACTGCAACTGACCATACCGTATAAGGTAACGAGCTCTTTATTAATATTCACTGAATTAAAGTTGTGAATAGGTATTAAAATTCTTTCATGTGTATTTCTAACTTTGTTACTGCAGAATTTGTCAGCTTGTTGAATGTCATTAATTTAGTTCATCATTAAATGTGCAAACTCGCACATCTTACTGAAAACCACAAAATGCAGTATCAGCCACTGCTTTTTAGAATAGTAGTCATGAAATACTACTCTTCCTGAAAGCTTGGAGATTAAAGAACTCACCAAGAATGTTGTATAGGCAAGTTCCTTCCTCCTCCTGGGGATCCTTCTCCTCTGGAAGAGAACAATGTCACCCGCCTTGTGTTTATGGAAAAAAGGATGTTGTTACTTACTTTCAAATGATGCTGTGATTTTTCATTTGAAGTCACTTCATATAAAGGAACCCCATCCAAAAAAGGAACAATATATAAGACAATGTAGCTTCATGCTGGTTGGCAATTAGGGGGTCTCTATTTGGGGTTTTTTGGTGGAGGGGAATTTTTAAAATAGCTTGCGTGGAATTTAGGAACAAACCATTTTGGAAAGGAATTTGTCCGAGTCATGTTTGATTTGAAATGCAGAAGAGCAATTCTTGTGTGTGCAATATGTTGCCATAAAAATTCTTCATTTATAGGAAAACAAATCTGGAATGATCACCATAATACATATCTAGTTCCTTGCATCAAAAGTATGAAGAATTTTCTGTTGATGAAATATACAGAAACTACCTGGTTAGATTTATATGCCACTAATAAGTTAGTTTTTTTCAAACAAATTTTTAAGTTTCAAAACTTAAAAATAGTGCAGTAGCAAACTACCTGGTTAGATTTATATGCCACTGATAAGTTATTTTTTTTCAAACTGTATGTTAAACTTTAAAATAGTGCAGTAGTGCTCAGTGTCATCTCAAGCTTAAAAAGTAGTACTTTCTTAAAAATGTAATGAAGTTAAATTTTTCCTCCAAAACTAACAGCAGATATTCCAGACTTGGAAACTGGAATGTGATAGTAGGTTCAGAATTGTGGTTTACAGGTCTGCAAGTAAGGGGGTAGGAGAAGGGGTGGTGATTTTAACGAAGCATTTCTACTGAAGTTGCATTAGTTGCCTGCAGTTGCCTGCACTGAACATGTGCAGGAAGTTAACTGAAAAAGAGGCAGCTGGCAGGGAAACTGCTAATTTAGTTTGTGTCCAAATTGATTAGCTGTTCATGTTTTATAGTCTTTTGAAGAACAGTAAAAGCATCTGCATAGCTAGGAGGTTTGAAAGTCAGAATGTCTCGGAAAAAAAAGTTAGATATAAAACTCTGAAGGTGTTCTTAAACAAAGGAAATTCTTTCAAAACTGATTATTTTACTGTGTAACTGCACTGAAATGAGAAGCATTAGTATTCCAGTTAGGAAGTTACTGCCTAAATATGTGTATAGAATTTAGATTACTAGTATAAAGCCAGGTTTGGTTTCTGTCATTCTAGCTACCTTTTATCTAAAACATTGTAGAAAAGCTACCAGCTTACAAATAGACATTAGATGTAGATCTATCTTCTGATTCTATTGTTAGGACAAGCTACTTACAAAAGAACAATTACATTACATTATCTTGGAAAGGAATGATCAGATTGCTCTATATATTCAGAGAAAATAACTTTGTTCTAAGGAGAATTTTAAAGAATTCAGCCTTCTTAGAAAACTCTTGCCTTTTAAATTGTCACAATATACTTTTATAAACTCACCTCCCCTCCATATATTTTGTTTTAAGGTACTTGTGGTCCAGGCTGTCAGACCAGACAGGCTACAGAGTGCCATGGCTCTTTTTGCCTGTAGAACCCTAGGTAAGTTAATTTTTCATCAGGGTGTTTCCACACAACAATTAAATATTTTTTTGTCCGATGTTTCTCTTTTCTTTTATAGTTCTTATGGAATCCTTGTTTTAGGTTTTGAAAATGTGCTGTATGTGGATTTGTTGATTTTATTCTTGCATTGTTAAAAAGTGCCTTTAAAACTGTTTGGCTTATGCTACATAATGATATAAAATATAATAAAAGATCTGTCAGATTCTTCTAATGAATTCTTGAACACTGGAATAATTAAGAAAGGGGGATAGCTGGTATTCTGTAAGTTTTATACTCTAACGTTTTCCCTCAGACATAAATTTCCCAAAAAGATTATTTCGTTTAATGTCTTTTAGCATTTAAATACCATTAGGTTTCAGATTTTGGAAATTCGATCTCAAAAGGTTGTTTCATATTTTCAGTCATTTTTGTCAGTCTCTTGGACTGCAATACAATTTTTACTGTCTGTTTAGAAATACACATGATTTAAAGTGAATCAATGCTATGTTTGTCAATTGGTTCTAGTCTGTCTCTTTCCTCTCTGAGGTCTATTGTATCCAAAGTTTGAGATTTATATTCCAAATAATCTTAAAATTGCAAAACAGCACACCAAAGCCTTCCTTTAGTTTTTAGCAGTTAATGGTAATACACGTAGGGAAGATGAGTTCTGAGTGTCTCATTGGGGTGGACACTGTAGTTTTAAAAGTCACCCTCTGCACTACGTAGCGACAAGGAAGAATCTGTATGTTTTAGTGTGGTACAGTGTCAGGACAAAAGTGAGATTAACAGAAGGGAAAGGATCTAGGTTGTAAAGACATTAAACGTAAGTGGCAAAAGGCTGTTTTTAATGTGGTAGGAAATGAAAATTGACTCATTGGCTGCCAAGGTAATACGGCTGGACTTACATTTCCAGTACTTGTGAAGATCTGCAGTTTGAGTGATCTTGAGATGGGCGATTTTGCATGATAATACAATAGATGAGTTATATATTAAAAATAGTGACTGTGGTAATTTTAAGTTCTTGAAATACATGTCATTTCTTATTAGTGTAAGATTAAGTATAAGTTTCGGTCTCTAATTTTTAGATTTTTAATGGTGTTTGTGTGAGGGTTTATCTTACTCCCTGTTTATGCCCTGTCTGGGGGCATTATTTGTTGCTCAAAATTGGTTCCATGTCTGCCACCATGCCCAGTGTTTTCAGGAGTAAGGTAAGCCTGCTCTGTCAAACATTATCAGTAGGTAGAGGGGGTACTTTCATCATGGTGAGTGTACAAGTCCCACACTGACAATGTCCCTGCCTGCTGGAATCAAATGACAAGTGCAATCTGCACTACGTGCAGCTGAAAGCCCAGCAGAGACCTGAGTTCAGAGTAAGTTTATGCACCCACTTACTGTCTTCCAAAACTTAATGTATTACATAAATTGGTTAGGTCTATCTTGATACCAGTTCCTTGGAGGCATTTCACAAGGGAATGGTTTTTGGTGAATGAAACTACAGCCTCACTGAGGAAGGCAGGATACCATTGCCTCCATTTGTGGGCAAGGTTTCATTCACAGATCCATATCAGTGAGATTTTATTTTGAGATCATGTCATAAATCATGACGCGCACTTTCCAACTAATAAAAGGGGTCATGCTTATATAAATGTTTCTTTCATACTTTTTTTACCATGTCTATTTCAGAGTCCTTGCCTGAAACTTCTTAAACAAACTTTCACTTAGTTCAGAAGGGAACTGTTAAATTTCCAATCTCGCTTAGCTGTTTTCCTGTGAGAAAAATGAGTTCCAAAAGAGCTGTAATAGCTTACAAGAAAGCCTTCCACTTCTGTTTTATCCAGATATTCTGTTTTTTTCCTTGTTTCATCTTCTACATATATTTTTAAAAGTATGGATGAAGGGGGATTAAAATAATTTCGTTTGAAGATGAAGTTCATAAGAATTTTCTATAAATGTATTTTGTGGGGACCTAAAGTATGCTTATTTTTTTATTTGACTTGCCATGCTGAAATGTACCATGTTAGCAAAAATCGTATGGACCATATACTCCCAGTTAATTCTGTATAGCTCATGGAGTTGGTTTTTTTTTTTTTTTCATATCTGCTTTAATGTAGTTTTTTGAGTCTGGCTACATCAGAAATGGTATTTAAAGAGGCTTGATTTTAATTAGCGACATTTTCATATTCTTCAGGAAAGCAGTAGAGATATGAAGAAAGACAATCAGTGCAGGCTAAACAAGTCTGTATTTTATTCTCAGAGACCATTTTCCGTAAAGTAGACCAGAGCTCTCATGGTCCCATTGCATCTAGGCCAAAAAAAAATTACTTGCCAAAATAATAATAATAAAAAAAAGGTAGTCTCCTGCTTTCTGTATTGGAATTGTGAATAGTGAGTATATACTTACTGATATTTTTTAGATCATTTCTCTGTGTACAGATCAAAAACAGAAGGAATTTTAACAAACATTTTTAGTTCAAGTTCCAGCTGTTGTGAATTGCTTTAATTGTATTGACTTTAGTAGATAAATTTTGTGAAGAGTTGTTTTATGGAAGCTTCATCAGTTTATAAAAATGTGAAGTTTGCATCCTGTCCTAAACTATGTATTTATGTACCAGGTCTTTCTTTTATCCCCTTGGATTCTCCCACCCCTGACCCCCAAGATATTTTCTGAGAAGTTATTTGCTCTCACATATGCTTTTTCTTCTCACGTCAGGATGTCAGTTTGGATGGCAAGATTTAAGAAATTCTGTCAGAATGCAACATGGAGGCAGAAAAGTATGTCAGAAATTCCCAGTCTGACTGCATAGTTATTAATTGGAATATGAGTGCTTATTTATTTATCCTGAAAACAATGGGGTCCTTTGTTTTCAGTTTTCTAAATGTAATCCTGGCTGTAGCTTTAATTCTAATGGCCAGGAATAGGCAGGGCTGTATTATAGTTTTTCTATATTTCACTTCTGTTGAGCTTCCTTAAAACAAAAAAACACCTTCAGCATAGCTATGCGTTTTCTAAACATTGTGTCCAAATTTCTAAAAAACCAAACAGCTTTATGGAGGAATACTTACTCTGTATTAATTTTCTAAATGCCTCTCAAGAGTGCTGCAATATATTTGGCTAGGCAGTTACCACTTCCAATTGCACCTCTTTTAAATTAGTATCATTACCATAAATATCTTATTATAATAACTTAATTTGCAGGTGTACACACATTTGTCTATTGCCCAATCATAGCTTTTTTTTCTATTCTCCAGTTATTATAAGGTCAAGTAGTATTCCCCAGTTAAAGTAGAGTTATGTAAGATATCAAAACTCCTAATCAATTAAGCTTCTCAGGATTCTGCATGCCTTCTGCTGCACTACTAAAAATATTAATAGAGCCAACAGTCTCTGGTTTATCTTCATTATGGTACATTCCATACACCTGCTTGTGGCAGTAAAGCAGTCTTAGCAATAGGAACTTAAGAATGGCTGAATAAGAGAAGAGGAGAGGCCTGTCAAGCATTTGTCAATGACAAATAATAAAAGTCAAGGCAAGCGTGTAAGAACATCTCAAGCCTATAGTGAAACCTTTTGCAGTGGCCAGTGCTTTATGTCTCCAGGATTTTTCCAGGAAGTGATTACACAGTACTTAAAAGAAAGGGGGCCTACAGGAAAGATGAGGGCAAACTTTTTAGCAGGGCCTGTCACAACAGGACAAGGGGTAATGGCTTTAAACTAAAAGAGGGAAGATTTAGACTAGGTATAAGGAAGAAATTTTTTATGCTGAGGGTGGTGAAACACTGGCACAGGTTGCCCAGAGAGGTGGTAGATGCTCCATCCCTGGAAGCATTCAGGGTGAGGTTGGACGGGGCTCCGAGCAACCTGATGTAGTTGAAGATGTCCCTGCTCATTGCAGGGGGATTGGACTAGATGACCTTTAAATGTCCCTTCCAACCCAAACTATTCTGCAATTTTCCTTCTGTGACTTTGTATATCTGTTCCATGTTTCCATGTAATAATGAATATCTGCAGCATTGCGTGATGCCCATTCCACAATGTTAATTCATGGTCAGAAAGATCTCTGTTTGGTTTTTGTGTCCTTGCTGCCTGTTGACTTCAACAGATATTTTTAGTTCTGTATCTTTCATAGGATTTCAAACGGTGGTGAAGATTTAAAAAATTATTTTCTTCACTGAAATAAAAGTTAATAAAACTTTTATTAAAAACTTATTATAAAACTTAAAATATACCTCTCCAAGACCTTATGTTTTATCAAATCTTGATCGAAAATTTGGTGTTAAGATTCTCAATATATCTTTATTTCTTATGTAGATAATTTTTAAGTTTTAATAATGATTTATGTAATGTTTTAATATTTATATGAAATTAAGATGGAAACATTTATATTTTGATACTTCAACAGTGAAATATAGTTACAGTGAACACAACTCAATAGAGAGGGATTTGATGAGACGAAACTTGTTTAAGGTGCAAGACAGTGGTTTATAGCCAAAATATCAGAACGCATCACAAGTACCTCTTATTTGTGGTCTTCATCCACAAAAATAAATGTTTGATGTTGGATTTTCTAATTATAGGCATAATACTGTCTTCCATTTTCAGCATTGTAAGCACTCTTTCATAAAAACTAACTAAAATAAACTTTCTTACCTGAGAGAATCCTATCAAGTTCTACTTGCTGATATTTTTCTTTCATTGCTTAGAGTGAATCAAGTAGCTTGAATTATGCCTGTAGTTGAGGAAACCCAAACCGTCTCTGCCTGAATATCAAGTTTCATTTTTTCTTAGTTAATTTGTCTATTTTCTTTCTTTCTCCTCTCCCTGCCAATAGCTTAGCTACTTCCATTTATTATGTTAGTGAAAGGAATGTTAAATCTGGAATAGCTTGTATTTGTGAAAAAGTTACTGTAAGTTCAGACTGGAGGGATGACTAGAAAGCTAGTATGCTGGGCAGCTTTCATTCAAAGTGTAAGCTTTTTTCAGGCCTCCTGAAAATACATCCAGGTTGGGCCAATACAGGATTCGTTGAAAAACAATTTGCAGATGTTTGTCAAATATTTTTGAAATTCTGACAAGTTGAGTCCCTGAAGAGTCTTCCTCACTGAGTATGCCTCAGTGTAGCACTGAAGAGCCCTACTTTAATTTTGGTGTCATTTTACGGATCTTCTAGGGTTTAGGGTTTATTGGCAGTGAGCAGCAGAACTCATCAAGGGAGCTGCCCATATCAATTGCCTGATGGCCTCAGTTTATATATTTATCTCTGCTTATATTATCTCTGCACGCCTAATGAATGTAAAATGAAAATATTTTCCAGTATTAGTCTTGTTTAATTCATTTTTTTAAAGCATTTTGATTGTTAGTGATTTTATCTATTTAGTTGCATCGGTTAGAGTCTCTGTATAGATACATGCAGAGAACCCAGACCTCATACTAACCTTTGCCAGTCTGACATGTTATATTCAAATTACATAGTATTGTTCTATGTGGAGATAATAGCTTAAGTCTGAAAGCGGGCTGTGCCCTCAAGGCAATGTGTATTGCATCTTTTAGTAGGTGTGTATTGCATCTTTTAGTAGGTGTGGCATAGATGTCGCTGATTGGGGCTCTTCTGTCTTGCTTTAAGTTGTGATTTCCCACTGCACCTAAAGCTTCACTATGTAAGGACCAGTCTAAAGATGCATTGAAAATATTTGGTTAACACTGTTTATGTTACACTTGTACACATAGCTTTGGGCTTGTGTATAAATGCTTTGCCTATGCTAGGTCAACATTCTAAACATTTAGGTTGTATATTAAAGCAAATAATAGGCTAAAGTAATTGTAGTACCAAGAACTGTGCAAAGTCATTGCCTCATACAGGAGAGAAGTTCTGCATGTGGACATACACATGGCAATTAGTTTTAGCAAATAGCGCAGCTTCTCCTATTCTTATATTACAGCTCTTTTTGCATGTTTTCTTGAAGACTGCGCTCTAAATAAAGATTGCATCTGGAAGTCCAGGCACCATTTTGGTGCTTGTGTCTTTTTCTTACCCATATAGGGTGACTTCTACCTGTATATTTTAAGGATTTTTTTTCTCATTGTAGGACCAGATTTATGGTCTCCATTGAACAGAACTTTGGCAGCCAGATGACCTCTAAAGTGGTTAATGAAGCACTCCATCCTGTGTAGTCACTTTATTTCCATAATAATTCTAATTCTAATTCTAGGAATAAAAGAACTATCTCCATCACCTCTGAATTTGAAACGTCTGTATGAAGAGACTCTGGAAATTGAGCCCATCTTGATAATCATTTCTCCTGGTGCTGATCCTTCTCAAGAGTTGCAAGAACTTGCCAGTGTTGAAAGAAATACTGAGTGCTACCATCAGGTCAGTCTTAGATAAGCATAATGATTAAAACCCCCAATCTGTAAAATTTTACAGTAGTAATATTTGTTTTGCCTTGTTTTTTAAGGAAGTTGTTATGTAACAGCATAGTTTGGTGTCTCTGTGTTTGTTGTTCCCACCTATCTTGCCACTAACTTCTCATTCCATTGGCAAAATGTGTTGGAGAAGAGAGACACAATTAGTGATCCTTGCAGAAGCAGAATCCACACAAGAGGCATTCCTCCAACTTGGAGAAGGGGAAAAATGAGAACATAGATGGAAGAGAACAAAAGAGACTGAGAATTATTGTATATGCTGAAACATTGTCTCTTTTAGTGTGGAGTAATTGAAATATGAACAAAACTGACTGAAAACTAGACATCATAATTTACTTATAGGACTTGCATATGTCTTTCTTCAACAGAAAACATAAATCAGATATTCAGTGTTCTTGAATGCTTAGGAATTTTGTGAAATTCTGTGAAATATTTTGAGAAATTTTGCAAGCAAATGTTAACCAATTAATTGTTGATGGGAGTTCCTGAACAGAACTTTTATATTTCAAGTCTTTTTAAAAACGTGTTAAAGATCAACCATGCGGGAAAGCTGTCAGATTTCAGGAATAGGCATACAATTCTGAAATTATTTGCCCAGCCAATGCAACAGTTGTTTTTTGTCATGGTATGCAATCTCTCTGTTTCTGCTGTGGGTATTGCTTCAGTGCTGCTTGTAGGTTTGGGAGACCTGGGAGGCCCGAGACAAGCCTCAGCAGTGAAACTTCAGATTAAAAGGGCACTGAGTACCTCATGCTTTTCCATGTGCCTTGCCACTATGTGTCCTGCCCCACCAAGCAATGGCTCACAGCTCTCCTTGGCTTTCCTTGGCTGTGAGGAACCTTACAGAACTCAAGAAATCTGTGCAAATCTGTGCCCCTGGCAAAGATGAAACCCTTGCAATGATACAGGCAATAGATTGACTGGCTGGGGAGGATCTCTGCTGAAAAGGACTGGAAGGTTTTTGTAGACTACAAGCTGCACGTGAGCCAGCACTGTACCCTGCCAGCAGAGAGGTCTTTGTGATGACCTACTAACAGCCTTTCAATACCTGTAAGAAAGTCACTGAGAAAATGGACCCAGACTCTTTGCAGTCAGGCATGGTGGGAAGACAAGAAGCAATGGGCACAAATGGTAACGAGATAGGTTACAACTCGATGTACGCAGAAACTTTTTCACCATGAGAACAGTCAAACAGATTGCCTGGTGCAGTCTCCATCCCTGAAGGTTCCCAAGAGTCCACTGGACAAAGCCCTCAGCTCCTGGTCTGATCTTTCATAGCTGGCCCTACTTTGAGCAGGAGGTTGGACTAGAGATCTTCCAGAATCCATTCCAACTTAAATTATTCTATTACACAAGCGGTTTCCTACTATTCCTAATTCACAGTACCAATATGTTTTATAACTTTCTGTAAAATGTTATTTCCTTCTGTCATTTGAAATATTCAGGGAAGGGGAGTTGTTATCTAGCTGATCACTGGTTAGCATAGAAATGGAAAATGTCAAGTTTAATGTTGCTTTTAAATATTCCTTGAAATTGTTCCTTTCCTGGAATGTGCACTGGTGTAATATATTTTTTCCCATCAAATTGTGAAGATTTAGGTCCTACTGCCAGCTTATCTAGCTGTGAATGTTTCAGAATGCATATTTCTTACTCTGCCACAGGGCTTTTTGTGTTTATCTCTAAATATCCTTTACATGTTGGACTTTTAAAATGCAACATGGTGTGGTACTTAATTAAGGAATGGTACTCAGAGCTAAGTCATCTGAACGTTGGCCTACTAATGAGAATTTTTTTTGTTATTATTTTTTCCAGCCCTTTCTCATGCAATTTGAATAGAACATAGAAGATCAGATTTTTCTTCTCTGTTGAAACATTTTTCGTATGGGATAAAGGACAGACTACTAAATTTGTGTGGTGTGCTACTATATTGTCTGGTGACTTTCAATTATCTCTTTTGGTTATTTTAAATTATTTCAAGATACTATACTCAGTTTTATTTAGGCAGAGAATATCCCTGTGTCATCATACAAAGCAAAGCCCCCATGTTTCTTTGACTCAGTACAGTTTTAGGATAAAAAAGATGAATTTCCTCTTGACGGGTGTTTGACGAAGTCATCATAGTTACAATAGTTCTATCAAGACAAGTCTTTTCAGATTGGCTCAGACTACTTTCATTTCAACCTGTTTGGTTCAACGTCTTTTGGTATGTATAGTTTCCAATTAGATTCTAAGGTGAATGTACTCTACAGATAGTCTAACATCAATTGTTGCAGTAATTGTGCCACAGAACAAGTCCATTCTTTATTTTCAGTTTTCACTAGTTTATCTGAAAATTCAGTTTTGGATCTTTTTCTTTCCGTTTGAAGATCCAAATTTATTTTGGCCACAACATGATACTGTAAAAAAAATAAAGAAAAGACTTAAGCTATTCAAGTTTCCCAGTTGGAAAGAGACAAGCCTTAGTTTTTCACTCTTCTCAATATGAAATTGAGTGTTTCTCTTCAAAGTAAGTACTCCTAACTTACAGTCAAAAGAAAATTTATTCTCATTTATCTCCTGTTTTTGTTGTATCAACAGTTCTGCAGTAATACGGTTCAGTCACTGATATTTAAATTACTTTTTGACTTCCCAGGGAATACCATCACTGTCACCAAATGATGTATGTTTTTTCCATAAAAAGACTAGGTAATGTTGTTTCTTAAGAAACTCTGGTTTAGATAGGTTGCAAATAAAAAACCTATGTTTTCATTAATCTTTTTCCCTACCTTAGTAGCCTCTCACATTAGAGAAAATTCTGGTTGTCTTTAGCACACCTTCTTTTTTAAATATGTGGTCTAACTTGGAAGCACAATTTTGTATTTAACTGTTAAATAAGGTATGATAAATTCCTAATGCAACTGTGTCTTTCATTTCAGATTGCAATGGGCCAAGGCCAAGCTGACCTGGCTATTCAAACTTTAAAAGAATGTGCACGCAATGGAGAATGGCTGTGTTTAAAGAACCTGCATCTTGTTACATCCTGGCTTCCTGTACTGGAAAAGGTGAGGGTAACTAGAAATGAATGTATTGGAAACCAGACAAAATTAGTATGCAGCGTTTCTGAAGCATTTCAGGCATTTCCATGGTGATTTTTAAAATTCCAACAATTTAAAAATAAACCTTTGCAGTTTTCTCAATCATGAATAAGGTGAAATGCTTCAGATCTAAGCTGCTCCTTCCTTTGTGTGAGCACTTTAATTTTCATACAATGTAGAGTATTTCTGCCACAGTGAGTGAACAAATGATCTGGTTAGGACTTCTGGTACTTTATGGGATACTGACCACGTTTACTGAACTCTGAATCTATGTATGCTTAATGTATTTATTTTTTTTTTTTATTTCTAGGACTTCCTTTTTAGTAGTTCTTTTCTGTTAAGTGTAGTGTCTGAGTCACCAAGAGATTTTTGTTAATTTGAAATTAAAATGTCTAAAGTTTTATAGAAACTCTTACTTATGGCATGTAAAATCATTAACTTGCTAACTAAGTAAAAGCGACTTTACATGTATATCACTGTGAAATTCACAAAACGAACTCAGAAAAAGAAAAGTGAGGAATTGCTATCAACAGTTACTACAATCTTAATTTCCCAGTTTCTAATGATTGTCCGTAAAGTGTACTCCATGCACATGAGCTTGGAGTATGTCTTCTGTTTAGCAATGACTATGTGGCATGCATGTGCCTTTAACATTTTTATAATCCATTTTGAAAAAATGGGAAGGCAAAGCGAGTTAACACTGATGTGTGTCATGTAGTCTGAATATGATAGTGAACAGTAAGGAAATGTTTGTAAGCCTCTTACTAATTATAAAATTTTAGATCTTGTAAATATTAAAATATGGATATATATTAGAAGTTTCTTATTCTTTCTACAAGAACATAATACTGAATGTGTTAAACTTCTTGCTAAGCTTGATATAGACTGAGTTTTGCTGATGTTTGACTCAGCACATCCCCTTTCTGTTTTGTATACCATTAAGAAGTGTGAGGCTGTGTAATTCATATGTTTGAGCATCGTCTAAAGAGAGGTCTGCCTATTTATAATTTGGTTCCATTCAGGTACATACATTTAGTTCTCTCAGTCTTTCCATTTGAGAAGATGAAATGTGTCTTCTGGTCAGTGTGAACTTTATCAATATGAAGATGATACCTCTTCACAACTCACAACTGACTGCCCTGTCTTCTAGCCAAACACAGTATATCAGATGATGCACGCTGCAGATGATTGCACTTAAACCAGCATCTCTTGTTTTCTCCTCTTAAATCTGTTTCCAAGACTGGGGATCATTTTCATATTTTAGTTTGTCTTCCATGACAACCTCATAGACAAGCTGGTGAAATATGTACCTGATTGTTCTACAGTGATGTAGATTGAAAATTGGCCTAACTGCAGGGCTAAAAGGCTGGTTGTCAGCAGCAAAAAATCCAGCTGGAGTTCACTTATCAGTGGTGTGCTCCAAGGGTTGATACTGTGGCCAACATTGTTTAACATCTTAATTAATGATGTGAATAATGGGACTGAGTGCATCTTTAGCACGTACAGATGATACAAAACTGGGAGAAATGATTGATACAACAGATGGGCATGCTTTCATTCAGAAGGACCTTGATAGGCTGGAGAAGTAGGCTGACAAGAACCTTGTGAAGTTCAGCAAAGGGAAATACCATGTGCTTCCCATGGGGAGGAATAACTCCAGGCACCCAGACAGTCTGGGAGCTAACTGGCTGAAAAGCATCTTGGCAGATAAACCTGGAAGTCCTGGTGGGTAAGAAGCTGACTATGAGCCAGCAACATGCCCTTGCGTCAAAGAAGGTCACCAGCCTTCTGGGCTGCTTTAGGCAGAGCGTTTCCAGCAGGTCAAGGGAGGTGATCCTTCTCCTCTGGTCAGCCCTGGTGATACACATCTGGAGTGCCTGTGTCCAGACCTGGGCTCCCCATTACAAGAGAGGTGTGGGCATACTGGAGCCAGTCCAGTAAAGGGCCACAAAGGTGATGAAGGGACCAGAGCACGTGTCATACAAGGAGAGATTGAGTGAGCTGGGTCTGTTCAGTCCGGGGAAGAGAAGCCTTGAGGGGAACCTTACTATTGAGTGTGTGTTGGCCAATGGGAAAGAGCAAAGGAGACAGAGCCAGACTCTTCTCAGTGGTGTCCTGTGACAGGACAAGAGGCCATGGGCACAAACTGACGTACAGGAAATGCCATTTAAACATAAGATGATTTTTTTTGTTGTTGTTGTGAGGTTGGTCAAACACTAGAACAGGTTGTCCAGAGAAGCTGTGGAGTCTCCATCCTTGGAGATATTGAAAACCTGACTGGACACAGTTCTGGGCAACCTGCTATAGCTGACACTGAGCAGGGGGTTGGACGAGACAGTCTCCAGAGGTTCTTTCCAACTTCAACAGTTCTATGATTTTAGGTACCAGATTAGTTGTCATTTTGCCTAAAGAGCAGAACAATTCATGGGTTAACAGAATTTTCTTCTTTACTAAAAGCCCAGAAAACAAAATTATTATGAGTATGTTTTAGAGCTCATAAAAATGACTGGATTGTGAGAAAATCTGTTTGAGTGTTTTGAGCTATGTTTCTTCCAAGACACATAAACAAAACTGTTGACATTGTTCTCAAGTCAATTGTCAAACAACTTGGGTAGCTTCAGTGGAAAATATGTCTGTTTCAGATGCACCTAAAGCACCAGCAGTATGTTTTCATACATTCAGTAATTACATTGTTTTTTGGCGAAGCCTTTTTATTTGAAATAGCAATATTTATTCTCTTAGAACTCCATTTTCTTATCTTCAGTTTTCTTTCAATCATATGTGAAGTGTGCATACAATAAACACTTGAATAAAAAGAAATTAATGTAGCTATACAGTTGTTGAAAGTCATCGAGATCTCTTGTTGATATGCAGCCCACATTCTGGTATTTTTTTACTTTAAAAAGAAGTAAAGAACTGCTATATATTTCATGCTCTGAATTTAGGATCTGGGAAGGACTTGCAAATATTTTGACAGGGCTAGGAGGACCTTTGAACTTGAGCACGGTATATGTAATGTGTGGAGACAAGACATCTTGAACTGTATTCTTTTGAATAACCTTACCAGTAAAAACAGCTAAAGAATTTTTAGACAGGTCTAACTTTCTCATTTATTGTATTATAATTTTGTAAATACTGTTCTGTATATAAAAAAAAAACCCAAAACAAAAAACAACCCCCCCAAAAACCACCACAAAGGAAACCTCCTTTAATATGTAACATCTCTTTAACAGGAACTGAATACATTACAGCCTCAACCAAACTTCCGCCTTTGGCTTACTACTGAAGTTCATCCAAAATTTACTCCGATTTTGCTTCAGTCAAGTCTGAAAATAACTTATGAAGTAAGATCTGTTTGGAAAGCTTTTGTTGCATGTTTTCAAAGAATGAACTTTGTGTATAGTACACTATATGTTTAGATAGAACAAAATTTGCATAATGTGGACTATTTCATAACTGGTTTTGTCTTATTTCAATTATATGTAATACAAAAATTGCTATGAATTTACCTTGAATTTTTTTTAATTATTATTTATAATGTATATGTGGAAATTTGCAGAAGCTGTGCTTTAAATGAAAGGTTTGTAAAATTTCTTTCCAGGTATTTTTTCCAATTGAAAGTCTGAGCTGAAAGTATTTGTTTTGTTGTGCGCTCCAAATTCTTTTATGCATTTACACAGTGTTTTTTAAAAGCAAAAACCTACACAGGTGCTGGGACATAGATGATAAACAAGGAATTCCCCCTTCTTGATGAATGTACTCATCTGAAGAGCACGGAATCACACTTTCTTTTCCTTATTTTTCTTTTTGGCCCCATAGCTTTCTATTCACTGGACCCTTTAAACAAAAAATGACTCTCCTCCCATACAGCAGAATATACAATTAAAGGCCTTTACTAAAAATTGAGGGCTTTGCTTTCAGAATGGATCAGCCTAAGGAATAACTAGGACCATATTCCTCCAACTTGTTGGAAAGTGCTCTAAACATTTATGCATTTATGCATTAATGTCGTTTATGGAAGTCATGGGTAGGGGTGCTACTAACTCTTCCGTTGGTTATGGAGTATGGACATTTTGCCTACAGCCGAACCAAGAAGCTCTGACCTTTTAGAGTTCTATGTTGCTGACTTTCAAGAAACCAAAATTGTTACACTTTTATATTGGCTGCAGGTGTTTTAAACCTCTGGGATACCTTCTTGCTCATATTGAGGTCTTCAGTGGTACAGAAACTACAGGACTGTATGGGATTGTCACATTTCTTTTCATCTCGTTTCTTGAGCTTACTGATCCCACTGTCTTTGGAATAACTGGAACTTCACACTGTTGCAATGTTCTAAATCCTTTTGTTACCCTGGTAAATATTTTGTTATCACGAAAGGGCAATGATCACCAATGAATTGACTAATAATATTTGATTATTATGTGGTTGTGGCATGTCCCTTCGCTGTTACCAATCAAGATGTAGATAGTTTAAAAGAAGATCATCAGTTGACTACAATATTTTGCAGTTATTTTCCGCAAGTGTGCGTATGCAACATATGCAACTGTGGTAATCTTCTGGAAACATTAACAAATGTTATTTTTCAAAAGAGAGAAAGAACAGTCTTATAAATATGAAAATGTGCTTTAAATATCTTCAGAATTTATGCTTGCCTTCACACTTGGAAATAATGTGAAAATGTCTGTGTATCTAATCAGTTGGTTTTACTTTTAAGCACTATAATCTTTGTTATTATATAGACTTTAACTGCAGCCATTTCTACTGGTTGTGAACACTACCTAATACTTTAGTATTATTTATTAGATTACTGGCATTTTATCATACATATGTACCACATCTATAGGCTAGTGGTGATGGCATAAGGAGAGTTAACTCTGAGTACAGAAATTATAATTGGTAGTTGAGCTTGTAAAATCAGAAGAAAGGTTCTTGTTCTTGAAAAAATTTACTTTTATGCTTACAAATTTTGATAGAGTACTATCCTTACACTAAGTTCTTTTAGTGTAGTGCACTCCTTCTATCAGTTGGTCCTGGTTACAATTTCCTTCAGTATGTTTAATTTATTTTCAGTATGAAATAATTCTGATGTTAGGCCACTTATTACAAGCAGATTTTTTTCCTGTTAAATTTTGTTTTATTAAATACTGTTTGTTATTTCATTAAATTATAAATCATAAATTAGAATTTAAGAAAACAATACATAAAAGTATCAGGTTTTCTGTCTAGAACAGTGTTTTTCCTTTCAATACAGGCACCTCCGGGCCTCAAGAAGAATCTCTTGCGAACCTATGAATCATGGACACCAGAGCAAATTAATAAAAAGGGAAATTTGTCTCGAGCACATTCGCTCTTTTGTTTAGCATGGTTTCATGCTGTATGCCAAGAAAGAAGAAATTATATTCCTCAGGTAATATTTTTTTTTGCTACCTTTTAAAAAAACTACCCCATTTATTAGCTTTTATACTTGGAAGTATTTTTCATCAGGTATATGTTGGGTCATGTTCAGAGACGACGAAAGCTTGGATACTTCTGGTGCCTGCCTTCATTATTGTCTCTGAATTCATTGCAAAATAAGAACTTGGTAGCCTGTCCCTCTGAAAATTGCTACTGCCTGCATGGGGTTGTTTTGTGATTTGTGTACTAACTGATACTGATGCAGGAGTTGAGGTCCCATCCAAAAGATTCTGTGAATCCTGTTTGCTTGGGACAGGAAAAAATATTTTGGAAACATACACAATTGAATGGAAGACGTGAGAAAAGAGACACTTTGGTGGGAAGAATGAGACGACATTGTCTACTCTTTCTGCACACAAACCCTACTGAAGAAGAAGGAAGAACAAGGGAATTTACTCATTTCTTGTGAGGATTATAATGGTTTTCAGACACCGCAATGTAGTTTTTCCTTAGATAAATTTTTGTTTAAAACAAACATTTCTTCCTGACTGAAGATGCTTAAATTAAACAGAAAAAAAAAAAACCCAACCAAACAAAACCAACCAACAAACTGTTCTATGTCTTGTTTATTTTATGTAGACGAAGGGTGAAATTAACCTGTCATCTGGAAGATTTGATCTGACAGAGCCTGGAATGTTTGAGAGTTTTTTACTCTCAAACAGTTTTACTCTCAAACAGAGTTTTGATTTTGTGATTTATAAGGTTGTTTGCCTCTTGCGCTAACAGACTTTGAATATGGTGTTCAAGAAGCAGAATAGGTGAAAATGTTTAAAGTACTGATCTGACACATGAACTCTCATTTGGCTTTGTTCAAATTCATGGTCATTTACCGCCAGCTTCCCAAGTGACATGATAGAATTACTGCTTTCTCCTTAATTCCACTGTAACTGTGTTTGTCTCATGTGCAGACTTAGCAACCATTTTATATTTTGCTTAAGATTACCAGTTTCTAACATTTCTGGACTTCAATTAATCCCAGCTAGAAGCTGTTGTACTTTATAATGAATTGCAGGTTGGTTTGGGTCCACGTACAGATCTGTTAAAAAAAAAAAAAAATAAATACATGAACAGTGTTGAGAGACTGTGGCATCTTTCCAGCTTATGATCTTTGGGCTGATAGCTTGATTGTGATCTGTGGAGAAGCTGCAGTCTTGACCTGAGACTGTATCCGTCTCACTGGATATGTGCACGTTATCTGACGCATTTGCATGTTTCTCATCATGAGTCATATGCCCTTGTTCCTATGATACGGTATTCATAAGAAGATACAGCAACAGGAGATACATTTGAGATCTGAATTTCCTAAGTTCTGTATAATATATCAATATTTATTTATACTTACCCATTTCTATTGAAAGGTTTTTTGTGAGAATTACATACACATTACACATTAATGCTATATAAAGAATGATGCCTCCAAGAACAGAAAGGAGGTGCAAACTGAGAATAATTAGAACATGCATATGGTGGTCAGCATTTTTGCTGTAATAGTAGGAGTAATTGCTTTACTCATCGGACTTTTTTATGTCAGTAGAGAAATAGCATGAATTAAGGAGTATAATCATGGAAGTATAATGTAGACTGTGTTTGAAGAATCAGACCTATTTATTAAAATCCAAAGGGAACTGAAATGAAAAAAGCCCTCAGAAATTAAATCATAATTCAATGTGTGATCTAGTCACAGATGTCAGCAAGTGTTAGTTGAAGTAAATACTGTTAGGAAATAAAAGAATCTTAAGTTTACATTCCTCTTACTCAGTGGATTCTAGTTTGTATAAGTATGTAAAATTAAATGCACTGGTAGAGCAGATTCTTTAATACAACCTCCACTGAATGTTTCCAAAGCTGCACTTTGGAGGACATGAGTTGTCTCTTTTTTCATTCAGCATTAAGTAGTATACAGTATTCAGTAACCACCTAATATTTGTATTTTACTTCACAGTCATCATTGTGTGACTAATTAAATTCTTTGGATTTCTTTTAATGGTAGGGTTGGACCAAGTTTTATGAATTTTCTTTATCTGATCTCCGTGCTGGTTTTGACATTATTGATAGACTCTTTGAAGGTAAGTCACTTCTTAAGGAAAAAGATTTCTCACCTCTGTAGCATAACCCTTCTGAATGTCTCCCATTTAAAATTTTGAGAATATTAAAAACTTTCACAGTAATTTTTATAAATTGATTACTTTGCATGATTGTTTTGTTTGGAGTGGGGTCATTCTGTTTAAAGGCTGCTTTGAAGGTATTTAAATTTTGCATTTATTTTTCATTGGAATATTTTCACAAATATAAATGCATGACTAGGTATATAGGTAACTACATCACTATGGGAAGTACTCTGCCCCTGAGTTAGCTGTGCTTAGGTGTTATCAGGCTTTTCTGGATGTACATCCAGACTCTGAGCGTATGTCTGTATTAGTAAACTTATAAGGACTGGACACAGGCTTAAAACTATTCCATGATCAGGTTTATTTTTTCCCATATTTGATTTACGCAGACTGGCATTCTCATAGGCAGTGACAAGGTATGCTTTGTCAGGGGTCTCTTTCCAATAGGCAGCAGGTAAGAGGTTACCTTATTTTAGGGCAAAAGAGAGTTTAGCTGTATGAGTGCAAGCCACCTTGTGCCACCTGACCTTGGGTTCAAGCAGGACCTGTCCTGTTTTACCATTAGAGAGGTGTTGCATTAAGAGCTTTATCTTTCCACAATACTTGGATAAGAATGGAGATGCTGCAAGGCTCGTCACCAGTAAGCAAAGCTAGAAATACAGGGTGCATCATAATTCCATTTTTGGGAGGCCGGGTAAATGAATAATTTCTGTCTGTCAAGAGCTGTTCTGCTTAGCTTCTTGATTTCTGAAGGATAAATAGAAAATACAGGGAATGCCTGGAAGATGAAATCTTCCGTCTTCATTCCTTCCAAGTGTCCGTTCCCACGTATATTGAATAAATGAATTGAATGTGAATGTGGTGCTTAGGGACATGGTTTAGTTGTGGACCTGGCAGTTTTAGGCTTACATTTGGACTTGATGATCTCAAAGGTCTTTTCCAACCTAAAAGTTTCTGTGATTTTAGGAATTCTTCATATTGAAACTGTGTTAGATAGAGCCCACTTCATTGTTCTAAGTAGTCTAGTAATTTCTTAATATTAGTTAGTATGAAAAAGGTAATTCTTTTAAAGTCTTTGCATTTTATATAATTTCAAAGTAAAGTTAGGCATTGATGTTTAGAGATAATTTACGATCATTGACCTAAATGAGATTTATGGATGATTAGTACTTCTGGAACTGGACCTTAGTTATTGCTTGAAACATACAATGATGTGAAGAGGTTGAATCATTAACTATCAGTGATAATCATTAATCTATTCATTAACTATTGCTGTGAAGGTAACTTCTCTTACTAAGGAGTGATTGAAGTATTTGGAAACAATAGTTACCACCAATAAACCGCCCCTTCAAGTAATTGCAGCTTCCTTTTTTCAATGGACCTTAAGAAGTACCTTTCTGATCAGGCTTCTACCTGCACGTGAAAGCTATAGGTTATAACTAGGTCATTGTCCCATGTAGTTATTTTGGATAACTGCAATAAAAGGGGGGGGAGGGGGAGTAGGTTATTTTGAACTTGTGGGGTATAGCTAAACCAGAGTCATCTAATTGCAACATCAGTCCGACCAGGAAACTAATAGTAACATGCTTAGTTTCATGTGCTATGTTGTGTGATTTATAGTGATTTACAAAGTACGTATTCTAGACATCTTTGTGTTTGAAAGATGACATTTCTGGTAATGTTAGGTGTCCCTGCCCATGACAGAGGTTTGGAACTAGATGGTTTTTAAGGTCCCTTGCAACTTAAACCATTCTATATTCTGTGACACTGTTTTGAGCATGATCTAGTTTTGGTTCAATCAATCAGTTTATTTTATGAGATCAGATGGTACTGTCATACAAAATAATGTATAAAATTTTGAACAAGGGAAATTATTTTTATTTATGACAAAGGACCACATAATTAAAATTTTAATAGCATCATTTCAGAGATGCATATAACCAATTGGTTTAGCTACAATAAAAAGCACTTCAAAACTTGTATTTCTAATAACTCATTTTGAAACACAGTAAGTGTTCATTTCATCAATGACACATATTTACAAACTCATTGAAGTTTCTGCAACTTTTATTATTTGGTAATATAGAAGAAAATCAATTAGAAATTATTATTTAATATGTCTGTATTTTTTAATTTCACTTAAGAATTGTGATGACAAGAAGAAATGCTTATAATGCAATGCTATCCATTGATACAAAACTAATATGAATTAACTTATAGGCTCCAAAGATTTTCAGTGGGAATTTGTGCATGGCTTGTTTGAAAATGCAATTTATGGAGGCCGTGTAGATAACTACTTTGATATGAGGGTTCTTCGGTCCTACTTGGAGCAGCTTTTCAATTCACAAATCATTGGCAGTTTACATGCTAGAGGCAAGAAGATGACTGTTTTCCCATGTTCGATCTCTTTACCAAATTCCTGCAGTATTTTGGTAAGTATACACCTTCTATCACCTAATATAGAAACTAAAATAATTTATTTTTGAGACTTATTCTTGGAAATAATTCCACAAAGAAAACCAGAGTTAAAATCCAAAGGATATTTCCATTTATTTTAGACTTATTTTGTGTGGAGCACTAATTCTTAAGTTGTCAGAACTACTCTGCTAGTCTGTTTGGTCAGTCTCTTTTTTATGACACCTGATTGGACTATGGTGCAGAGCAACATAGCTACGAAGAACTGAGTAAAAGACATGGGGTCAATTTATGAAAAAGAAGGATATCATTATATTTTTATATAACAGTATATTAACATAATAGCACTTTTGTACAGACTGCTAAACATTCTTATAACTCCGGATGAAACAGGAAAAACTAAATAGATCTCCTTTTTACAAAATGTATCAGCGTTCTGACATATTCTGCTAACGTGCCATGGAGGGTGTTTGACGTTTTATTTGGAGATAAATATGGATTCTGATTCTCTGTTAGTATTCCTTTCATGTAAACAAGAGGGAATTCAGCAGAGTCTAAAGAACTGATCTCTCCCTGTCCTTTCACATGCTATTGTTGCTGTTCCTGTTAGTAAGATTAATTCCCATTTTAATGTAGGACTCCATACTAGACCTCCAATATGAGTTGATGTAAATAGAATTATGGCAGTTAAAATAAATAGTTGTTGTTTGGCATTCTCTACCTGGATTCTGACTGTTTAGGTTTGGGGTTTGTTTATTTCTTTACTTCAAATAGGTTATTTTTTATAGATGTGCTGAGTTAATGTTGTAGAGAGGGAAGGAATAAACAAACCCGACTGGTCCCTCTTCTTGTAGATAGTATGGTCAAATAGATGAACCTTTCTTCTTGCCTGCACTGCATTTAATATCTCTCAGTTTCTTATATGATTATTTATGTGAGAGTTTATACTTTTGTGTCTTAAATATTTTTCTGCAAGTAGTTTCGATTAGTAGAATACTAATAATAAAGTTAAGTTTGATTAGTTAAGTTAATTGGAATAATATCTCTTACTAAATAGTGTTCCCTCAGTGTTTGGGGTAGAGTTCTGCTTCAGTTATTATCTCTGAAGTGAGATTCTGTGTCGAAGTAAATCATGCACACCTAGGACATGCTCCTGCAAGCAAAGGACAAAATGCACGTGATATAACGCAGTAGGGTGCAGCCAGACTTTCAAATAGTAAATACTTTTGCCTTAAAGCCACAATAAAAGAGACATCCAGCAGCATTAGTTTACCCTAGTCTGCGAGGCCTCTTTTTATTTCGTACAAGAGCAGCATCGCTAGTGACTATTATACTGTAAACCACTACTGATGCTATTCTGCATCTCCAGTGATCATGCAAACCTGTTTTTACCTGAACGATTTCACTTTCTTTAAGTGATAGTATCTTCATAGATTTAAATAGAAGTGAGTGTGCTTCATTTTAGAAATATGTATTATATTCTACTATTCAAATCCCAAATGCTGAAATATTTTTATTTATATAGTCATTAATCTTACTTTTCAGTTTTCAACAGAAATATTGTAACTACTTTTCAGACACAGTCTTATCACATTTTTTTTTCTGTTGACAGCATTGCTGTAATCAGAATTACTTTCTGCTCTTTTAGAGTGGAAACGCTATATAAGAGAAGATAGTTTTTTGTAAATAAAATTAAGAAATTTATAAATAGGATTACGAAGATAGGTGTTATATACTTATTGTAATCTTTGTGTTATGCAGAGCTCTTAATGAAATTCTTTTCAGCATACTCTGTTAATTGCATAAGCTGAACAAAAAGTTCCCTCAGTTATGTTTATTCTTTTCTTCTAATGCAGGATTATCGTAATATTATTGAAAGCCTTCCAGAAGATGATAAACCTGACTTTTTTGGCCTGCCTGCTAATATTGCTCGTTCATCACAACGTATGATCAGTTCCCAGGTAAAGTTACATTTTTCGTTGACCTCTGAATCTTTTCTGTGTCAAGTATAAGCTAGAGAACCCAACCAGCTGTACATAAATATGAATTGCCATAAGAAAGTCAGAGTAAATGGAGGGATTTTTTTTTAATATCTTGACTTTTATCTATAGAATATTTTAATAAAATAAAAATTATCTTTAGTTTTATAGTTATTAGTTAAGGACTTAAATAAACAAAAAAATATTGAGAAAGTTTACAATAATATAATTCAGCTCATGTTGAAGACAATCCATGTATGTAAGTCAGTGGGATAGTTCTTACAGCTGCTGTTCACTGCAATTTAAGGTTTTAGTTTTGGTCACCAAAGTCTAATACAATAGTTTGACGGATAGAATACGGGTAACATGTTATGCTTTTTCTGAAAGACAAATTTTGAAGGTTTCTCCCAGTAGTCAGAATTCTGTCTTTACTATTAGAAATAGGAAATTTTGGGAAAAAAAAGAAAAAGTTCTTCTCACTGGAGAATAGCATACAACTACTTAGGCATGTCATAATGAAATTCTCAACGTAATGAAAAGTAAGTTCCAGGGCTTTTGTACATCTTAGTTTAAAAATTCACTAATTTTAAATATTTCCATTATCGCTTTAGCTGTAAGATATGGCAGATGACTATATCATAGTCAAGAGTTCTTAGCTATCATTTAGTTGCAGTCCAGTCCAGATTTAAATATATGTTTATTATGTGAGAATGCAGTTATCTTAGTGCTGGAATAATAGGCAATGATCAAGGATTTTGCACCTATTTGTTTTCAAATTGTGTGTAGAAGCCTCAGCTGGGGTGAGTGACCCAGGTCACCCATTATGCTGGGTACTATCAGTGGCACAGCTGGCACAGCTATTCTTCTCACCCTTTGTGGAGCCAGAAAAAAATGAGTGTCTCTTGCTCTTCTCATAACTTCTATCTTGTCAGTCTAAGAAGGGGAAAGATGGAGTGATTTGAACTCTGGATGTCTTCATCATTAGTACGTTGCTTGGTTTATTGGACAAAGCTTCTCATTGCTAATATTTTATAATTTCCCTTAGGTGTCAGTTCAGTTGCCTAAAAGTTGGTATCTTGTATCATCTGGAGATGCCCCAGTGTATTTAAGACATCTACTAAGAGCTCCCAAATATGACACAGGACCCACATGAATGCATTTTCTTGTTGGGCCGGCAACTGGAAGTCAGGGGCAAAATGGCACTAGAAGCCAGTGTTTAAGCAACTGATTCCCACTGCTTGTGCACCCTGATCCCATAGAGCGTCGAGCTGGAGGTCCTGTGTCATATCTGCGTATCCATAACGTTTTCTTGGGTAACACACAGAGTCTCAAATGGCACTATGTGTAACAACTGAATTGAGCCATTAAGGCCTAGGGTCTAGGGAGGAGTTTCACTAAGAAGTGGGTGTACCTCAGCCTGAGTTGAAATTCAGTAATGCTCATAGGTGAGTGAAAGTCCATCTTTCCTTTATCCAGGTTTGTGGGGAATTCTAATTCCTTTTAGCTCAAGTATGGAGCAAGTTTAGGACTTTGAGGCAAAGCTTAATTTTTTTTTCCTATATTTTTTTCATTGCTTTTTAGTTCAGTCTGGATGAGAGCACGTGATTGCTGCATAAATGCCGTTAAACAGTACAAATATTTAACTACTTTATTTGGTAAACTAATTGCATGAGATAACATGAAAGTTGATTGAATTTGAGAATCTTGTATCAGAGCTATGAAGTGAACTGGTCTGTACATCAAGGCTCGCTTTAATTTTCTGCACAGCCCTAGCATCCTGTCTTACATAAGGACAAGTTATAAGGGTGAAAAAAAAAGTTAAATCATAGAATACCACTTTGGAAAGGACCTCAAGGATCGTCTGGTCCAACCTTTCTTGGCAAAATCAATTGCAATTCCCTATAATTGGAATTCCCTATAATTTCAAGATTTAGAATTACATTTGTTGAAAAAGTATCTAATTGCTAATACTCAACTTCAAATTTCTGCACGGCCCCCTTTTTATCTGTTAAAAAAAATTTACCTTTGAGTATTACATTTGTTGAATATCAAATATGGTACTGGTAAATTTGTTTAAATATATCTGTTCACTTAAATCCATAGCTGTATTGTCAAATTATTTGTTTTATTATTATCAAATGAAACTATAAAGCTATATAAAGACAAATCAGTAGGATGAGGGTGCATAGGGTAATACGCTGAGCTCAAGAACTCCTCTATTACGAAGCCAAAAAATGCACCAAGACTCAGCGTAGCTCTGTTTGGTTTTGTCTTAATTTTTTTTTACATAAACATCAACTTTGATTGCTTTTGTTTCTGTCAGATACAGGGTAGACTGCTGATTATTTTATTTGTTTCAGCTATGCTTACATGATTTTTTAAAAGCTGCAGTTGTTAAAAATGCTAGTATTTGAAAATAAGTCCTTAGTTAACCTCCACAAAATCAGAATAGATTCAGAGTTCCTGTGTGAAGGGAAAAAAGGTAATGAACACATTTACATGCAGATTTGCACTCTACTGAACTGGTCTGTCATAGCATTGATTATTAACTATGGATAATAATCTTGAAAATATGAGACTGCTTTAGTTACCATTCTGCGAGATGCTTCTGTGTCATATGAGAGATTTTGTCATCCTTCCAATAATAGTTTGTGGTACTTCTTTAAGTCCTAGGCAATTTAAGTAACAGAAATGGGAGATTTTTTTTTTTAAGTTGTGTTTCTACCTAACTGTGAATGCTATTCCCATTCCATTTCTGACAGTTTGGCAGCTGTCTTAGATCCATAGGTGATACCATGGTTCACAATCTGAAATGGAATGATTGTCTTCTAACAGGAGTGTTTCTCATAAATCCATTACCAACCTAAAGCAGAGAAAAGCTGAATGAATAAGGTAGTGAGAAATAAGTTGCTACCAGCTCAGTCTCCATGTCACTAGCACCAGAAAGATGAAATTTAGTACTGTATCCACTACTTCACTGATTCTGTGCCAAGTAGGTGGTATATTCTCTCATAATTTATGTCTGCTATCTTGTATAGTTTCTCATCTGCTAGCCATTATCACTTCTCAGTCTGTATTTTTACTAAAATCTTCCTTATGCAAAGATGTACAGAATTACATTGTCTACACCAGTGAACTCAGTATTAGGGGAAGTAGTTTTTTAAAAACATACATACTTTGAAGTTACGTGTTTAAATCAACTGACAGCAATTTCAACTTTAGTCATACGTGTAGACTCAGAGATTTAAAATAATAATTCAGATATACATTGATTTTAAGTAAATTGTAATTAGCAATCTTTTATCAGTTCAAGATCTCTTAAAGTAACTATTGAAAAGGGTAACGCTGTGATCTATTCTATTAACCATGACATTAAACTAATGTAATTCTATTGCAGAAGTCTGATAACATTTTATGACATCATTTCACTACTCAAGATGGAAAACTTAGATAAAAGAAATGTAGATTTTATATAGACTTGCTATGAATATTATTTATATTTTGTGTATAGGAATGATAGTTTGTATTGCTGCAACAACATACTTTGCTGGAGCAGAACTTTGCTGCAGCACAGTGCAGCATTTTGCAATCATGCAGAGATCTCTCCTGTAACCTATTGCATTGCTTAGGTTTGGGTAAACCTAAAACAGCACTAAAAAGAAATGGACTTTTTTCAGTAACCTTGCAAATATTGATTATATTTACAGCTTTTCTTTTTTTCTGGCAGAGAACTTCAGTTCTAATTTAAGAGCTGAATATTGCTAGCTGTATTATTCTAGTATTGGTAATTACTAATTGAATTGTTACAAATTATGTCTTACAATGTTCTGTAGTGTAATTTAGAGAGTATTAATACAACATGCATACTAGTAAGAGACATTTTGATTTTAAGAAAATATTTGACTTAAATAGACGTGATCTTTTCAGCAGCATGACTTACAGTTTTTTTCTGGATTTTGTCCTTAGTTGCCTTATGTAGCTAGAGCTAGGTAAATTTTTAAAGGCTGGATTTCTAGAGTTCACTGTGGCTCTTCGGTTCTGCCTTACTTACTGTTACAACAAGCCTTTGACACAACATCCCTTAGGTTGAATATGGTCAGGAGTAATCTCACATCTCTTGCTATGTTCTCTCCGCAGAACAGTACAGTTAAAATAGAAAAGAACTCAGCTGACAGTGCAGCTGCAGGAGTCACCGTAGCTCGTCCTGTCTGTTTTAGACCAGGTAGAGATTTTCTGTAGAGCTGCAATTCAAGTTTCCTCATGCTCAGCAAGAGTCCTCACCACTCGGTGAGGACATGATTCCTTTCTTCTGATCTGATAAATGCTGTAATTTGTCTGTATATTGGCCTGTATTCAGGTAGCTTAATCTCCTAATCAAACCTATAACCAATGACTAGAGCAGTCAGAATATGTGGAGGTTTGCTTTAAGTTGCCTGTGGATGAGAAGGGTCTGTAATTTAGATCTTTCTCCAGTCACCTTCTTGCAAAGTGGGCTTTTGGCTCTGGTGTGCCTGTCTCTTACTCCTGGGACCATATTTCTTTTCGTTTATGAATTCCTATGAAGCAATTTCAACCTATATTATAATTTTTAATAGAACCATATATATAGTGTCTTAGTCAAAATAACATTTATCATATGTGATAAATAGCATTTTTACAGACTGAAATGGACAGGCCTACATATGCATTTTTCCACCTTGGAAAATGCAGTAAGAGCTATCTTGTTCTGTGCAGGCTTTAGCATAGAATCATGGAATAGTTTGGATTGGAAGGGACCTTTAAAGGTCATCTAGTCCAACCCCCCTGCAAAGGTCAGGGACGTCTTCAACTAGATGAGGTTGCTCAGAGCCCCGTCCAACCTCACCTTGAATGTTTCCAGGGATGGGGCAGCTACCACCTCTCAGGGCAACCCGTGCCAGTGTTTCACCACCCTCAGTGTAAAAAATATCTTTCTTAATCTAGTCTAGATCTTCCCTCTTTTAGTTTAAAGCCATTACCCCTTGTCCTGTTGTAACAGGCCCTGCTAAAAAGTTTGTACCCAAATATATCTGCAACTAATACAATGTATTGCCAGTAACCACCATGGAAGATGAAATGAAACCGTAGAGCCATTGTTTTGTCTTCCTTCTTTCTTTGCACGGCAGACTTAGTCATTACAGACACTCCTTAGAGAACGTAACATTTAAAGCCTTCTATTAGTGTTGTGTGATCCCATCAAATCCTGTCAAAAGGCTATGCCTGCAAATCACTGCAGCCTGTAACTAGTAGCTATGTATGATCAGCCGACTGGTTAACCTAAACGTTCTTCAATAATACGTTAAAGTAATTTGTGAAAAAAGCCATTCAGTAATAGGTAAGTTATTCAAAACTCTTCAAATATGACTGCCAGTGATAATCAACATGGCTAGTTTGCTTAATGCTAATTTCTATGTAGAATACTGTGTATCATAATTTTAATAATATCTTGCATCATGAATTCAGCATTCTCTTCCACGTTCAGATTCATAATGCTTCACAGAGACTATTGCATGAGAGAGAAGTCTCAGTAAGGTTGAGGAATAGGTTGTTTTTTGATATTTTCATGGACAAACAATCATGAATTCAGCATTCTCTTCCACGTACAGATTCATAATCATACAGAGACTATTGCATGAGAGATAAGTCTCAGTAAGGTTGAGGAATAGGGGTTTTTTGATATTTTCATGGACAAACGAGTATGCTCTCTCACACGTATCATGCAAGGGTAAAGGATAGTTACAGTCTCTCTGTATTCTAGTACAGCATCTTGATTGTTCTGTGTCCAGCATCCCAGGAATGGCAAGTGGAAGGCAAGCCTGTGGGCTTGCAGTTCATTTTTTAGGAGGTCTTGGGGGTGATTGTGCATGCATAATTGAAACTTACATTTTAAAGTTCGTGGAGGACTGTCTCACCTGAGTGGGACCCCAAGCTGGAGCAGGGGAAGACAGTGAGGAGGAAGGAGCAGCAGAGACAAAGTGTGTAGAACTGACTGCAACTGCCATTCCCCATCCCACTGCACTGCTCAGTGGGAGGGGGTAGAGAAAATTGGGAGTGAAGTTGAGCCCAAGAGGAAGGGAGGGGTGGGAGGAAGATGTTTTAAGATTTGGTTTTATTTCTCATTACCTACTCTGATTTGATTGGTAGTAAATTAAATTAATTTCCCCAAGTCAATTCTGTTTTGCCCATGACAGTAATTGCCGAGTGATGTCCCATGAGCCTTTTTTAATATTTTCTCCCCTTCTGTCCTGCTGAGGAGGGGAGTGATAGAGTGGCTTTGGTGGGCACCTCACAGCCAGCCAAGGTCAACCCACCACATCTTCAAATTGCTTAAGGGCATCACAAATTTAAAATAATCCTTTGAGCTTCAGATTGTTGAAGAGTCCACAGACTGTAGCTTCTTACCAATTTTTCAATTAAATACTATAAAATTATTTAATTGAAGATTTTATATACCAATTTAAAATGTTGAGCTGTGAATACTTATAACTTCAAATATGTGGGTTTCAATTCACCTCAACTGAAGTTGCGGGGAGTATTTCTCCTATATTTTATCCTTTGAAATTTTATTTGCTTTTGAACAAGGCCAGTGATACTCTGCAGTTCTGATGGTTCAGGTCTTGCAACAAAATTACTTGCTTTAAGAACCTTTTTCAGACAAATTTTATAGCCTGAAATATAATTCAAATCTGCCTAGTATTTTCTGTGGCAGGGTAGAGTTATAAGGTAATTTAACTTTCCAAATACATTTCTCTCAAACCCAGCTGCATGTTTATCTTCGCCTCTTTTGTCTCAGAGTGAGTGATGGGAATCACTCTCACTTCTCCCAGTTAGCAACTCCATTGTTTTTATTATCTGAAAGTAATTGCAGAAGGATGGTTCCTTGAGATACTCCTTTTTCTTTTAATCGTAGATATTTGTCGCAGCTCATTTGATAATAATGGATTCTGCTTTTCTGTCCCATCTAACTAATCTCAAAGTGTCTTCATGGAATCCATCTGGTATTCATGAAAGCACCATAAAGAATCGAACCATTCCTGTAATTTAATGTGCTGCTTTGTGTTGTTAACAAGAGAATTGACTTGCTGTTTGACATATATAAAGGGATGCCTTTCCCATCACATTATACTCTAGGTACTGTCTTCCAACCTTCTGCCCCTCCATTTCTCTTTGGACTTCGGTCATCACTGCATGACAAACCTAGTTTAAAGCTCTGCTTGCTAGTAGCAAGCCTGTTGGCAGATACCCTTGTTACACTTGGTCATATGGATTCTAGCTATTAATCTCTCTGAAACAAGGTGTCGCATCCATAAGAGCCTCTGAACGGCACTGGTTCTGATCCATGGGTCAGGCTCAGGTAGCCCACAGGCCTCCCAGATAGAACTTTTTCCTCCTCACCTGTTTCTACTCATTCTACTATTGCACGTGGGCAGGTGGAGAAGGAGCCTTATCCTCCTTGCTGGAAGTCATTCTTTTGAGTATTCATTACAGGATGGCAGATAAACTAACAACAGAAGAAATATTTCTTATACTAAGGATGATATTTATCTAAGAAAGATTTATTTTCCTCAGAGTTAGGTGCCTAATCTGGTGGTTATCTAGTCTTCCTGTGTGTTACAGTCCGTCTCCAAAGAATAATGCATTCCTACCAGCCACAGAGTGAATTATGTAGACTTGTGAAATCCTGTTTCCTTCACTAATATTATCTTCAGTTAATGTTTTCGTAATTCTTAAAATACCTCCTGCATTAATACTAAGTATTTCATTTAGATGCTATTCTTTAATATATTTCCCGCAAGTCAACAGTATTTTAAAAATAGATTTTGTGGAATAAGAGTGTATCTTTGAAATACAGACAGAGATTCTGTCAGATTTGTAGTTCAACTATTAAAGGATATTTTGTTAAAATCCTACTATAGAAAAGATTTGTGATGTATTTATTGACTCAAGCCACTTCCAATTCCCCTGATTGATATTGGAGTAATTTCATGTGAGTTTTTTTTTTCTTTTAAATGTCTAGGTACTGTGATAGAAAAATATAAGCCTGATTCAAAGCCAATTGAAGTTAAAAAAAAAAAAAAGCCCTAATGTAATTCATCTCATCTAACTTGAATCATGAATGTTAGCCACCTCATCTTCACTAGCTATCCATTTTTTTTGTTACTAAAGAAAAACAAGCAGATACAGGGAATAATTTGTACCATTCTTAGATAGGCTTCTAAAATAAAGGGGTGAATCACCTTTTGGAAGTACTATTTCTTTCCATTGAACTTTGGATCAAGCTCTATAATAATGTCAACAGTATTTCTAAAAATTGTATAATGAGCATTTTAATGACCATTTAAGAGATGAAAAACTGCCATAACTACCAGGTTGTTGGTTATGCAGAAATTGGAAGGTCTTTTCTACTGGAAGCTGGGTTATTTGAAAAAATTAGGTATTCTTTGGGACAGGAATTAAAACATAGTTGTTTCTCCCATTTCTGCATTGAGTGTTGTAACAATCCAAATATAGTTATAGTTATAGTTTCGTTTCATATATAAGTGTTCGTTTTAAAATAGAAGAGTTCAGGAAGAAGAAGTGAAAATTCAGTCATTTTATATCAGGCAGGTTATACTGCTTGACTCAAAGATGTTGATAATTTTCTTAGAAATGCTAAGAAATGAAAAAGGGATTTTATTAATTAGTAAACAGATTTTTTTGCTTGTTTTGTTTTCCAGGGCAGTGAAAGACCAACACATTTCAAATTTCATATGTGTGTTATCAGTTTTATGTTATTCAACTGCTAAAGCAAGTGAATTGTTCTCACAACTAACTGTGCATCCTTAGGCAAGGCCGTCATTCGCATTAATGGAAGAGAGTGTGTTTGTGAGACTGACCTGTTACTTGCCCACTAACAGGAAGTTTTCAAGAGTGCAGTTTGAGATTAAGAGAATTTTTTTTAAAAAAAACTTAAGTTAAAAATGTAAATGCCATCTTGAGTTAAAATTAATGCATGAGAAACAGAAGGAAAGTACACCAATAGAAGGTGGCATGAAAGGAGTGGAATCCTGGTTAGGTTTTCTTAGATCATGTAATTATAGAGGCGCTGGTTAGAAGGAATCTCTGGAGTTTATGTAGCTGAACCTCCTTCTCTAAGTGGAACTGTTGCAAAGACTGTCTATGGCTTTGCCCATGTGCCATCATCCAAGTTGTTCATGGAGAAATTGAATGGTGTGGGCCTCAGTATCAAAGCCTGGTTTCCTTCTCACTAGTTGGCAGCTAAATGTCCGGCCCTTGATCACTACCAATTGCTTCCAGCAATTCAGCCAGTTTTCCACCTAGCCCATTTGTTGAAATCATGCTTCAAGTCTATTCTTCCTCAGTTTCCAAAATAGGAATGTGATTGAAGATAATGTCAAAAGTCTTACTAGTGGTATCCCCTGCTCTTCCCTCATTCACAGAGTGATTTCATCACAGAAAGCAATAAGGTTGGTCAAGCATTGTTTGCTCTTGGTAAAGCCATGTTGACTGTTTCTGATTGCCTTCTTTTTTTCCTGTGGTGTTTGGAACGGGATTCTATATTGATTTGTTCTATGATATCTGTAGGGACAGAGATTAGGTGGAATAGTCTGTCATTCCATGAATGTCCATCCATCCATTTCTTAAGGCAGGCATAATATTATCCTTACCAGCAGTAAGGACTTTCTCTGATTGCCATGATTTTTCATATGTGGTACAGAGCAGCGTTACCATCACACTGGCCAGAAGCCAGGGGTGAATCTCATTTGGATTTCATTTGAGTAGAGTCATAGAATCATTAGATTGGAAAAGAACCTTAAGATCATCGAGTCCTGTAAACCTAACACTGCCAAGTCCACCACTAAACCATGTCCCTGAGCACCACATCTACACGTCTTTAAATACCTCTAGAGGTGGTGATCCAAACACTTCCCTGGGCAGCCCGTTCCAATACTTGACAACCTTTTTGATGAAGAAATTTTTCGTAATATCCAATCTAAACCTCCCCTGGTGCTGTTTGAGGCCATTTCCTCTTGTCCTATCGCTTGTTACTTGGGAAAAGAGACAGACTCCCACCTCACTACAACCTCCTTTCAGGTAGTTGTAGAGAGTGATGAGGTCTCCTCTCAGCCTCCTTTTCTCCAGACTTAACAATGCCAGTTCCCTCAGCTGCTCCTCATAAGACTTGGTGCTCTAGACCCTTCAACCAGCTTTGTTGCTCTTCTTTGGACACGCTCCAGAATCTCAATGTCTTTCTTGTAGTGAGGAGCCCAAAACTGAACACAGTATTTGAGGTGGGGCCTCACCAGTGCCAAGTACAGGGGGACAATCACTTCCCTAGTCCTGCTGGCCACGCTATTTCTGATACAAGCCAGGATGCTGTTGACCTTCTTGGCCACCGGGGCACAATTCTAGCTCATATTCAGCTGGCTGTCGACCAACACACCTGCAGGTCCTTTTCTGCCAGGCAGCTTTCCAGCCACTCCACCCCAAGCCTGTAGCGCTGCATGGAGTTGTTATGACCCAAGTGCAGGACCCGGTACTTGGCCTTGTTGAACCTCATACTGTTGACCTCGGCCCATCATTCCAGCCTACCCGGATCCCGGAGCCTTTTTACCTTCAAGCAGATCAACACTCCCACCCAACTTGGTGTCATCTGCAAACTTACTGAGGGTGCACTCAACCCCCTCGTCCAGATCATTGATAAAGATATTACAGAGAACAGGCCCCAGTACTGAACCCTGGGAAACACCACTTGTGACCAGCTGCCAACTGGATTTAACTCCATGTTCATGTATGAGTATGTTCATGTTCTCTAAGTAGATTGTTACTCTCCTGTTATTAGCTGCTCTTTTCCTTCCTTAAACCATGCACAGAAGCCATTGAATACTTCAGGCTTTTATGTACCGTACCTCACTTACATTCTTTTGCATTTCTCAAATACCCTGTTTTCTTTGAATTTTTGCATATATGTTGAAAACCATTTCACCTTTAATGTTCCCTATTAGTCTTATTTCCATCTGGGTTTTCGCTTTTCTAATTTCATCCTGAAGTTCCCAAGCAGTGCATTTATGTTCTTTCTTTCTCTGTCCTTGATTTTGCTTCTTATATGTTCCTTTTTTTCTGTCTTTCAATTCATTGAGACCCTCTCTGCTCAACCAACCAGTCATTCTGCTGAAAATTCTGGTATTTCAGCACAAGGAGGTGATTTGTTCTCAAGATCACTCAGAAATACTCCTTTATTCACCTTTTTAATCAGCTGAAAGTAATATGCTGTGCACTATGCTGTCTCCAATTATGCCAGCTTCTCATGGGATTCTGCTAACAGTTCATAGAATCTTAAAGTGGTTTGCGTTGGAAGGGACCTTAAGATCATCTAGTTCCAACTCCCCTGCCATGGGCAGGGACACCTCCCACTAGACCAGGTTGCTCAAAGCCCCATCCAACCTGGCCTTGAACACCTCCAGGGATGGGGCATCCACAGCTTCCCTGGGCAACCTGTTCCAGTGTCTCACCACCCTCACAAGAAAGAATTTCTTCCTAATATCTAATCTAGATCTACCTTCTGTCAGTGTTACATCATTACCCCTTGTCCTATCACTAAACTCCCTGGTAAGAAGTCCTGCCCCATCTTTCCTATAGGCCCCTTTTTAGGTACTGGGAGGCTGCTGTAAGTTCTCCCTGGAGCCTTATCTTCTCCAGGCTGCACAACCCCAACTCTCTCAGCCTGTCTTCATAGGAGAGTGCTCCACCCCTCTGATCATCTTTGTGGCCCACCTCAGGACCCTCTCGAACAGGTCTATGTCTTTCCTATGTTGGGGGCTCCAGAGCTGAATGCAGTACTCCAGGTGGGTTCTCAGAAGAGCAGAGTAGGGGGGCAGAATCACCTTCCTTGACCTGCTGGCCATGCTTCTTTTGATGCAGCCCAGGATATGGCTGGTTTTCTGGGCTGTGGGTTCACACTGCTGGTGCATGTTGAGCTTCTCATCCACCAACATGCCCAAGTTCTTCTCAGGGCTGCTCTCAATCCGTTCTCTGCTCATGTATGTATTTGTGCATGGGGTTGTCCCGGCCCATGTGCAGGACCTTGCACTTGGCCTTTTTGAACTTCATGAGGTTTGCACAGGCCCACCTCTCAAGCTTGTCCAGGTCCCTCTGGACGGTATCCCTTCCCTCCAGCTTGTCGACTGCTTCACACAGCTTGATGTTGTTGGCAAACTTCTAGAGGGTGCACTTAATCCCACTGTCCATGTCGCCGACAAAGACCATAAACAGCACCCATCCCCATACTGACCCCTGAGAAACACCACTTGTTACTGGTCACCACTTGGACACCAAGCCATTGACCGCAACACTTTGAGTGTGACCGTCCAGCCAGTTCCTTATCCACTTAGTGGTCCATCTGCCAAATCCATGTCTCTTCAATTTAGAGACAAGGGTGTTGTGCGGGACAGTGTCAAATGCTTTGCACAGGTCCAGGTAGATGATGTCAGTTGCCCTTCCCATATCTGCCAATGCTGTAACCCCATCATAGAAGGCCACCAAATTTGTCAGACATAATTTGCCTTTAGTGAAGCCATGTTGGCTGTCACCAGTCACCTTATTTTCCATGTGCCTTAGCAGGAGAATCTGCTCCATGATCTTGCTGGGGACAGAGGTAAGACTGACTGGCCTGTAGTTCCCCAGGTCTTCCCTTTCTCGCTTTTTAAATCTGAGGCTATGTTTCTCCTTTTCCAGTCAGTGAGAACTTCACTGGACTGCCACAACTTCTCAAATGCAACAGATAGTGGCTTCACACCTTCGCCTGCCAGTTCCCGTGGGACCCACAGATGCATCTCATCAGGTCCCCTGGATTTGTGCACCTTCACATTCCTTAGATGGTCTTGAACCTGGTCTTCTCCTACAGCGGGCGATTCTTCATTCTCACAGTCCCTGCCTTTGCTTTCTGTGACTTGGGCGGTGTGGCTAGAATAGGTGCCAGTGAAGACTGAGGCAAAAAAGTCATTGAGTACCTCAGCCTTCTCCATATCCCTGGTAATCAGGTCTCCTGTTTCCTTCCGCAGAGGCCCCACATTTTCCCCAGTCTTCCTTTTATCACTGATGTACCTATAGAAGCTTTTCTTATTGCGCTTGATGTCCCTGGCCAGATTTACCTCTATCTGGGCTTTAGCTTTCCTAACCTGATCCCTAGCTGCTCGGAAAATTTCTGTGTATTCCTCCCAGTCTACCTGTCCTCGCTTCTAGCTGCTCGGAAAATTTCTGTGTATTCCTCCCAGGCTACCTGTCCTCGCTTCCACCCTCTACAGGCTTCCTTTTTGTGTTTGAGTTTGTCCAGGAGCTCCTTGTTCATCCATGCAGCCCTCCTGGCTTTTTTGCCAGACTTTCTCTTTGTTGGGATGCATCACTCCTGAACTTGGAGGAGCTGAACCTTGAACACTAACCAGGTTCCTATGGTCCCTCTGCCCTCCAGTGCTTTATCCCATGATACTCTGCCAAGCAGATCTCTCAAGAGGCCAAAGTCAGCTCTCCAGAAGTCCAGGGTAGTGAGCTTGCTGTGAACCCTCCTTGCTGCCCTAAGGATCTTGAACTCCACCATCTCACAGACACTGCAGCCAAAGCTGTCCTTGAACTTGACATTCCTCACTAGCCCCTCCTTGTTGGTGAGAACAAGGTCCAGCATGGCACCTCTCCTTGTTGGTTCCTCTATCTCTTGGAGAAGGAAGTTGTCATTGATGCATTCCAGGTACCTCCTGGGTTGCTTATGCCTTGCTGTGTTGTCCCTCCAACAGATATTGGGGTGGTTGAATTCCTGCATGAGAACCAGGGCTTGTGAACATGAGGCTGCTGCTATCTGTCTGTAGTTCCCTGAATAAACCAGTGTCTGCTTTCATAAAGTCTGGAATCTTATCTCTGCACTTTACCTCCTGCCTATCCTCAACATATATATAAATAGTAATTCCTGTCGGCATTTGCAATGTTGGCTGTTAACCGGCACTTTAGAAATTTCTTTCAGTAATGTCATCATTAATAATACACCTTTTTCACATACATTTTGAAATAAAGATAAAAAGTTACAAATAATGGTATTAAAATGGCTTCTGTGACTGAAAGGTAACTCTTAGTTAAAATTTTATAAGTTGGCAGGTCTCTCATGAATTTTAGTCAAGCTTTTAAAGTACAATTCCCATGAAAAATTTGTTGATGCAGTCCTTTGACATAGTATAAAGCTTGTGTGTTTTATTTCTCATATTCAGTAAAAATCTCATCTTGCAGATCACAGCTATAAATATCAATTTGGATGCGTACAGGATTAGAGTACACATTGTTAGAGAGAGTATTTAAAAGTGTGTAGTAATGATCTGTGTCTGTATTCATTCTTATTTTAATGTATTCGTACCATGACATTCCATACTCATCGTGAAGGGCAGCTGAATCATTTGAAAATATAAAAGTTTGTTCTAGCAGAAACTCAACATACAGAAATAATGTTCAGACATTACATCAGGATGACTTAAGTAGATTATGATATCTGAACAAAGTTAGGTTTACAAAATGTTGCCTTACTGTATACACCTACAGAAATTACACTAGTACTGAAATCTCATAATGAATGCATTCTTTTTATAGATGTGATTGCTTAAAGAGAAACAATTTCTTTAATTAAATCCATTAGAAGTGAAAAGGAATAGCTCATCATACCTTAGTGTAGCTGCTAAATATAGCAGTCATTTAAAATAATTACTGGTGCTCTTCTGTCTGTGCTTGAAACATAGAAATTTTGTAGAAAAACCTAATTATCTTTTTTATAGTTATTTTTTATTTTGTGATGAATACTTGTTGAGTTAAAATTAATAGTAAACTAATAATGGAAGACAGCATAGGGCAATCTAGTAAGGTAAACAAGTAAGAACCAGGGTCGGGAAACATGAAGTGAATGTTGCGTCATTAAATGTAATTGCAGTGATCTCACTGACTTCCGTAAAACAGCATTTTATCCTTGGGTTCTTTTTTTAAACTTAGTTGCTGACCTGCACTGATTTTCAGCGAGTCACTGGCTGATTCTGTACCTCCTCCAACCTTTCCTTGCATAACTTGTTTACTTACATTAAAACTGCTCTCCGTCTTCCTGAAGGTGGTCAGATGTATGATTGTAGTACAGTTCCAGTGCTGGTTTTTACCTTGTTAATGACAGCAAAAGAGAGAGCATGTGTAGGGTGTACAAGGACACCTGGAACTCTTAGATTGCTGGATCATGCTTGAGAGTATGCACCAGTCTCCCCTGCTTTTGTTACCCAAGTCAGCTAAAGTACAGATAGGGTGAGTATGTCCACCCAATATTACATTCATATACCTGACTACAGTATTTCTACTGTATGTAGAATAATGGGACTGTGCTGTGTAATTGTTTACCGAGGTGCAATTGTAATATAACGATAGCTGTAGTTTCTTGTGTGTTTGTCAACAGACTAAATTTTCTCTTTCGAAGTCTAGCTCAACAGAACTCTGAGCACTGGTACCTAATTTTATAGCTACTGCTCCTCCATAATTCTAATCATGTCATATTGAGTAATACAGGTATAATTATTGAAAAGAATGCAATTGAAATTATTCTTGAACTTGTTACATTATTGTTATAGATGTCAGGATGAACATAAATCTATTTTCTTAAAGTAATTTAGCATTTATATAACCCTTTTATCAGCTGTGCAGAGCATATAATTACTGACATTTATTAAATGCATCCCACATCACAAATACATGACTAATAGGCTCTAGCAGAAAATGATGAGTAATGCCAAACTGTTTGTTATTACTCTGCAATAAAGTGATCTGAGTACTTAACAAGAATTTTTAAAATATGGGGAGTATTTTGTATATACCTGTGGTGCTGCATGACAGAAATGTGCCGTGCCACATAATGGAATGGAAGCCGCAGTACTGTGCTCTGTCGGAAAACACAGCTCTTTGTCGTTGCAGTGAATCAATGCAGCACTTCAAGCAGCCTTATTAATTCCCGTAGGATTTATGCTATGTATATGAGAATATATTGGTGCTCTGCATTTGAGAAGTTTGTTCTCTTCTAAGAACAGGCTGCAGTTTTCTGGTTTTCTTAAATTTTACCAAGGTGTGTACTTAGCTAAGGTCAAGTACCTCTACATAAAATCCTTAGTTATTTTTCGGGAGAAGGTGCAACTAAAATATTGACTGGGTCAGTAATTGGCTTGTGCTGTCCGTCTGCAGCATCCTGCTGATTTTCTTCCTTCTCCACTGAATCCCTGCTCCACAGAGGATCTTCCTGGCATCAACGGTATATGTTCCTCCTCTGTACAAAGGAAGATATAGGTGGTGTCAATATCTTTCCCTCGTTTGCTTTGCATTTTGATTAAGAAGGCATGTATCTCTATACTGAGTCCAGTCCTACTTCACAACCTTATTGAGGGAATGCGCAGCTTTGAGGTGGCCTTGAGGAAACGACAAAAGAGCAAGCCTAGACCTACACTGTTTCTTACTCGTCCACTTGAAGTATGAATGATTTGGTTGTGAATACCATTAAAGTGCCTTTGTCCTAACAACCTCCATGGACCCTGTTCTTGCAGAGAGGGTAAGGGACACAGAGGGACTGGAAGTCAGAGGTTGTATTGGCAGCTCAGTCTACTGCTTTCACAGCCGTGTGGGTAACTGCAGTCAAACTATAAGGAACAGTATAGAAGCATGTAGTTCTGTCAGAAGGCGTATCAAACTGAAACCCATTCCCTCTCTTGACACAATGAAGACATAGTTGCATTGCACTGAGTTACTACTTTCCCAATATTTACCAAAGTGACTATAACTTCATATTTTAGTTTGAGCTGTAAAGTCTTAAAAAAACAGAAATATCTCCTTGAACAGCTGTGTAAAGGAATATATTGCTTCATTCAGAGAAATGAAACATAGAAATGGCCTCTGTGCTAAGACTACATCCTTTTAAAACTGGTAGATGGCAGTAGAGTCTCTGCTTTGATGTTGTCTATAGATTTACCGAGAGGAGTTCATTAGCTTTTTGTACAAAAATAAAAATCCTTTAATCTGTTCCTTAGTCTTGAAAACATAGCAGTTATCTGACTAGCAAATCTTTCTGTTTCGTATTCGTAGAAGAGTAATCATATTTAGGTCAGAAATTATTGATCCTAGATTTTTAATTTTTTTTTTAATTCAGTGACATAGGATTTCACAATATATTTTTTTACTTTATTACTTTTTTTTTTTCAAGCTGTGTATAAAATTTGATTTTGTTGTATGGATTGTAGGCTAGATTGCTTATGAAATAAATACAAGATTTAGGTAGAAGCCCGTGTTTATTATATATTGTATTTGTGAAGTAGCAGTTTTTGCAGTAGCTGTGAATTACTGAAGGCAAGACATTTTCCACATCTTGTGTATGACTAAAGAACAGAAGTAGATTTTGTGTTCCTAGAAATCTGTTTTTATCAAAGTTCCAGGGAAGGAAAAGTTAAAATCTTGACATTCCTCATTTTTATTTTTCCATGAATTTTTATTTTAATTTTCAGGACAAACATGACTTTCTAGGAGTTCCATATGAAGCCACATGGGATCATTCATTTTCTTTGTTACTTTCCATTCTGTTCATTATCTCTCTTAATTTCTCTAAATATGTGGGGTTTTACTATAATGTGTTGGTCAATATCATAGCAGCATATATCCACAGAAACCCATAAAGTATGCAATAAATTAAAAAGCTGAGATGCGCAAATTATTTAATAACTAGGTAAATAAGTATTGACATTTCAAATTTGACTACCCCGCCTTTATTAATGTATGCAATTTATATCTTCCTGTGCTGACAACGCAAAAAAAACATACAGTGTATGAATTTTCCTCTAAGAATGGAGATGATATTCAGTAGCTGTTCTTGTATGTTGTTCACAGTTATTAGATGCACTGTTCACAAATAAATTACTCTACTGATTTTTTTATTTAAATACTGTTATGGTTAGTTGACTTTACTTAAAACAGGCGGCTTCTGCAAAGACTCAAGGTTCTGAATAAGCTTCTCACCCCTCTTTAAAGAGACCATTATTGGTGATTGCTTTTATATTTTGATTACCTTTCTTTCCATCCCTCCCATATTTCCAGTGATGGCACTGTTTTCCTGCTTTCTGGTAGATTTTTTCACTCTTATCATTATTCAGAATATTTAGATGTGTGTTTGGACTGGAGTAGCACAATATATAAGAGCTTTTAGTGTATAATATATTAAAAGAATATGTTGCCATAACAAAGATGAGCATTCAAAGGTTAGGTATTGTATAAAGTACTCTTATTTTGAGTACCCTGTATTATACAACTAAGATTAGATTTTCAGTTTCCTTAGTATTATAAGTACATACCTTGGTACCTTTCCAAACTAGAGTGCAGAGGAGATGATTCAACAGACCTAGATGTCTGCCTCTGTGCTAGTCCCTTCTAGTCTCTCTTTGTGGTCATAGAAGTATCGTGTTTAAGACATAATTAATCTCACCCTAGAGTAAGTATCCAAAGTTGTTTATAAGTTGACATGATGGTCACATATATATAGTGCAGAGAGAGGAGCTTGAATTCTTCTTGAGTTTTGAAATTAAAAATCCTCATTCCCACAACATAGACCCATATATCTAAAGTACCTATGTGAGGAACTTACTTTTCCTATGTACTCAGTAGGAGAGCCTTCCGTAAGACAAATTAGCCCACTTAAGATCCACCTATTGATTATGTAGGGTGGCTAAGGTGGTAATCTTTGTAGTTCATGTAAGTTTTAAGTAAGCTTTAAGTAAGTGCCTAAGGGTAGGTGGGGTGAATTTGTGCTCTGGTTTAAGTTTGATTTAAGTGACTACATACAGTGCTCTCTCTCAACCCAAGAATTATTTTGTCTCCTTAAATACAGATTCCTCATCATATTCCTTTTGTCAGCTGAATCAAGGTCTCCTTCTAGGTATTCATCCAGTCTGTGTGCTCCTTCCTGTCCTGCTGCCTTACAGACCCATTTTTGTCTTTCATATGGCCCCCAGGAATGTATTCCTGCTCCTCTTCTTTCTTTTAAATCCAGTTTCTCTTCCAACTCCAAACTTGTTTCTCTTGCCCGGAGGTGAAAACAGTTCCGTGTAGTGACTGCAAACATATCACATTACCTGGGAGAGGTTTTTGATACACCTGGTAATTCTAATAGGGAAACACATCTCACTCATGGTTTTAGAAAGGTCATTCCCAGTCTTAACACGTTCTTTGTCCCAATCCGTGCATTTGACTGTCTTGTTTTTACAGGACATGAAATGAAACAAGAAAGTTCCAGATTGGATATTAGGGGAAATATTTTCATCATTAGGAGAGTAAAGCAGTGGAACAGGTCATCCAGAAAGGTTGTGCAGTCTCTGTACTTGAGATTTTTCAAGACCAGGAGGGATAAAGCCCTGAGCAACCTGGTCTGATCTCAGAGCTCACCATGCTTCAAGCGGGAGGTTAGACTAAAGACCTCCTGAGGTCCTTCCAACCTGAACTATTCTGTGATCCTATAAAAAAAATCAATTGCCTTTTCATTTGCATAACATTCAGAAAGAGACTGATTTGAGAGTACTGAATAAATCTTTTCTTGGGCTTCAGGTGATTTGAAGTAGTATAGACTGATCAGCACTGTAAGAAACTTTGCTGTGATTTGTGAGCATAAAATGCTTACGCTGTTCAATTTCTAAAATCAAGCTTGTCATCATACTTAAGCAGTAAATGAGTAACTATTTTACAATCTCTAAATCTTTCCTAAATTTGGACAGATTTCATGGATGTAAAAAATGGCACGCAAAAATTTGTCCATCAAATTCACTGTCTCTTAGCAAAAGTTTGGGATGCTGAAGCAATTCAAAGATGAGGCCAGCCTGACTATTTTGCCATGACTAAAATGTATTTTCCTCTGTTTCTGAAGGTGAATGGCTACTCTAGGCTAAAATTTTCAAAAGATATTCAGGCTGAAAGAGCTGCTAGTACACAAGTTTCAGCCCAACCCATTAATTTTTAAAAATTACAGTCAGTTTAAAACAGCGTGCTGTCGTGGAAACTTTAGTAGTAAGTTATGCTACCATCATACCTGTTATACTTGAGAGAAGAAATGGGGTGAACTGGAAAGAGTTAAAGAATTTCCGTGAAAATTTGATAAAGGTCACAGTAGCCACAGTACTCTAGAGCAGTGAGAGTTAAAACTTGATTTTCTTTGATTCAATACTTATACGTGCTTAACTTTTGATACTCACATCCCAATATCTTTGAGCTACTTTGGTAAGATACACAAAGCAGAAACAGATACAGGTGCACTGAAGAACAAAGATTTAAATAATGGATAGATAGTGTATTCTTATTTAAATTATATTGACAAGTTCTATAATTAGATAATTAGAAATAGCTAACCCTATACACTAGAGTTAGAAAATACTTTAATTACTTGATCTTGCAGTCACAACTTCTCAAATTCATTTCAGCTATATGGAGCTATGTATTTGTACCTATGAAAGCACTTAAAAAGAATACAATACTTAGTATTTTCGAAACCTCACATTCACAAAGCAGTCATATAAACTTTTTGCAGCTTTATACTATAAATACACAAGTTTATATGAAGTATTGCATACTGAATTACTGGTTAAAGTATATCTAATATAAATGTTTTATTTCTTTGCAAATGATGGCATGCAACTATCCGAAAACAAATTATAAGAGCCAGAATTATAGTTAAAAGAATAATATCTGGAAGGCACAAATGTGTGTTTATTATCTGTATTGCTTGTCAGAACATTTGCGTGTATGCAGAGTGAAAAGGACGAAGAATAACAGGAATGATAAAGATACTATGATCAAAACATTATTCAGAAAATGATTTTTTGTTAAATTAAACAAGAATCTTTTCTGCTATACACAATAGCTAGAGCATGCAAAGAATTGTTAAAGTTTAAAATTAACTTATGAGAATGAGAGGATGAAATGGTATTTTCCATAACAGAAGCTATACTGAGCAGTGGCTCGTATTTTCTTTTCCTCCCTTTAGCTACCAGAATACTTGCAGAAACCCTTCTTGTAGGCTTTTGCACACATTGCTAGTTTCAAACCCAGATGAGATTTGGCTTTCCTCACTCCATCGTAACACACTTGAGCAATATCTTTATATCCCTCCTGGGCAGTCCATCCCTACTCCCATCTTCTGTGGATTACCTTTTCACATTGGAGACCGCTAGCTTCCTCTTCATCCATAGTGATCTTCTGCCGTACTTGTTCTTTAGCTCGTTTATCACGCTTGCTTGCTGCACATCAGAAAGGATTATTCTTGTGCTTTGAGGAATTTGTTCTTGAAGATTAACCAACTCTCCTGACCCCCTTTGCCCTCCAGGGCAGTTGCCCATTGGATGCTGCCAAGAAGATCCCTGACTAAGCTAAAATCTTCTCTCCTGAGGTCCAGAGTTGTGATTCTACTACTTGCCTTGCTCTCTTCTCTCAGGATTTTAAACTCCACAGTCTCATGTTTGGTGCAGCCAAGGCAGCCCTCAACCTTCATATCTTCTACCACTTCTCCATGGTTTATTAGCAACAGATTCAGTAGAGCATTTCCTGTGATTGGCTAATTGATTGCCTGTATAACGAAATTGTCTTCAACAAATTCTAGAAATCTTAATTTCTCGCACCCTGTCATATTGCCCTCATAGCAGATACTGGGTTGGTTGAAGTGTCCCATGAGTATGAAGGTCTGTGATTACTGTTGTCAGAAGAAGGCTTCCTCTGCTTTCTTGAGCAAGGAGTCTAGCACACACCTACTAAAGGACCACCCGTGTTGGTATGTTCTCTGATCTCTGCTCGTAAGCTCTCAGCTGGCTCGTAACCTGTTCCTAGGCAAAGCTCTGTTCAGCTACTCCTTTCCCTTGACTGCAGCTTCTCTTTGCCTTCCTTTCTGGCAGTTTGCTTCAGGCAAGACAAAAGTAAGGCTTTAGCACAGTAAGATGCTTCTTCCAGATATTCATTAGGTATGCATGTACCTCTTTGCAAATCAAGTTGCAGGATCATGACTAAAGTGCTGTATTATAACAAACTATGACTTTCATCAACTAGTAGTAGTTTTTAGGGCTTCAAATTCATTTCACTTTTAATTCCTTAAACGTAAAGGAGAAATAAAAATCCCATTTACATCATTTCTGAGTTTGGGAATCATAGAGTATGCATAATTCTCTAGGACAACAGATTATATTCTCATTTCTGAGGAAATTAAAAAGATTTTTTTCAGAATTAACACTACATTAAGAAGTGAGCTTTCCATGAAAACAAATACTATTTTAGCTTAATTAAAGGTATGTTTCTAAATAAATATAGGTTTATATGTTATACAGTTAGATTTTATATTTCTACTCTATGTATATTTAATTTTTATGTCTTGTAAGACATTAATATAAGAATAAAATTACAGCAAATGTTACAGAAGTTAAAATAATGGTTCCATGTACTGTCATCTTGTAGTGCTTCATAGTCCCTATCAAAGCTAATAAATAAGAAGCTGCTCTTTGCTTCAGCAAAAGAAAATGAAAAACAAAACGCTACATCATTGCATATCTTTCAAGAATAAAAAATAAGTCAGAACACAGCAGAAACAACTTGATTTCCTGTCTCATTCTAACAATTAAATAGTCCAGTCCTTCTGAAAGATTAATAAGTTTTTTATTATCAAGTTTAGTTCTTTGAAATCAAGCAAAAGAGGAGAGAATCGGTAAGTTGTTCTCTTAGCATGGCCTACAAAAAATGCACTGTGAAAAATAACTAAAATTTAGCTGAAAGAAAATACCCAGGGTTTTATATGCAAGCAGGACAGACTGCAATATCACTGAAGAATTTTAATTTCAGTATTCTTTCTTCGTAAATGTATACATCTATTTGATCACTTTCTGTGTGGAGTTGCCAGGGTTGCTAACCGGAAAAAGCAGTTGGACCTAATGAACTGGGAGGTCCCCTTCTTTCTGGAAGTTTTGCAGTTCTTCTAATTGCTTGCTTCCTTTGTTTAAACTAGTAAATACGCATTTAAATAATTTGAGGTAGCATGAATATCTCAGTAAGTAAGAGATCCATGGGAGATCAGATATTGATTATAATTGGAGTTTTGATGCCTGGTAGGTACTATATGTATTTAGTAACATATCCTGACTTTTTGTTTCTCCTTTTTTAATTACAGATGAAGCCTAGTTAAAGGCAGAGCTTGAGTTTTGTCTGTAGATTTTGTAGACTTTTTAATTAATTATACACTTCGTTAGTTTTTAAATTATACTTGAACAAAGACAATGACTGAAAAGAAAAATATGAATTTTGTTTCTTTGCTTAATATAAATGTATATTATAGTATGTTCTATATTTGGATATGGGTATTGTTTGAATACATCATGATTAGTAATTAAGTATGCAGAAAAGTGTAGTCCATAGATAAATCAGAGTGGTTTTGCTATTCTATCACATTTTTCTACGAAAGTTTGTTTATCCTTCTTCAACATTTGCATTTGTATTCTCATCACTCAGGTCATTTCACAGCTTCGGATCCTGAGCAGGTCAGTAACTGCTGGCTGCAAATTTGACAGAGAAATATGGTCTACTGAACTCTCGCCTGTTCTCAACCTGTGGAAGAAACTTAATCAGGTAGGGAAGTGGCTAATTTAAAAATAAAACTTTTTTTTTTCCCGGAAACTACATTAAAATTAAGGTCTAAGGAATTATCTTGAATATTGAAACATAAAAGTGAAAAAGTAAATTAAATGCATTTGAGGTGGGAAGTACAATGTAACATGTATGTAATTAGCTATGAAGTTTGTATGTGGCATAACAGGCTATCACTTCTTTCTCAATATGGAGGTGAGACCACACTCACAAGATGAGATTACATCTTCACAGAATCACAGAATGGTCAGGGTTGGAAAGGACCTCTGGAGATCATCTAGTCCAACCCTCCTGCCAGAGCAGGGTCACCTACAGCAGGTTGCACAGGACGGTGTCCAGGCAGGTTTGGGAATGTCTCCAGAGTGGGAGACTCCACACCCTCTCTGGGCAGCCTGTGCCAGTGCTCCACTACCCTCAAAGTAAAGTTCCTCCTCATGTTAAGATGGAACTTCCTATGTCCAAGTTTGTGCCCGTTACCTCTTGTTCTATCCCTGGGCACCACTGAAAAAAGACTGTTCTCATCTACCTCGCACCCTCCCTTTAAGTATTTGTAAGTATTGATATGATGCCCCCTCAGTCTTCTTTTCTCCAGTCTAAAAAGCCCCAAGTCCCTCAGCCTTCCCTCATAAGAGAGATGTTCCAAGCCCCTAATCCCCTTTGTAGCCCTTTGCTGGACCCAATCCAGCAGTTCCCTGTCCTTCTTGAACCAGGGAGCCCATCTTGTACGTGTTTCCAAGAACACCACTAATGTATTTTAGCTTTGAATTTACAGAATTCACAGAATTCACAGAATTCACAGAATTGTTAGGGTTGGAAGGGACCTCTGGAGATCATCTAGTCCAACCCTCCTGCCAGAGCAGGGTCACCTACAGCACGTTACACAGGACAGCGTCCAGGCGGGTTTTGAATGTCTCCAGAGTGGGAGACTCCACCACCTCTCTGGCCAGCCTGTTCCAGTGCTCCACTACCCTCAAAGTAAAGAAGTTCCTTCTCATGTTAAGATGGAACTTCCTATGTTCAAGTTTATGCCCATTACCCCTCGTCCTATCACTGGGCACCACTGAAAAAAGACTGCTCCCATCCCCCTGGCATCCTCCCATTAAGTATTTGTAAGTATTAATAAGATCCCCCCTCGATCTTCTTTTCTCTAGACTAAAGAGACCCAAGTCCCTCAGCCTTTCCTCATAAGAAAGGTGCTCCAGTCCCCTAATCATCTTTGTTGCCCTTTGCTGGACCCTCTCCAGCAGTTCCCTGTCTTTCTTGAACTGGGGAGCCCAGAATGATGCACCCCAGGATGCCATTGGCCTTCTTGGCCGCCAGGGCACATTGCTGGCTCATGGTCATCCTGTTGTCCACCAGGACTCCCAGGTCCCTTTCCACAGAGCTGCTCTCCAGGAGGTCAGCCCCCAACCTGTACTGGTGCATGGGGTTATTCCTCCCCAGATGCAGTACCCTACACTTGCCCTTGTTGAACTTCATAAGGTTTCTTTCTGCCCAACTCTCCAGCCTGGCGAGGTCACGCTGTAAGGCAGCACAGCCTTCTGGCGTGTCAGCCACTCCTCCCAGTTTTGTGTCATCAGCAAACTTGCTGATGGTACCCTCTATCCCTTCATCCAGATCATTGATGAATATGTTGAACAGGACTGGGCCCAGTACTGACCCCTGAGGGACACCACTTGTTACTAACCTCCAACTAGACTCTGCACCACTAATTTAGTCTCTTCATTTTTCCTATATTCACAAGGGAATGTTTAATTTAAAATTTAAAATTATTAAGTTTTTCTTGTATAATATTGAAAGATGGTACTAGCTTTAAATTGAGTTTCATTGAAATCCTTGCCACAATGCTTGCAATATCCGATATCACTTCTTTTATGTTCCTTTGTTGTTCTGGGTTGGTTCGGTTTGGTGGGGTTTTTTTTTACATATGTAGTAAAGCTTGATTTCCAACCGTTGAATTCTTATTGTGGGTGTCTGCTTAGCTGTAACGTGTGCGAATTCTCTTTGAAATGCAGATACTATGCATACTTGGGAAGGATCCCTCTCACCTCATGCTAGGTTCCTCTTAGACATTTTTCTCCTTAGTGATAAGTAATAGATCACAGACATTGTAGCCTAAAAACATGTCTTGTACTATTCAAATAATGACATACAAAGAATTAACATGCGGTGCACATTAGGATTTGCCATTACATTTTGAAATCTCATTAAATTCTCATTTCGGCCATGCTAAGTGTATGATACATCATATTTTTTCTGAAAATAATCTTTTGGTACTAAATAACTTCATGTTGAAGGCTGTGGCCTCTGAACGTGGACTGCTGTTAACCAGGTCTGTGATCCTGTAAGAAAATGAAGTATATCTCAATGTGACCCCTTCCATTACGTCTTACTGACTAGAGTACGCCTTTGGGCCTGCAAACCTTCCTTGCAAGAGCTCAGATGAAACTGTTGCGTATGTGTATACGTATGCAATCAGAAAATTTGAGATTTTGATTGTCATGTTTGGAAGACTGATAAGTGAGGCCGTTTTAAACAGTAAACCAAAACTGCAGTACATTAATACTCATTAACAGCACACTTTGCTGCTGGATAGTTCTTTATCATTATTAAGCATTAGCACTGCAAATTCAAAGCACTTGTTTTCCCCTACTGTCACCCTCAAATCTGAGATTTCCCTTTATACGAGTTTTCAGCCCTGTATCTCTGTTCCTGAACTACAGCCTGGCTGATGCTTAGGTAGGGTTATTTTTCAGGCTGTAGCAGGTATCTTGGTTGTTTTTCTTTCACGCTTAATTGCATCTTCTGGTCTTAAAGCAAAAGCAGTCTGACAAGTTCTTAATGTTGCCCTTCCTCAGTGACCAGTAGATGACCATCAGCTTATTTGTAGTTCTCAGGTCTTTCTTCTCAATCTGTGCCCATACTTTCAAGACGTCCCATGCTTCAACTTCACATCATAACAGGAGGCACCTAGTACTGAATTCTACTCCAAGCTCTCTTAACAAGCTGATTAAAAGTCTAGGATGCCAGTACTGGGGCCTTGCACAGTAAGACCTAGTTAGCGTGGCCCATTCCTAGCAAAAGCAATTTTATTTTTACAGGACCATTGGGTACAAAAATTGTTATATTTTGTTTGCTATGCTAACTGTATTATGTCTGAGTTCAAAAAAAGCTAATATAAATTAAATCTTGTGCTTAGTGTGCAGTACTTCTATGGATGCAGGAGGCCTCTGGTGTAGCTGCAAAACCAATCTGTTCACAAAAGATTAGCATCAGCCTGACTGATATATAATGTCTGGGTAATCTCTGGCTAATCTCTTGCCACTGACCATCCTGCCATTCTTCAGTTTCCTCCTGTGAGTCACCCTATAGCTGCTCTGGTTCACAGAACTGACCGGATAGTTTCTTTCCAACTTTTTGATTTCTTGGTTCGAAAATAGAGATTTTTTAGCGCACTGTATCTGAGAACTTTCTTTAGAGATGTAAAATACTGTCTTCGATCGATGCTGTCGTAAAGGCTCAATTTGATTTCCTAAAAATGAGGCTTCTGGCAGTGGTTAAGAAACCATCAAATACTTATGGCCAATCTGCATGAGCCCTGTGATCTGCTGGAGTATTATCTGGAGGCAGAATAAGACATCTCAAATGTCAATAGATGCGTGCCTAAATCAAGCTTGTGGTGCCTATCTATTCTTCTGCTTAGTTTTAAATACAGGAAAATGAATTATGCAATATTTATGTGTTCTCTCCCAGTATTTGTAGAGTCACCATATGCATCTGTGTTTGACCTACATTTTTGCTGCTCATAATATCTTAAAAAAAACCTATACTATCTTGAACTTTCTTTCATTTTCTAACATTTTTATGCTGTTAGCAAATTCATTTCTTTATTTTTCAAAGATTGCCTTTAGAATAGGATGGCCTCTGACCCTGTGTAGGGCTTTTTTGGGGGAACATTTTCTTGAGTGTTTAAAAAAATTTAAATAATAATATCCTTTATCAAAACTAGTTTTAGTAATCTGTTCAACAAGTACTTGTTTTAAACTTTGAAAATGTCTAGGCATCTTTAAAAGTTCCACATACATTGCATACAGTTCTACATTCTAATTCTTTATTGATAGCTCAATGAATGCATCATGTTCGTTTTCAGGAGTTCTAAATAAAGACCTGGGAGTTGGAATGAAGAAAATAGTTGAATTGCTGCTTAAGTTAACAACCATATGTTATTTTATTTATGTATGAACAGGCACAGAATATGATAAAATTATTTCCCAGGTATGAAGAAGTAAAATCACAAACACTACTCTTGAAGTCTGTATAATCTTTTTTCCCCCTAAATTTTGGAAGCATTTACATTTAGCTGCAGACGCTTTATTATGGAATAATAAAGTCATAGAATGGTTTGGGTTGGAAGGGACCTTTAAAGATATCTAGTCCAACCCTCTTGCCATAGGCAGGGACTTCTTTCACTAGATTTAGTTGCTCAAAGCCCCATCCAACCTGACCTTGAACAATTCCAGGGATGGGGCCTCCACATCTCTGGACAACCTGTCCCAGTGTCTCACCACCCTCGCTGTAAAAAATATCTTCCTTATATCCAGTCTAAATCTATCACCTTTTAGTTTAAAATCATTGCCCCTTGTCCTGTCAGTACAGGCCCTGGTAAAATGTCATCTTCTGTTTTTCTTATAAGTCCCCTTTACATATTGAAAGGCCACAACAAGGTCTTCCCAGAGCCTTCTCTTCTCCAGGCTGAGCAACCTTAACTCTTTCAGCCTTTCTCCACAGGAGAGGTACCCCAGCCCTCTGATGTTTTTCATGGCCCTCCTCTGGACCATCTGGGATACAGTACTCCAGGTGGGGTCTCACCAGAGTGGAGCAGAGGGGCAAAATAATCTCCTTTGACCTGCTGCCCATGCTTCTTTTGATGCAGCCCAGGATACAGTTGGCCTCCTGGTCAGCAAGTGCACAAATACAAGCAAATACAGGCTCTGTGGAGAATGGATCGAGAGCAGCCCTAAGGAGAAGGACATGGGGGTGCTGATTGATGAGAAGCTCAACATGAGCTGGCAATGCATGATTGCAGCCCAGAAGGCCAACCGTATCCTGGGCTGCATCAAAAGAAGCATGGGCAGCAGGTCAAAGGAGATTATTTTGCCCCTCTGCTCCACTCTGGTGAGACCCCACCTGGAGTACTGCGGCCAGCTCTGGAGCCCCCAACATAGGAAGGACGTGAACCTGCTGGAGCGAATCCAGAAGAGGGCCACAAAGATGATCAGAGGGCTGGAGCACCTCTCCTGTGAGGAAAGTCTGAGAGAGTTGGGACTGTTCAGTCTGGAGAAGAGAAGGCTCCAGGGAGATCTTATTGCGGCCTTCCAGTACCTAAAGGGGGCCTCCAGGAGAGCTGGGGAAGGACTTTTTACAAGGGCATGTAGTGATAAAATGAGGGGGAATGGCTTCAAACTGGAAGGAGGTAGATCTAGATTAGATATTAGGAAGAAATTTTTCACTTTGAGGATGGTGAGGCACTAGAACAGGTTGCCCAGGGAAGTTGTGGATGCTCCATCCCTGGAGGTGTTCAAGGCCAGGCTGGATGGGGCTTTGAGCAACCTGGTCTAGTGGGAGGTGTCCCTGCCCATGGAACTCGGTGATCTTTAAGGTCGTTTCCAACCTAAACCATTCTATGATTCTATGATTGCCAGCTCATGTCCAATTTTTCATCTACCAGTATCCCCAAGTCCTTCTCTGGAGGGCTGCTCCCAATCCTTTCATCCCCCAACCTTTATTGATATTGGGGATTGTCCTTACCCCGGTGCAGGGCCCTTGCATTTGACCTTATTGAACTTCATGAGGTGGTTGTTGTTGTCGTTGTTATTATTACTACTACCATCTTTTATCTATTGGATACAGAGGGTAGTAAAGTAAAGGCAGATGGGATAGATGCTGACAATACCTTCCATTTTATTTACAAGAAGCAAATATTAGTCTCTACCTGTCAAATGTACTTATAACTAAGGGTTGCTGGAAATAATGGTCAAATATCTGTTTAAAACTACTGAAACTCAGGAAGTGCACAGTATAGATCTGAATCGAATCTAGCTAATCTATTTATAAATGCAAAGCTGTTTTTAAAATCAGCTACTTTTTATTCCAGAGGCAAAAAGCGTTCAGAAGCTTGTTACTATGTAGACAAAGATTAAGTATGTTTTTAAACATTTTTATTCCAGTGCTGAGTATGTAAATGAAGGATTAACTCAAAAAGGATTATCTTACAAATACCTTGAAAATAGTTACTGTACATCTAAGTGCTGATGATTCTGAAGCATAGCAAAATTTACCACTTGACATGTTTGTCCTGTGGAATTTATATAGGAATAATTGATCATAATCTTTTAAGTGTGGACATATTTTTATCTGTACACCCTCAATACCACATGGTGATCACTTTTGCGCTCTGTAGTCTAGTGTCCCAAGTTTAGATAAAATAATAGGCAGCATTTGACTGGATATTTCTCTGGACTGAACATCAGTGTTTCATCATATAAAAATCAGGCTAAATAATTTAGAGTATCTAATACAGCTAAATTGACAGAATATCTATGGAATGTATGTAGTCAGTGAATTTCAGAAATCAGTGATAAAACAAAAAAATTACCTAATATTGGCCAACACTTCTTAGTGATGTGCCAACTGAAGAATTATACCACATTAAAGTGTGTAAAAAAATATTTGTATTTTTTCATGAGTGCAAATTGTAATCTCTCAATCAATAGTATTGAGTGCAGCTAACAGAGGCAGCAACGGCACACGGCAGTTGGCACAGCAGTTTGTGCAGAAGAGCTTGCAGAAGACCAGCAGCTTTGCTCAGTAGAGGATAGACTTTCTCAGCAATGGTAGTGACATGCCACAGGGCACAGTCCCCACCTGCTGTTGGAGCAATAGACCCTCTGAGATGAAGTTGAGAACTTTGACTCAGACGGAGCTCCAGAAGGAGGACGGAGCTCTGCAGCTCTTGAGCTACAGGGAGTGCCTGATGCCTCTTCCTTAGGCCGGGGCAGCAGGAGGTGGTCCTCTAACCTGCAGGAGATGTGTGCTTGTTGAGGATCTACGTCATCAAATTAAGGAGCTGTGAGAGGAGGAAGTCAGTGGACTTTGCAGCACCAGAAATAGATTAGCCAGATCTTTTCTGAGACACTGCAGCTTGAAGAGCCAAGCCCCCAATTTTCCTGAAGGAGGTGCAGGCCCAGCCTGTGTCTGTTAGGACAAGAAGTAAAGACATACAGGATGGCAAATAAATCTCCTTTGGTTTTGCTCTGCTTCCTCATGCAGCGTTTGGCTTTTTTTTTTTTTTTTTTTTTTTAACTAAACTGCCTTTATCTTGACCGACAAGATTTTTCATCTTATTTTCTCCCCCTGTTGGGCCCCTGACTACCAGCCAATGTCAACCCACCACAACCGGGCATGGCTGGGATGGAGTTAACTTTCCAGCCTGTAACTGGAAAGACAGCAGGTGTGTTGCTGTTAACCCATCACAGGGACAACAAAAAACTTTTTTATTTTAGACATTTTGAAATGGCAAATAATTCTTATGTACTAATACAGTAATGAGGACTTATATGTTGTTACTTTTTCAGAAATATTTCTGGAAATTGGCAGGACTCATTTTTCCTCTCAGTGGCATACATTTTGCAAAGCCCTGTTAAATGTTGCTACCAATTATTTAGACATTCTGAAATTTTTGAGCTGGGGAGCTTATTATTCTTTGTCTATCCATAACAATAGAATCATGGAAACTGCCTCTCCTGCATCCATGATCTATTAATCCAGCCAGAATGCAGACTCTGGAAATCTTGATTGAATTTTACTTTAAATTAAGTGGATAATTAAAATCTGGTTCAAATCGGCGTGCTCCTGTGAGTTACACAAGCGAACTTCCTCTTTCTATTTAGCTATTCTGGACTAATACAGAATGTTTTGACGTTTTCATCTGTATTAGGTTCATTTGAAAACATACATTTTAATTCTTGCCATTGGAAAACACCCTTGTAATAAATACACTCCTAAAATTGCTTCTGCAGTGCCTTTCAGCATGATTTAATAACAGCTTAACACTACAAATTAATTAAACTCTCAGGAACCTACCATTAAGTTAAAAAAACCCCAAATACTCAGATGCTTAGTATAAGTTTGCACGAAAGGCTGTTTACTGAAAAAAATGAAGCTGTCACCGAATAACTGGTCAAACAAATGTTACACAAATTTAAAAAAAAATCTTCCTTATTGTGGAAGGATGGCCTGCTACAGCCTGTTGGCCACCGCTGGGCCATCAGGGTAATTCAACCAGCCTGTGTCCTGGTGCCCATCCTCTTCCCATGCAGCCTTCTAACTTGACAGAGTGTAGATCAGGACCTGTATAAGCACTTCATTGTCACATAACTGGTTCAGTTGGAAATCACTGTCCAGTGGAACTCAGGCGTTTGCCCATCATATGATAGTTTTCAGAGAAGCAAAAAAATACCAGGATGCACTGGGGATGCATAAGTATTTCACCATGTCAAACAGCTATCTGTCCAGAGTAGAGAGAGAAAGGAATCAGAACTATATTTCTCTTGCAAGGTGAATGCATTTTCTGCCTTGTTTCAGGGAAACCCTTTAGTATTCCCATGAAAGCTAGAATGTCTGTCCGTCCGTCCCCCAATAAAAATTTGGAAGCCACTGCTTCAAAATTATTTTTGCTGAATATATGATCCTGAGCTGTGATGGTATGTTCTGCCTTACCTTTTACTGTGTTTGTAAATTGAAGGCTAACTAATTATTTTCATGAAGTTGCATAATGCTGCAAGACAATTGCAGAAGTCATTTTGAAAATTAGTGGTTTGTTGCTCTTTTACCTAAAACATTAGGAACCTCAGATATAACAGAAGAAAAGTGTGGGGTTTTTTTCACCAAGGAAAATCCATGAAGCAGAAATATAGGATCATTCTTTCTTGTATTTTCAACACTGAAAAAATTGTGTAATAAGCAGTGGGGCCAATATCTAAAAGAATAGACAGAGAGACTTGAAGGAGGAGGCAGAATAGGTACCTCAAAAAGCCAGTGGTGACTTCTAAAACCCACCACCAAAACTGAATTTTGAATCAAATGCAGACCTAGTTAGTGGAGGTATATGAGTTTATTTTTATTATATTTGTTACATTTCTGAGGGGGCAATTTTCAGAGTATACTGGAGTTTGAAAAACGTTGAGTTTAGGAAGGTAATAAAGAAAAGCTCTGAAGCAGCTTAGGTGAGACTATGTGAAGTCCTATGTTGTACTGAGATAGTAACAAGTACAGAAGTGAAAAAGGGAATATGATCAAAGTCTCAAAATACATCTAATTTAATATTGGTAGCATAATATAGTATTTAATGTTAAAGATTAGAACCTATCTTCAGTTTCGTACGATTAGGAATAGCACTCAGTACTTCAGCAGTTCTTCATCTTAATTCCCAAGCAGGTCATAAGAATATTTTTAAAGCTGATGTGAGTTATATACATAATGGATTTTAAGGGAATGTAATAGAACATTAAATGTATAAGCTGATACTGGTATTCGTTTTTAATTTTCCTATAAAAATGACAGATGGGTTGTTTTAACAAATTCTCAGGAGAAAGCATTAAAAAGAGTGATGAAATGAATATGCAATTCACAGGAGACTGTTATGTAAAGGGCAGTATTGAGGAACTTAGAGCCCTTCTCTTTCAGTAAGTTTTTTGTGAAGTAAGACAGCATATGTGAAAGACTGAGCAAAGCCTGCAAGTTGCAATGTTTTTGTTCTTCCTTTTTTTGTGCAATTAAATACTCCAATAAGAAATTATCAACTAGCTTGTGCTAGTTTTACATTACATTCTATGTGTACTCAACAAACTGCGTTCTCAAAAAAACTGAAGTGAAACTGTTACTGGATGCATGCAGAGACAAAATACTCAACATAACATTTCCAAATACTGTAGGTTTCTTACAATTTGAACAGTAACTAGCTTTGTTGTATACCTTTGTAATAACATGGGAGGGAAGACCTTATCCTCCTTTTTTTCTGTCAGTCATAAGTCAAAGTATATGTATTTCTCTTTCAGTTATCTTTTCTCATATTTTTGCTTGGTAGTTAGGTGCAGTATGAACTTGAAATGAAAAACTCGTGAAAGTTCTGACAAATTTACATTGCCTGGGAGTAACAGAATCATATAATGGTTTAGGTTGGAAAGGACCTTGAAGATCATCGAGTTCCAGCCCCCCTGCCATAGACAGGGACATCTCCCACTAGACCAGGTTGCCCAAGGCCACGTCCAGCCTGGCTTTAAACACCTCCAGGGATGGGGCCTCAACAACTTCTCTGGGCAACCGTTCCAGTGCCTTACCTCCTTTAAGTGAAAAGTTTCTTCCTAATATTTAATCTAAATCTACCCTCTTCCAGTTTGGAGCCATTCCTCCTCATCCTATCACCACATGCCCTTGTAAAAAGTCCTTCCCCAGCTTTTTTGTAGGTGCCCTTCAGATACTGAAAGGCCACAAAAAGGTCTCCCAAACCACCTCGTAACCCCCTCTTGAGCTGTGCCTGCCGGACTCCAGAGCTGGATGCAGTACTCCAGGTGGGGTCTCACGAGAGTGGAGTAGAGGGGCAGATCACCTCCCTTGACCTGCTGGCCCCACTTCTTCTGATGCAGCCCATGATGCGGTTGGCCTTCTGGGCTGTGATTGCACGTTGCTGGCTCATGCTGAGCTTCTGGTCAATCATCACGCCCAGGTCCTTTTCCTCAGGGCTGTTCTCAATCCATTCCCCACCGAGCCTGTATTTGTGCTTGGGATTGCCCCGACCCAGATGTAGGACCTTGCACTTGGCCTTGTTGAACTGCATGAGGTTGGCTTGGGCCCACCTCTCCAGCCTGTCCAGGTCCCTCTGGATGGCATCCCTCCCCTCCAGCATGTCTACCTCACCAAACAGCTTGGTATCATCGGCAAACTTGCTGAGGGTGCACTCAACTCCACTGTCCATGTCACCGACAAAGATGTGGAACAGTACAGGTCCCAGTACCGACCCCGGAGGAGCGCCACTCGTCACTGCTCTTCACTTGGACATCGAGCCATTGCCCGCAACTCTTTGAGTGCGACCGTCCAGCCAGTTCTTTATCCACTGAGTGGTCCATTTTTCGAATCCATGTCTCTCCAATTTAGAGATCAGGATATCATGTGGGATGGTGTCAAATGCTTTGCACAAGTCCAGGTAGATGATCATGGAAGGCAGACATCCTGCGTGTTCTGGAAAGTAAGATGCCATGTGACAGTCCAGAAGTGTATTTAATCTGAAAAAAAGTCAAAACTACTTGTTATTTTAAGAAGAGATACTTAAGAGAAAGTAAAATCTGATTTTACCTGTAATAAATTACTAGAAATTGAAATAGCAAAACATTTTTTCCAAAGGCTGGGGTTTTATTTTTGCATTTGTGCCTTGTAGGATTTTCCAACCAAGGTTTAAATTCCGTAACTGGAATTCAGCGCAGCATCTTGTCACATGTCAGGTTGGCAGTTTCAGAACACATGCTAAAATGTATTTATGTAATAAGCTGCGTATGAATTAAGATTTGCCAAATGATACCATCTCTTGAAATTATTGAATAAATTTGGATTATCAGGGGCTGTAATGGAATGGAAATAAGTAATAAAAATGTCAGTGTGAGAGCAACATTACCTCTCAGAGTCTGAGTTACTCAGGATATACACATAATATTATATTTACTTTGTATTTATTATTTATTTGTATTAACATTGCTTCCGGGTTGAACTAGTCTTATCAAAGCAAGAGCTACATCTGGCAGAATGGTTTATAGTACCCAATACAATCTTGTTATGCTGAGTACACTACTACTTTTTATATGGCCACATTAAGACAAATACTAAAAGCAGTGATTCAGCTAAGTGAAGATTTTTCAGAAATTCCAGTACTTTTGAAGTAACTAGGTAGACAGATTTGTCTCAGAAGAGCAGTGCCTTTATTGAACATTTCACTGACAATACTGAAAGTATTATAGTTTTAACCTGGTGTCAGAAAGTGAGGGGTATCTGAATTACTTCAAAGCTAACGAGGTCATGTGAAGTATTAGAAATTGAACAAATAATATGTTGTGTAACATAATAGTTTCCCTGAGTTTATTGACTGGACATCGTGTGTTCTTTTTTTAGAATTCCAACCTGATCCATCAGAAGGTGTCTCCTCCTGTGGAGCAACAAGGATCTCCAATCTTATCATTCATTACTCTGGAACAATTCAATGCCATTCGCCTTGTGCAAAGTGTCCATCAGTCGCTTGCTTCTTTAAGTAAAGTCATCAGAGGTACCTCATTACTGAGTTCTGAAGTACAAAGACTAGCAAGTGCTCTGCTAAATCAGAAGGTAAGTCATTTTATCATGAATTTACATTATAAGCAATGAATTCCTTCAGCTGGGGAAGGACTTTTTACAAGGGCATGTAGTGACAGGACGAGGTGGAATGGCTTTAAACTGGAAGAGGACAGGTTTAGATTAAACATTAGGAAGAAATTTTTCACTATGAGGGTGGTGAGGCACTGGCACAGGTTGCCCAGAGAGGTTGTTGAGGCCCCATCCCTGGAGGTGTTCAAGGCCAGGCTGGACATGGCCTTGGGCAACCTGGTCTAGTGGGAGGTGTCCCTGCCTATGGCAGGGGGGCTGGAACTCGATGATCTTCAAGGTCCTTTCCAACCTAAACCGTTTATGATTCTATGAAAAAAACCCAAGGAAACAGAACAAAATTCTGATACATATTTTCATGTCACTATTTGCTCTAAGTTCTTTTGTTGATAGAGACTCTAAAATGGAGTTCTTTTACTGATACTGACTCTAAAACAGAATGATATTTTTTCTGGAATGAAAACCTCCAAAAATGTTGCTTTAAGTACTTGCAGAAGCTTCTGAGTATATAATACTTTCATCAAGCTTTCTCTTAAGGACAAATCCAATAAGATTAGAAGTTGTGGAATACTATTTCCATTTCAAATACCAAATCATGCTAGATAAGTCAAATATATTAGCCAGTAGAACATGTAAATCTTTCCCTTTTCTTCGTTTTTACAGTTTTTTAAAATTTAAGTTTTACTGCAGTTGTAATCATGATTTGCTCTCTGCATTTATTTAGTATGGATTATTGCCATATCATACCAGACACTCTGTGCTTATCATATCAACCTATGATCTCACTCTGTATTCTTGATATATGAGAAAAGCAACCAAAATTTGTACATAAACTTTCTCCGTGTTTTCTGGCATCAAACTGGGCTTGTTTATACAGTGTTACAGTTAGTGACTGCAAATTTACATGCTCTGTCATTAATAGCTAGGTAATTGGATTCCAAAGATAGTCAAATGCTGACATGAAACTCTGTGGTTTTGTTTCACCTGCAGCAATTGATAAATTGTGTTGGTTCTAGTGCGTAGATATTGAGATTGGCTCTACAATGAACAATATCTCCTATTAACATCTTGTTTATCTTCATGTGAGCAACAAGTACTGTTGAAAAGATTGTTATGCATTTATTGATCTATCAAATTTCTAATTAAAACGATAATTAAATTCTTTGTCTTTTCAGATTCACAAGACAGCATTTGTTAGCAAAATTGCAGTGCAATTAGAATAAATTAACATTTTCATTTTAGCAATCTGCCTTTTTAAACAAGTTTTGACTGTGTGGTAGAAATTGGTGCTAAGTACAAGTCATAGTGAATGCAAATGATACATGTAATGTCCATTTTTTAGTATTTGTAGTTAGATTTCTTGTTACTGAGAAGGGGGTATGGCTTGCTTGTGTGCTTAAGCTGCACTCTTAAATTGAAAGTAGCAGGAACTATGAAGCTGATCACTGTTACAAAAATGTACTTAAAGATTCTACGCGTTTTTATCTCTCACAAACATCAGTTTGGTGCTACCTGATATATTGCAAAAAGTGTTTCTGGCGTTTCATCTGCTTGCTTACTCACTTACCGTGACACGGATCACTTTATTGGATTGTGACCATAAAGCAATCTTTTCAGCAGCCCTCCAGAGAGGCCAATGCTACGCTCTTGGCACGGCAGCTGAACCTCACCATATTTATCATCTTAAAGTGGTTTGGTTCGTGCATTTTCTATACACTGTTCTTGTTTAGTTTAATGTGGTCACGTGTTATGTTATAAAGGACTATTTTTAAAAACTTGTATTAGAAAGCACCAAGATTATAGTTCTTTTAAGATTATAGCGCCTGAAGGAGCTGCTGCATTACCTACAGAAATGTGAAACTCAGTAAATGGTTTCAGCAATATGCCTTATTTGTGCAAAATTGATACAGTAATGTACATCTGAAATATGCTTCCGTACTAACAATTATCTAAACTATTACTTTAAACTTAGAGTAATTTAGAGTAACATATTAGCAACATTAGGTGAATACCTTCTAAATGATAGATTAGTGAGCTGCCTGCAAATGCGTATCTAGCAAAAGAACCTGCAAAAATGCAAGGATAATAGTTTAAAATACAAAAAGTTTTCAAAAAATTGTAATTATGCAAAAAAGAATGCAGTTAACTGTGCTTTATTGTCTTGTGTGTATTCCAGTTTATTCAATTTGTTATTAATTAGTGTCCGTGAATCCAGGTATTTTCTGTTTTTTATCTATAAAGGGTACGCATGGAGTATTTACTTTGAAACATACTTTTTCTTATGAACGTCTGTGATCAGATTTTGAAAATCTGTTCAGCACATATGCTATTAGATTGTGAACCTCCTTGAAAATGCAACTGTAAATGTTAAACAGTACAAACTGTTTATTCTGCTCAGCATCTTCAGCATTGCGCAATGTTCCCCAGGTAATGATTTATATCAATTCTCTTTCATTTAAGAAGGAGAATCTTGCAGAGTCAATTTCAGTGTGCTTTCCAGATTCCTGTAGAGTAGGTACAATTAATGTTTTTACCTTATTTGATAAGGAGGCAATCTAACAGAAGATCTTTTAAGGCTTTCTTTTTGAGGTCAATGAGAAATTTGTATGGGGAGGTCTTGCAGGATTTTATTCTCAGGTGTTGTTCTACAAACACTTTAAGATGATGAGAAAATAATCATGCAGAGGAATTGTACCAGATTCACTTCACCACAAAGCCACACAACTGCATGTTCAAGTCTGAGGAGACAGCGGCAAAGGAGTGGGAACCTGTGGCTGCAGTTGAAAGATGGCATTGTGACTTTCAGAGAAGGAATCAACTTTGGCCTTTTTGAAGTGTTTATGGAACTTACTCATATTTCCTTATTGAATAGCAGAGGTTCTTGTAAGTTCTTCATCAGCACTGTATCTCTGTTGGCCACATAAAGAATTTGCAGGAATATGACCTAACTAACAGTAGTTGTATGCTGTGATCATTATATTACTGGTATTGCCTTTTTTCTTTGTAGATATATTTGATCTCTGAATGATTTAATTTCATTCAAATTACTAGCTTAAAATGTAACAATGATGGTTTTGAAATGGATACTTTCAGTAAATATATTTTTATTTCAGTGTCCCCTCACATGGCAAAGCAAATGGGAAGGTCCAGAAGATCCTTTACAATATCTTAGAAGTCTCGTAGCTCGAGCGCTTGCTATACAGGTAATTTTAAAGTCATTTTACCGTGGTACACTGGTGTTCAGTGACGTGATATATAATGGGAATTGCACTAAGCAAGTCCCAAAGAGTTTTAGATGTGTGAAAAGGCAAGTAAAAATTTAAAGATAGATGAGAAATGTGAAGATGGTGGACTAAGCATTTTGAAGTCAGTAACTTTAAACACAGTAATGTCGTTAGTTCACAGTAGATTTACATCTTAGATAGTAGTCATTAGTCTTTCTGATGAACTGTGGGGGAAAAGAGATTTATTTACTCAGATAAATCTTTACATTGAAGTCAAGACGCACTCTTTAATCTGCTAGAGAGACACGTGTAATGAGACAAAGTGAAGCAATTCTAGTAGAAGTAATGTAGAAATTAATAGAAGACTAGTCTTTGAAGCAAATATAGACAACATCTGCGTTCTCCAGGTTTACAAGGGGCTATAATAGAAGGTGCCAAGTCTGACAACAGCTCTGTCAATCTACAGTCTGAAGTGAAGAAGAAAATTTTTAGTTAAGATAAATCTATCTATACTTTGATTAACAGCAGACATATATTTAAGATAATAGGCAGACAAATAAGAAAGTCAGTTATTTAAATTAATTAGTATTTAAGGAAACAGATTTCATCATGTTGCGTACATGGAGAGGAAACTGCGAGAACCTTCCAGGGAGGAAGGTTCCTTTAGAAGGGACAGATCTTCTGTTACCTCCAGGCAAGAAATAGAAAGCTGATGGTTTTGACCTTGATTAACACAGTCTTGTCCAGTGGGATATGAATAAGATTTCTGTGAACATTGGTGTTGACTGTCAGATTCAGAAGGAAGATTTGAGGGGAACATGATTTCTAGGCATTAATTTTTCTAAAGAAACTATCGAATAGATGGTTCCAAATTACTCATAAGATTCTTGTTATGCAAACCATTTATTTTGGCTAATGCTTAATTTTTCTTTATCCTTTCCTTCACAAAAAGACTCAAATTATAAACAGTAAAGTGTAAATATGTATAGCAACAAGTGATAATGCATTTTCAGATGTTATATCGGTCATATAACTAGAGTTGAACTTAGTGCCTTCTGACTGCCTGTTACAATCATTATTATTTAAAAAGCATCATTTGTGGCTGAGTCAGCAGTGTTCATAATCTTCAAGAGTACCTTGCAGTTTTTGACTTCTACCTTTATTTGGTTGTGACCAACCTGCATGCGATTTTCCTTACTTACATGAATTTTTTTTAAATGGAAGCCTGAGATTAGAGTTCAAACTTGTGTGTGGAGTACACCTCCCATACAAAGTGGAGGTAATGTAGCAGAGTGTAACAGGATGAAATTACGGTTAACAGTAATAGGTGATTTTTCAATCAAGCATATTCAAAAAGTTTTTATTTCCTTGTATTACTCCAGTCAACTATGGGCAAATGTACTGCCTTATATAATCTTCTGTTTTCATTGTTCAAACTGCTGACAATGTTGTACATGTGGATTACTCATTTTTATGTAAAGTTATTATGAAGAAATAATTTGCGAACACCTATTTACTGTAAGAGGAGAACAGATTATTAAGGCAGAGTTTTACAGTAGATATTTACCTGTATCCATAAGCAGTAAATTGTGTTAATTTTTTTGTCAGTGACAGTAGAAAGTAGTGACAGATGACCAGATACTGGTTATTATATTTTTGTATGAATATTTTGCTGTCAAATATGTAATACAGTTGTATTTGAAGCAATTCTTATTAATACATTATCAGTCTGATTTGCTTCTCAAGCTTCTAGTCAGATCACATCTGAAATACAATTTCTGTTTTTATTTTTGCATGTATTTTACCAGAAAATATTTCTAATTATGCATTTCAGTTGAATCATCTTTTTCCTTAAGTGTGATTCCAATTCATGTTTATGCATACTACACCAACTTTCCCTTTTTGTGACTTTTCATTATTGATTTAATAAATGTAATTTATCATCAGTTCATTACTAATTTAGTATTCAGAAATTCAGTAAAGGCTTCAGTGAAGGTTTTCTCATAACTGAAAATTATCTTCAGATTTATATTTCAATAAAGGTCATATTTTGGAATGGTTTATTTTTATATGATGACCGACTCTATCATGATGGTTTTTTGATAGTTACTCATACCTCTGTTTCATTCACTATAAGATATTAACTTCTACCTTCTCTGCTTGGGACAGGTTTGCTTTAGGTATTTTTTGAGAGGAAAATAGGAGACATTGAAACATCAAAGTTGCGCTGAAAGATTGCATCTACTAAGGATGCAGTAAGTCTTTACTTAGGTTATTAGTTAAAGGCTGCCTTGTCAAGAGGTTTGCTGCCAGTGCAGAAAATAATAACAGCAACTGCTTTGTTACAAACATTTAATGGGGATGGAGAGGAACCCAAAATACAGGCCAGATGGTAGAATAATTATAGCAGAATTTATAGAAGTGTGAAGATGTTCTGAGAGCATTACACAACAGCAGACAGAAAAACAACAGGTGTTTCATCTTCTCACGTCTGGATTCACTCAGTAAAAGCAAAATAAAAAAAAAAAAAAGCAGGACAGAAATCTGCCTACTTAAAGTGTGAACAAATCTGTATATACAGAATGCAATAGCGCTGTGTTTTGCTGTGTATTATGTTGTGGTGATGAAGCTGATGGCAATATGTGATTTCTGCCCAGGTGGAAGATCTGATATTTGGATGTTAGCTTTAGCTTTAAATTAAAACGAAAATTCTGTGTATTGAGCATCTTTCTAAGATGAAGAGTTCCAAGTACTTTCAGTTAGCAATACTGACAGTGAACTTTACAGTATCATGTTTCAGCTTGTCTGTCTACAGTGATTTATTTGCTATCAACATTAAGATATGAAGCTTATGAATCATCATGGATCTTTGTGTTGGTTGTAATTCTTGGTCCTTATACTCCCAGCTTCCTCATGGTGGCTTCTTAAACATGTTCTGTGGTTTCTCTCTCTCATGGCGCATGATTTGGCTCAGCAATAACATGTATCAGTGTATAATGGAATTTAAGTCCATCTCAGTCTATAGATAAGTGTCTTCTCATGACTGTGGATACCAGCAGAAGAGAAAAAGAGAGAAGAGACCCAGAGCTGCAGCTATTAAGAGGCAAACCAGCAGCCCAGGCAAATGTCAGATGAGGATCAACATCGAAAAAACATTTTAGGTCAACAAATTAGAACTTACTTTTTATTTCCACAAGAAATAAATAGAGAGCTTAATTTCACTTCTTCCAAAAAATCTCAAACCTTCGTATTGCAGCAAGACCTTATATTTTAAATGAAAATATTTATTTCATTCTTTTGGACTGAGCTGCTTTTAAGTCATCCATAAAAACAATTCTTCCTTTGGATAGCTGTTTGGTCAGACAGCTGCTAAAAGACTTACAGCGTACAGTGAAAATGAAGACTGTTTGACCTCAGAATCATAAACACTACTTTCAGATTTCTAATAAAGAAATGTTTATGAATACTGAGAGTTTTAATTTGAATAATTTATGAAAGGTTTTGTAGGATGTACATGTATGATTAGGAGTATAAAGTACTCCTAATACAGTATGTAGAAAAGTTATATTTAATATTTTATCAAAATGTATGTATTGCTCTGAGATGCTGTTATCTCTTGTCCACTCCCATCCTGAGTGAAATCTAGGGTAGTAATATTTAATGTCAATACTAGTTTTGCCCCTTAGTGTAAGATTTTTACAACGTTACTACTCTTTTACTATTTCAGGTAGAATGACTTTGTTTCTGTTTTGGAACCTGTTCCTCTGTTTGAACAATTAGATCCCCAGAAAGGTAGATTGGACACCCAAGGTATATGAGATGTGAACTCTTGGAAGCATGCTGAAGCTACTGGAAAACCTGGGAATAGGAGACACAGGATTCTTCCTTCAGACCCAAGGTGTCTAGGCAAAGAGGTTCAATTTTCATTCACTGATAACAGGCATAGTCTGCTCTTAGAAAGCCAAGGAAGTCAAGTTCTCTGAGTTTTCACTGAGTTAAAGAACTCTGAGGACCAGCCTATAAATCAGTCTTAATGCAACAGTAGATGATAGGCACATAAAATCTGAGAAACAGAGGCTGAGAGTGAACCCCAAAATAGGCACACCCACACGCTCTGTACAGACACAGCCACCCAGGCGCAGGCTAACAGAGAGAGGAGGACAGTACCTTTACAGGCAGCTGCATAAACAGAGACAGCACGAATAGCCCTGTCCAATTTTGTTGGTTCACTGCTCAACGAAAACACCCTTCACAAGTCTCACTGATTTTTGGTCTCTCCACTGTCTTGCTTCCAACTTCTCAGTCTGTAGCATGCAGCTTCCAGACCTCTCATCCTCTTGCTGGCTGGTACTGCTAGAAGTTTGCTAGTGGATTCCCTTTCCCAACACGGAGAACACACTTGCACACAAAAATAACTAAAAATAGAGCTTAAGAGGAGGATAGGACAGACTCTGGTGATCAGGTACAAGGTTGGCCAAAGTGTACTGACCAGCAGCCTCCCTACATAAGACATCTCCTTTTATACCTCTCTATCTGTTTTCCCATTCCTGTTTGTCTCCCATCCACCTTTCCCCACCTTTGGTCCTTCCCCTAAATATCCCATAATAAATATTGTACAATCCCAGAATTGTCATGTTCAGTCCCTAGATTCACCCACTTGGGCACTCTGTAAGAAGTCCTATACCCCTTTAAGTTGTGATCCCGCTTAGTTTGCATGGAATTTCAGAGTTTGTTCTGATAGATTGCCTTAGCAGATTTTGCAGCAGGGACAGTAGCTTAATGGTTTGTCTTTTGTGGTCTTAGGAGCAGCTGATTCAGATGGATAAAGTTGGCTTCATTCCCCACCTTGTCATTCCTCTCATCACTCACTGTTTAAACAGCTGTTATCTAAGTATCTGTACAGTGCAGAATACTACAGATTTAGTATTCTCATGTTAAAGCACAGAAATTCATAAAAATATTGTGTTTTAAACCCACCCCATTCCATTATTTTAATTCAAAGTTCAGAGTGCTCTGAAAAATCCACCTTATTCTGAAGAATTAACGTTTTTCTGTCGCTTTTCTTGGTTTCTCCTCTTCTGCTGTAATGAATATCAAAACAAAAATACAACCGCAACCTAACAATATCTGCTAAGAAACTGAGCCTTCTTTGAATCCCACAGCTCTCATCATGTTGCAACATGATTTCACTTTGTTCAAAATTTATCAGCCAGGATATATCTTTCAAGACCTTTTATCTAAGTGATAACTGCTTGGTAAAAATTGCAAATTTGCAAGTACTACTATAAAAATGTTGATGTTTTCTTTGTCTCTCATGTAATAGACAAATTTGAAGCTCTGATAGATCCAACTCTCAAATCATGTCCCTTTTTAATCACTGTTTCAGTTAGATTGTATTAATGAAGTGGTGGCCAGTATAGGGCCAAACAGGTTGCCACACGGAATGTAAGACGAAAGCATGAGACTTGCACAGCTCATAGGAGTTGCCCACTGAAGTAAGGTCTAGTTTCCAAGGAAGCTAAAGCAGAAGCTGAAGCATTTTTTACTCTGAGAGAGTTTGTTTACTCTTGTGACTTACAGAAATGCATGGGTGCCTGAGGTGGAAGGATTCCTTAAGTTTTCTTTTTTGTTGTGTGCACCAATTCAAGACTACTTTCCAGAGGTACTGAAATCACTATTTCTTGTAATGAAAGGATTCTTTTCCTGCAGAATACAGTGGGTTTTCACAATGCATCTGCAAACTTTGCAGTTTTAAATGAAAATATTTTTTGGTTGTCAATGAGCAAGGATTGTCTCAAGTTTTAGGGAAACAATTTGCTTTATGAGTGAAAAATCATTTTTAAAAAGCAGCATTGCAAAAGGAGAGACATCTTGACTTGCATTCTGTTTGGTTTCTTTGTGAGTTGTTGAAGCTTAATCCCAGTGAAGTTTAGATGCTCTGTTAAATCGAAGCATCCACAAGTTATAGGCTTTTCTGTAAACATCAGCCTAAATGCTTTGCAATGTAATCCGTTCCAAAAGAGTTCCACTCCTGTTGGTTAAAGTCTCAGAATTCTAAGCCTGTTTTCTGAGAATGGCTATTATGTTCTAATTATTAAATGCTACCTTGGAAGCAGAAGTTTCAGCAGCATCCTTTATCATACCTCTAACTTCTTTTTCAGCACTCTGATTGTAGAATATTGATTGCAGAAGGTGATCAGTCATTAAAATATTTTTGTAAGTGCTGCATAAAAAGAAGAAAAACCCAGGTCATTGCACTTTCTGAGAAATTACCTTATTTTAAAGAAAACTATCTTTTTTTCTAACTTCAGTTTAAATTCAAGAGAACTAGATTTACTGTTCTGTATTTTCTCTATGGATGCAAGTTTGTATTTATATACTCCATAAATTACAAGAAACTACCATGTGTTGTATAAGATTTAAAGCTGCAGTTGATAGACTTTACTTAGTCTAATAAAATAATCAGCATTCATTGATTTTTCTCTTTGAGCTACAAGATGCATTTTCACAATGCAGGAAGAAATCTGCAAAGATATAATGATAAGATATTAATAAACTGTATGCATTTGAATTGTTAAAATTTAAAGTGTAGATTGCTCAATTTCTAATAATTCATTTTTCATCATGTCTCTCCTTTATCATGGACAAAGTTGTCTGCAAAAGAGAAAGCAGAGTAAAATGGATAGTGTTGTCTGACAAAAGCTCAAGCAAAGAAAGGTTAATTATAGTACAAGTGATAGAAAAGGATGTTATTATCATTTGCATATGAAAATGAGTCTCCTTATGTTATGCTGTCAAAGACTTTGGTAATTTTAAATTCCAGCCATTAGTAAATGAGAAGGCTGCAACACACGGTAATAGACCAATTTGCAGGTACTTTCCATCAATCTACTTTCCTTTATTCTAGACAACTTGGTTGTAGTAACTGGCTCTTCTGATTACCACTATATTGACACAAATATTGTATCTACTAATAATTATCAATCTATTCAAAATCCTTTATTGTTTAATTTATAATTTTGATTTCATAGTCATACATGCATACATACAAATAAATTTCTTAGGGTAATGAGAGAGCTTTGTAACTAAAAACTAACTAGATGTGATCGTGGTTCTGTTTTGAACTGTAGATGTTTTGGTGGGAACTGGCTTGGTGAAGTAGTTTACAAAATATTTCATCTATTGATTTGAGATTTTAATTTGTCATAATCAATGGCAACATGTGTCCTAGTTTGAGAATATAACTATTCCTCAAATAACATGTGCTGATATATATTAAAAAGTAAGCTCGTTTTCTAATGGAAAAACATTGCCATTCCACAAGCAAGCATCATCCCTAATAAGCAGTCTTTTGGGCATTTCTTTGGGGGAAGGCAGAAATGTAGCTGCATGTTGACCTATCTTTCTTTCTTTGAAGGAGGTTCCATATAGCTGAATTTGAAATCATCACATGGTTTCATATTGTACTCCTGTACAAATATAAAAAAGATTTAAATTTCCAGAGCTGTTAAAAGTTTCAGAACCACCATCTCAAATTTAGTTTGTGAAGGAAAAGCTTCAGGAGAGAAATTCTTGACTGAATCCTTTTTTATCTGTTGTGCATGCAGTATTTTTACTCTTGGGAATTCACATTCTAATAAAGTAACCCGTGCAGGGTGCAGGTGCACTCGGTAGCTCTGTTGTCATGACTGTATGTTAAAACTGGACTAAACACAAAGGCATTATGGTTTGGTGGTTTGGTGTTTGGTTGGGTTTTTTTTTGTCTTAGTAGAGCTCTTCTTGGTGTGGTCTTTGTCTCTAAATGTTCGGCAACGTACATAACTGAGGAAAAAAAACCAGAAAACTTTAAGTCAAAGGAGAAGAGTTCTTTAGAGGAATCTATGAACTCTTCTATGAATAGGAAGCTTAGATCCCTATTTTAGGCGTGTAAGTGATGCTTAAAGGCAGGAAGGGTAAATAACCTCCTGCTCTATAGTGTGTTTCCCAGTGTATTCAACTGAATACTATAAATAGCAACTTAATTAGAATGTGTGCCCTTAAATGGAGGAGAATGCGTAAGAGCACATTTGCAGGCAGTGGTATTATTATGTTGTTAATTCCACGTAGTCACTCTGAACTAAGAGAGCTATGAGCCAACGAGGAGTCTGTTTTCTACATCTGAGCTTGAGTTTGAAAATTGACCTCAGGTTTGTACCGTTGTATGGTGTTGTATATGCTTTTCCTTACACATACAATATATTGTCTTATAGGTTCTCTATAATTACCATTTTGAGTGCAATTTCAAGTATTTCATGTACCCATATGATAAATTTAATCAATCATCAACTGAAATTATCTACATACTAGGCAAAAAGCAGTAAATAATTTCAAACTAAACCAAATATTGTTCATTATTCTGATATGTAGATTATCAAACTAGAAAAAAGATTTATTCAGTCATGTGTATTCATGTATTTTATTCTTATCAGACTGAGAAAGTCAAAATTGATGGTTTGAATATATCAAGAGAAAATACATACTTGAATATATCAAGTAAAAAAATGCAGTAAGATACTAGTAAAATAAAAAAATAAAATTGTGTTGCTTCTTAGCTGCAAATTTGTTAAAAATATGTCACCCATGATATCAGGATACTACAGAAATGGAAAATTCTTAATGAAGTTATTAAAGGTCGAAGGGACTTTTTACCTCTTCATATTCTGCACTTTTGAGGCCACATCTGAAGCACTTGTCCAGTTTTTGGTTGTGCAGTAGAAAAAAAACGTTGCCCAGGTTGCCCAGAGGGGTCTGTGGAATCTCCACTTTTGTAGATATACAGAACTGGAGTAGACAATGCCCTGAGAAACATAAACTGTAATTGGATTTGGCCCTACTTTGAGCTGCAGTTGAATCAGATGACTTTCATAGGTCCCTTCCAACCTAAATCCTATAATTTTGTAATTTAGAACTTCTCCACTGTGCCTTTTGGGTCAAATCTGCTCTAATATGCCCTTGATTTGTACCACTTCAGTGTATTACTTCTCTTTTAAATGTTAAATATTCAGTAGTGGTATATCTAGTTGTAGGCCCTGAAAAATTCAAATGCTTCATGGATTGCTGCTTAGACACGCGTAGTGGCACTTACTAAGATCAGCCAAGAGAAAACAGACACACATTGCAAGAAGGGAAACTCTGATTCAACATTTGTGAGGAAAAATCATGTTGAGGGTGGTCAGACATGAACAGGTGGCCCAGAGAATGTTATGGAATCTCTGTCATTCAACGCATTTAAAATACCATTAAACAAGCCCCTGAGCAACCCCTAGGCTGGCCCTTCCTTGAGGGTGGGGAGTTGGACTAGAAGATCTTCAGAGGTCTTCCAACTCTAATTATTCTGATACCATGATATTGCAAGATACTTTAAAATTTCATGCAGTAAGTATCAAAATGACATGGATATTGTCGCTACCAAATATTTAATTTTATGAATACATTATAACAAAAATAATTTTAAAAATAAAGCCATTGAATCTTAAAAAAAAAAACACACAAAAATGCATTTAAAATAAACCAAAAATAAAATCTGTTTAATAAAATGTACGATGTTTTTTCCTAAGTTACTCCATAATGTATTTTTCTGGGTAACTTCCTGAGAACAGGTTTGAATGAAGCTTCATGCCATGCTACTGCTCTTCAGCATTCTTTTAGACCTCCAGTGTGACAGGGCATCTGAAAGAGACCTACAGCCTTGATGATGAGCTGTTCTGTTGGGGTTGGCCACAATAAAAAACCTCCCTTTCTGCTTTAAATAAAGATTTTTAAATAAAGATTTTATGGGCTTCAAATAGCTTATACACTGTACTTGAGGTACCTTCACTCTAAATGCCTTGGCTTTACTATTTAGGAACAAACAACAATCCATACCAGCTTATAACACCAATTTAAAAAAAAAAATAAATCATAATTTCTGTGACTACACAAAGTTATGCTTGATTGAACAAACCATTTGAGCAGTAATCCCATGTTGCAGTGTTGTGTTCAGTGGAGTGTAAGTGGTTTTAGCCAGTGTGGTGTGTCCCAGGATGCCATGTCACAGACATGGCCATGCAATGATACAGTTCCTTTGCCTAGACTAGGGTTGCATCAGCCACTGTTTCCATTCTGTGATCTCTTTTTCCTCACAGAAAAATAGATTTCCTTCTTTGCCTTTTCATTGTGGTCTATTTTGGGATATGTACCGCAAAGAGTTAAGTGATTTCTGATTAGATTGCTTTAGTGAGTTTGATAAACATTGCATACATAGCTGAGAGTTAGGTTAAACCTTAGTAGTTGCTAATAGAGGGGAGTTCTGTGACACAGACACGGCTGAGAGATTTTCTCTGAATTTTGACAGCCTCAAGAGAGGATGTTAACATAAAATAAATGACTGGTAAACAGTAAAAATAAAAAAAAAATAGAAAAAAAGAGAGAGACTGATGACTGCAGTCCAAGGGGTCATTGTTTCAGAAGAGGAACGTGGACTGTGAAGGAGATGGTTAATGGAAAATCTGTATCTCATGTGATGTTGACCAGAGAAAATGAACCATAGCAAAATAAGCTGTTCTCTTTTGGCTCTCCTTATTGTAACATAGCCTTCAAGCTGGTACTATAAAACAAATTACTGTGGTGCTTCCCATCATTACTAGTGCCTAATATATTAAGTATTCTGTACCCCTGTTTAGTCACACCAGCACCACCACAGTATAGATTTCAGCAGAGCTCTGCAAAGGAATTATGTCTGATGTAGTCCTGACTTTGTCCAAGGCTTATGGTAGGCAGTCTTGTCTGTTATCTGCAAATGAATATTAATATTATGTGACACTGTTTTCCCTGCCCTGCAACTGCTTACCAGTAGAGGTGGGAAGTAGCACCACAATCTCTGTCAAAGGGAGAGGACTCTGAAGTTTCTTTGAATGTTTGTCCCCTTTGCTCTGCACGTTTTGTAGTTTCTGGTTCTACCAAGGAATAGTTCCAGGTCTGATACTTCATTAATCAATTATAATCTATGTAACTGCAAATGCAATCTAGCACCCAGTAACACATATTTAGTTGTGGAGAAAGAAAAGAGTAGAAGGCATGAAGCGTAAGAGTATTGCTTAACTGGATTCTGTGTTTAGTGATCATATAGGAAATACCTAAAAGTAAATATTTTTGGCATACATCAATCATGAACTTGTCAGTGTGATGTTACAGTTCTTATGCAACATCATGGTTCTGATATCCTTATTAAATTGTAAGAAACAACAATTCATGGAAAGTTAAGTAGTCGTTAAGACATTAGCCGTCACATTTGAGAAGTCGTGGCGGTCTGGCGAGGTTCCTGCCGACTGGAAAAGGGGAAACATAACCCCTATTTTCAAAAAGGGAAAGAAGGAAGACCCAGGGAACTACAGGCCAGTCAGTCTCACCTCTGTCCCTGCAACTGATGTCATCTACCTGGACTTGTGCAAAGCGTTTGACACTGTCCCACACGATATCCTGGTCTCTAAATTGAATAGACATGGATTCGACAAATGGACCACTCGATGGATAAAGAACTGGCTGGACGGTCGCACTCAAAGAGTTGCGGTCAAGAGCTCGATGTCCAAGTGGAGAGCAGTGACAAGTGCCGTTCCTCAGCGGTCGTTACTGGGACCTGTACTATTCAGCATTTTTGTTGCAGACATGGACAGTGTTGTTGAGGAGTTGAGTGGACCCTCAGCAAGTTTGCCGATGATACCAAGCTGTTTGGCGAGGTAGACATGCTGGAGGGGAGGGATGCCATCCAGAGGGACCTGGACAGGCTGGAGAGGTGGGCCCAAGCCAACCTCATGCAGTTCAACAAGGCCAAGTGCAAGGTCCTACATCTGGGTCGGGGCAATCCCAAGCACAAATACAGGCTCAGTGGGGTATCGCTGGAGAGCAGCCCTGAGGAGAAGGACCTGGGGGTGCTGATTGATAAGAACCTCAGCATGAGCCAGCAATGTGCAATCACAGCCCAGGCGGCCAACTGTATCCTGGGCTGTATCAGAAGCATGGCCAGCAGGTCAAGGGAGGTGATTCTGCCCCTCTACTCCACTCTCGTGAGACCCCACCTGGAGTACTGCATCCAGCTCTGGAGTCCTCAACATAAGAAAGACATGGACCTGCTGGAGTGTGTCCAGAGGAGAGCCATGAGGATGATCCGAGGGCTGGAGCACCTCTCCTATGAGGAGAGGCTGAGAGAGCTGGGGCTGTTCAGCCTGGAGAAGAGAAGGCTCCGGGGAGATCTCATTGCAGCCTTCCAGTCCCTAAAGGGGGCCTCCAGGAGAGCTGGAGAAGGACTTTTTACAAGGGCTTGTAAGTGATAGAACAAGGGGGAATGGATTTAAACTGGAAGAAGGCAGGTTTAGATTAAACATTAGGAAGAAGTTTTTCACTTTGAGGGTGGTCAGGTACTGGAACAGGTTGCCCAGAGAGGTTGTTGAGGCCCCATCCCTGGAGGTGTTCAAGGCCAGGCTGGACGTGGCCTTGGGCAACCTGGTCTAGTTGGAGGTGTCCCTGCCCATGGCAGGGGGGTTGGAACTCGATGCTCTTCAAGGTCTTTTCCAACTTAAACCATTCTATGATTCTAAGTTCCTGTTTTGATAAAAGTAAATTAATACAATATATGGAATGAGAGCGTGTTTGCTAATGCTTCCCTCAGCTATGCCTTACTGCACATGTGCGTCTGGCGCGTTGCTAGCTAGCATGTTGATGATAATGGACTCTGAAGTTTTATGCTCTAACACTGTAGTATTGTGTTAGTATTCAGACTTCCTGAATAAACAGGGGGTTTCTGAGGCAAGTCAAACAGAAAGAAAGAAGTAATAGTATTTTATATAAAGCACTAACCTACAGTTATGGTCTGCATGCTCTAAAATAATAATAACTTTAAAAAATAAAATAAAAGGACAATATTTTAAAACAAAAATAAGGTTCCAAATTAAATTCCTGTGTGAATTATCATTTGAAAGATGGTATGTGTCGACACCTTATCATATACCTGAAATACAGCAGTATTCATGTGTTCATTTAATAAAAAAATAGTTAGCTCAATAATAATAGCTCAAGAATTTTGCATGCAAAAAAATTGACCACAAGGAAGCAAATTGTTGTGGGCCACTGGCTCCTGAGAAGCTACACATTACCTGCTCTGTACGCAGTGCCAGAAAAAAAAATCTCTATTTTGTTTCTTTGCAGTGTAACACAATTACCCCTGCTGGCATTTACCACTGGATGCCAACACGGAGTAGCACACCTCCGTGAGGAAGATAGGACTCTAGCATAACCGCTTGATTGACCTTTGCTTAGTCGAAACTCTGGTTAACCAAATACTTTCTCCCATAGCAGTGCTACTCACCATCGTTTTCTCTCAGACTTATACAAAGTCCAGCTTTTTTTTTTTTTCCCCACTAGTAACTTTGAATCCCTCTAAAACTAGTGGAAAACCAGAGTTGTACTCTTTGGTTTTGGGCTATGCATATTCATATAACACTAAATACAATTTTCCATCTAGGCACAGAAATGAAATCACTTCTGTAGTGATGTCTATGATTTTCTCTTTCAATAAAAGTTCTCTTCTGGGACACACCAAGGGAAAAACATGGTAGAAGTGAATACATTTCGAATGAATTAAAACAGGTGAAGGAAAAAGAACCTGATTCATTGTAGAGGAGTTCTGTGATCCTAAAGTTGTATGAATGATAATGTGAAAATCTGGCAGCTTCTTTATTCCTTCCCCTGCTCAATACGAGGTGCTCAGTTTGCTTTGGGATTACAGAAGATAAGGAATGCTTCTTTCTGAAAATGGAATACACACTCCTTGGATGTTAAGATACATGAAAAAATATTATTTGAACCACCTGAGACTGCACGTAGAGATTTACTTTTGTAAAAAACAACCAACATCCTTTTATTATACAAAACAGAACCTCACATTAACTGAACTTTTGAAGTATCTTGCTAGGAATTGCTTTGCAAGTTTGGGTATTGCTGATAAGTTTTGATATTATATTTACAATCATCATATGATAAATTAATCTATCATGGACAGTTGAAACTTAAATTTCTAATTTCCTTGTAATAAGAAAAAATCAGGAAATACTGAAGTAGTGACATACTGAAATACTGAAAGAAACAGTTACAAAGAGTGTATGATAGTTTTTTATTTTATTTTGTAATGTAAGTTTTTTGGGGGTTAGGATATTTGGACTTGTAGACCACGTTCTTGGTATGATATAAATTATTGTGAATTTATTTTTAAAAATAAGTTACACACCATGTCAGCTTTCCTATGCCTTTTCCCAGGTGGTATAGCTGCCAAGGATGTATCATTAATTCAGACACTGAAAGCTGCTTTTAGTGAGTTTAGATCTTGACTATTAGCTGTTTTGAAGACGAAAAACAAATCCTGAATTGCAGCAAACATGTTAAAGACCATATTATGGGAGGTAGGAGTGAGGGGGCGGTTGGGAGAGCATGGGTATTGACCTGAGCCACAAAGAGACAAGAAGATGGATTTTGCACCATGTTGGAGTTGGTGGTCGTCTTCTCACTGTAATCCAGCTGGCAAGTGAGAAATGCATAGATTATTTTGGCCTACCTGGGAGGAAAGGCACAGTTTCCTACTGAGTCAGTGATGGGAAAAGGCCCTTCAGACTGAAGTGCTACATGGCCATCCAAGGTCCATAAAAAGTCAAACAACTTTGGATCACTTTGACAAATGAAGTTAATGTATGCTTTTATCGTAATTGGTATAGGAGAGGGAAATGAAGATATTATAGCTGATCTATTAGAGGATTTCTCCTCTTCAAGAACCATCACTTCGGTCTTTCTACAGCTTAGCTTAAACTTCCTTCCCTTCAAGACCTGATCTCTTCCAAGCATTATGGCAGTGGCAGTGGATGTACTATCGACAAATGATCCATTTAATAGAGTGGTGTTGTCTTTTGAGACTCTTAACACTTCACTAACGTCCTGCCATGTGGTCATATAAGGCAAAAAGGACAATTAAGCATAAGGATATTTTTTACCTTTCTGTTGTAAAATACATTTTATTATCATTTTTATTGCATTTACATCTTATTTATTAAACAGCTGTGAATGAGCTATGCCTTCAGCTTTATGTAGAGCAGTAGAAGCAATTACAAACTTTGTTTTTGTCATCTAATGAAAGGTCTTGTTATTGTGTATTTCCTACTGCTACTTGATTATATGAGTTCAGAATTAACATCACCCATATTGATCTTTTAATTGGGTGGAATATAAGCATCTATGTTCCTGACAGCGTTTCTCTTTAGCAATTACATTAAAAGTTTATTTGATGACAGCAATAGAATGATTATATTAAATACAAATTGAAATTATTGTGTCTACTTTTATTATGCAAAACAATTTACAAAATCTTTCCTAACCAGAATGCGGAGTTACTGCTATATTATAAAACAGATTGTTATATCAAGTTATTGAAAGAATCATGCAGACAACAGTCATTAGCTGTGTACATTCAGCCTAGTGAAAATGGAAAGGAAAATACCTCCTAACTGATTAATAATCATTTGGCTTGAGGGCTCATAGTCGGTGATGTGACTGATAAAAAGATCACCGATTAAATGTTTGAACATGATGGAAACATTATGGAGATGTCTGACACACTGTCAAAAAAAAAGAAAAAATGACTGAGTGATATTTACTTGTATTTTGGATGATTTTGTCACTTCCAAGATGCTTCTATGGAATTATTTGTCTGTCAGCAGTTCAAAGATTACAGTCAAGTACTTTTTAAACAAGATATGGATGCCTGGCAGGTGCACTGTCTAATGAGAGTGTAGCTTCCAAGGTTTTTTATTCAATGACTAGAGTAATTTTGTAGTCTTCTAGTAGTTAGTATTTAGAAAGGAGCATGGTTTGCCTTCCACTGTTTAGCGACAGCATGTGGATTTTTAGTCTCTGATTATCTTTTGGCTTAGTGTTAAACATTATTTTTTTCTGTGCAGAAGTATATGGCTTGCAACTACTTAGAGTAGGGTGTGCAGTAACTTAACGCTTATGCTACAGTAACATAGTCAGGACTGTGACTATACCATGTAAGAAATTGTACCAAAGATGGACAGTATAAAAGTTTCAAAACAAGATTTTGAGTGTGGACTGTTGCATAACCACTCAGGTACCTACATAACTCGTGCAAAGATAACAAATTCTGTAGTTTGTGATTGCTAGTGTTTTGAGGATCAAACTCAGATTTCATTACTTAAGACACATGGTACATCAAGACTGCAGGGTGCAATGTGTGTCTCTCTTCTCATGTTGGCACATAATGCATTGCACTGATGGGAAATTCAAAGCTTGCTCCTCCTAGTAACAGGCTTCATAGCTGCGTGTAAGGCAGGGTGAAAGAAGTAGGTTGAGGCATGTGCTCTGTAAGGGTAATTGGGGCCAGCTATTCCCCCCACCTCTGTTAGTTTCATTTATTACCAAATGTAACAGAGCCTAGTTTTTATCTTATCAGAAATTCTGTAAATTCATGCTTCAGATTAATACATCTGAAATATCTGAATCATCTTTTGAAACTTCACACTAAAAATGGCAGTGTCAATCCAATTAATTCTAAGAGATATTAAAAAAGATTATTAGTAAGTACTCATAAAAACTCTTGCTTCTGGTTGAAAATCAGGTATTTCTTGAATTTAATATGCAGTCTACGTGAAAGAATGGTCTTAAAGCGTACTTGAAAGGAATGCAATTATTTGTCTGAACTCAGTAAAGCAGAGACAGTAATAACAACCGTTTTGGTGGAAAACATAAACTGTCCTGTTAGTAAAGGTGAAATAGGGTTTTGACAGAATGTTAAAAACTTGATAAAAGTTTCATTGTACAAACTAAGCTGCACTGTACAAAGAATAGAACAGAACTTTATTTAGAATGGATGAGTCACATTACATGTAAACTGCTGGTTTTCTATATACTGTTTAATGGTATTAATTTTCTGTTTACCAGTTGGAAATAATTCAAATTAGTATTAATCTTTGAGGTTACAGTATATTTGTACAAACATTTTTCATTAATCATAATAATTGACAAACCTACATCAACTCAAGATGTTGAAAAATCAGGCATTAACTTCAGGATTATTTGTTTTCTTTTTTCTTTTTTATTCTCTTTTAGAACTGGGTAGAAAAAGCAGAGAAACAGAAACTACTGTCAGATGACCTTGACCTTTCAGAGCTATTTCATCCAGACACATTTCTCAATGCCTTACGCCAGGAGACTGCAAGGTGAGGGAAAAATAACCTACCTATTTATGTGTGCTAATGTGCCAATGTTCCCTATATGTGAAGTTGGTTACTTCATTTTCCAGATGCAGGCCCAACAAATTATGTCAATTGCTGTTATTAGTCATCTCATTTTTAGTACTTTCACTAAAGTAGAATAGCTAAGAGTTAATTGTTTAAATGCTGTTGGGGTTTTTTTTATTATTTTAGATGAAATTAAAAAATTATTTTTCTCCAGAGACTTAGTTTGCTATGGTATACATTGAAAATGCATTGGTTCTGATTTTGTTCTTCATTTCCTGTTGTTATTTGTCTCTAAGATTTACTGTATATATGTTTCCCTTGCAGAGTAATGAGCTGTTCAGTGGACAGCCTTAAATTTACAGTGTCATGGAAAGGGCGAATACAGGAAGGCAAACTCCAAGTTAAGGTATTTTATTAGGATGTTTAAGTACAATTTTACTAGGATGTTTTATTAACATAGTCCAAGTCATCTGTCCATAAACTTTCTGGAAAACTGAGCTATAAATACATTGGTGCACCTGACATAGAAAGGCTGGTTAATAGTATACTACTAATGGTAGTGCAAAAATTCTGCAGTACTGGGAGAAAGAAAGCAGTTAGCTTTTTACTCTTCCTCGGTCACAGTGCTTATTGAAAATTTAAAATTGTTCTTGCTCCATTCTCTTCATCCACTCATGCAAGTCGAAGCTGCTATTCCATTAGTTAATATCTAACTGTCCTCCAGAAAGTAGTTAAAAGACTTGCAGCATGTAGCAAGAGGAACCGTAAAACTCTAAGTCTAAGGCCATGTGTTAGCATTTGTTGAACCACTGAAAGGAGACTTCCAAAGAAATAAACAAACCAAAGTAAACTATAATATGACAAGCTTTTGATATGATAAAAACCCAACATTTTTTTTTACTGGACACTTAGGGCTACAGCCTGCAGCCCTAACGGGAGCTTAGACAACAAACCAGAGATGAATCCTCAAATGGTTTAGTTTAGCTTCTTAACATTTCGTGTGGCACTGCCATTTTGGCTGAGTCCAGATATTTCTGCACCTGTTTTATGCTTAATTTTGTAGGGGATTCACAAAATAAGTTTTCTCTGCTGCGTCTTCCAACGGGTATGTTGGATATGATAATGCTGCACAGCTCCAAGTGCTACGTTCAGCAGAGAGCGCAGCATTTACAGCTGCATTCTTACAGAAAGCCAGGTGAATAATGCAGGGCACTCGCCACGCGACTATGTACTGATGTGCAGCTAAAGCAGAGAGATTGCTGGACTAGGAGAGGAGAAAGCAAGTGGCACCTTCTCGAGTTGGATAATGCAGGCAGACACAAGGCTGTGGGAGGTAGTAGGGTTCTGGGTTGGCTGCTGACACTATCTAAAATCATTAATCCACAATGTGTGAGAATGCATATTCCTAAAATATTAATAGGTAGTAAGGCCAGAAAAGGTAACTAACTGTAGTCATCTAATATGACCTTTGTACAATACAGTCACTTGAACTTTATCGAATGAATTCCTGTTGGAAATAGAGAACGTAATTTAGAAAATTATTGAATTTTGATATTTAAATAAGAGTAATATTGCCTACCTCATTTAATGAGAAGTAGATGGGAGTCTAGAACCTGGAGATAAATAAACCAAGGGACTTTTAGGGCAGTTTGGCTACCTGGGATATGATAAAACTGGGAGCCTGCAAATCACATGTTCCAAGGTTCCAAATTCAGCTTGGACTTCTAAATCCATAGCAATGAGCAAAAACTGAGTATCACATCTCAGACCACTCATTCTAGTAGGGTAACTGTCAGCTGCAGATCCTAGAAGCTTGGACTTCTTCAAAACTATCCTACCATCTTTGAAAAATGTGAGAAATCAATGTCAAATACCTGGACTCCATGTATGAATATTATCTAACTATTTTCAGATGCTAAAAAATATTACAATATTTTACAGTTGCTAGATTGAAATAGCGGCTTGGAAACAAAAGATTAAAGGGTAATTAGAGGAAAGAGTTTTATAACAACACTTCAGTTAGGTGTATTTAAGCTTATAATTTTTCATTATGTGCAAATTTATGTGGTAGATTTTTGGTAATATTTCTTAGAGTACACTCCAAGCAGTCACTGTTATATGTAGGAAAAAAGGTTAACATGTATTCTCTATTGCTTTACAAGAATGAGTCTTATGTTCCAATAGGACTCAAAAATAAAAATATAATTTTGCTTAAGAGCAAATTCTCTGCCACAGAAACAGAAGCAGTGAGGTGAGTCCTTATTTTTAGCAAAAGGTAAGAATCCTGTCAAGTTTACTCACTTGATTTGAATATTATCCTTTCCTCAGTAAGAGCAATGTTCAGTGAATCTGTACTAGTAAGTATTCACCAGTATCTTCACTGCTTCTTTGAATCTTTGATGTACAGAAAGGCTTTGGAACCCTTTGCTGTGCTGAATATTTAGATTCCTTTCCATGAGTCCTTCGTTGTGCTCATGAAAAACTGGGGAGCAACTTTCACATTAGTAAAGCTAAATACCACGTGGACTCTAACTAAGGCATAACAACGTCAGTGATGCAGAAAAATCATCTTCTAAAATGTTTCTTGTTTGATAAGGATCCACTGGATTGCACGTTAAGCTTGATTCACATGAGCAATATGAATTTTAATACTGGTAAAGTTAATGTTGTATCTGCAGTTTCAAGAATTCAGGCTAACCTTATGGAATGGGGAGCTCTCTTTGGGGAAATAGGGATTCAAAAAATGACCATCAGCAGAACAGATAAGTCCTTAAACACATGATGTGGTGAGAAGGCTGGGACCCTATTTTGTCCTGCCTGACTTTAGATATCTAAATTGGAAATTGGAGTTTACCAGCCTCACTTTGTCAATGAAGACAGACATACATCAATTCAGATCTTAAATGAGCTAAATAAATTTCAGAAGATACCTGTCTTTCTCCACTGACAGGAGAAAACCTACAATTGCTATGGTCATACCATAGTAGTTTTGGTCAGTTGCCTGAATTAAAATGTTTTTTTAAAAACGCTGTCACATTTTGGAAGTTTAAATAAACAGGTATCATGGAGACATAGGGTTCAGGAAAGAGTTATTTAAAGATTTTCCAGACTTTATAAAAAAAAAAAATTAAGTTATATAATGCTATTATTAAAAAAAATTATCTACTTTATTAAAGATAATTATTGTCATTGTATAAAAGCACCAGTTCTGATAAGAAGATCTCTTTTATAGAAAGTGTAATTCACAAATGGAAAATCTTACATAGGGGTGAAATACAATAAAACATGTTGTAAGCACAACAGAATGGTGTGAAAGCAAGGTGGAAAGTGATAGCAAAAAAATAGTATGTCTACTTTAGACTACACATGATCTAGTTAAATACATACGGTCCTCGGTGAACTGGGCCTCTATGAGTTTGACATTGAGTGTCATATTGCAAATAAGGCTACTAAGAAATTTTTCACATTTAAAAATTCAATTCATAAGCAAAAGGAGATCTGTTTCCATTTCAGTTGTGCACAGAATAAGATAACTGAAGTAAATGTAAAATGTTTCTTGGCGTCCTATTGTGTATGCATCTTTGAATGTATATAGTTAATAGTGCACATGCATAGACATACTTTTCTCTCTGCACAAATACCTTTTCTTTGTTCTCTTCAGAAATTTTCTTTTCATTATGATTTATTGTGTTTCTGTTTAGAACCTGTCTGATCATATACCTCTGTCTATAAGAGAAACTTATATACCATACTGTTTTCCTTCCCCTTGGCAACTGCCAGGTCTTCGGATTGTATTGTTCAAAAGTCATGAACCTGCACTCATTTCTCTTTGCTAAGCCATTCTTTTCTTATTTAAGATAGATCTTCAAACTATCAGAAATGTTGTGATAAAATAATTGGTAGAATTGGTAAATATGATTTCTTTTAGTCAGAAAATTTGATTTTTTGATAATACATGTTCCATCTTCACATGATTCAGACTGTGGGTTTAAAATTAGATGTATCACATCCCGTACAAAAACTAGATCATGGTATAGGCTGTTCAGAGGTTTATCAGTTTCAATCGATGCTAATGGTGCTATTTCACTTTGTGTGACTATTTCCATAGAGACTTGATTCTCTACTCAGATGTTTGAAGGACTCTGTTTTGGGATATGGGGGAATTGTGGTCAAGTCCCTGAATCAAGGGATATTTAGTTATTCTAATAGAATGTCTTTGTTGAAGGATTGGAACGATTAGGAATGCAGATGAACGTTGAATTTAAACCTAAGATTCACACATAATTTCTATAACTTTCTCAGTCACACTGACAGTTAATGACTGTTTTGAAAACATGTTTGTTGAGGGTTTTTTTCTTGCCTTTAATTTTAAAAGTTTTTGATGGCTTAGAATTTGTTCTGATAAGGAAAAGAAGGTGGAAATCTCACTATGATCTGTATCATGAAAATGCTTCTTCAGTCTTGCTGTACTTCTAAAAAATGGCATCATCCTTCAGCAATTGTAGACATTTGGAATGATCTTTGTGTGCCAGAAATTTCAAATAATACACCCTGTGATTGTCTGAAAATCACAAGCAGGAAGGGCTAGAACTGTTGGTGTAACTACAAAGTAGGCAGAGGAATACTCAATCAGGCCAAGAATACACCTGAATCTGTGTGTATTATCAAATCTGATGTTAAATTATCAGTGTTAATTCAGGTGACAGTTTAAACGTATAATGTAGAGTAGATCTCTCCTAGTAGGGTGTGATTAATATTTGATTTAGAATTAATCTGTATAAAATTACACCTTCTTTAATATCACTTTGGATTGCTATAATAAAAGGTACTGAAAATGTATGGCTATTGCAATATAATCACATATTGACACGCAAATACATGTCTTGTATTTGCTTTGTGCATTGATTGTGCTGTTGTACAAAAGCAGGTACTCATTCCTTTTGGCGTTCCATTCTCTGTTATAGAAAAGAATGAAAGAAAAGAAGAAACATGTTAAGAGACTTCTTGGTTAGTAAGTTCTGTGAGCTTGCATGGAGCTTAATACAAATAGTGAAAAAAAAAAAAATTATTGCAAGACTATAATATTCAAGTAGATAATATCAACGTTAATATCAAAACTATGCTCTTAGCAATTGACAGAAATGCTATTATAAGGCATCCTGACAGGTCTGTTTTTACAGTATACCTCCATCCTGAAATATCAAGAAATTAATGATGGAGACCTGTGGAGGTAATGAAGTGAAAATATGACTTCCTCAAGTCTGTTGTCATTTGTATAATTTCATGGGAAACTATGGCATTAAATAGTAAGGAAAAATTAATTGCAGAGAATTTGAACTTTTGGAAACAGACATGCTTTGGACCATGGTATCAGCATACTTTCTACAAATGTGTAAGAAACATAATCTGTAATGTGTAACAATAGCTTTTTTGAAACTAAACTAGTAGCAATAGTTGCAAAATTCCAAATACTATATAAGAATTAAAATTTTAAAAATTATGGTCAACTCCAGCCATTACTCTAAGCTGATTTGCAAAAATACTATGCATTTTAATTACAGATACTGTGAAATCCATTTCCTTCATAGTAGTTTTAATTTCTGTACATAGTTTATCATAGAAATGAGAACACGGCTATGGGTATACTCTGCCAGACAGTATCTGAAAGTACATTGTTCCAATGGTTTGGGGCTTTTTCAGTGTCTTTTAATATTGAATCAAAGTCAAAAATTTGGTCTTCATCTTCAAAGGATTTCCTATGATTGGTTGAAGTTTTCCAGGAGATCAAATGGTGTTATTTTACATAACTACAATGTCAAAGGAACTGCCAATATCAAAAGAAGAGATGTGTGTGCAGTAGAAAGAGATTTTTCAATAGATGACCCACTTCTATAGAAACCTCTTTTAGAGATGTTGAGGATGGCCAGACCTTTGAACACCCTAACAATAAATTTTAAAACCTCTTCTTCGGACCAGTCTCCCCTCAATAACTTTGCTGAAGTCACATATTTATCAAACCAAGCTCCATGACAAAATTCCCTGCAGAATGCAGGAAGGGCAGAAAGAAGAACATATGAGATGAATCTTTCTAGTATTTGTGTGATGGGGATAAATAAGAGCTTTAAAAGCATTCAATCAGAAGTGTAGTGAGATAAAGAGTAATCTAGGATCTGTGCATATAGGGAAGTGAGGCCTTAAGTATCAATGTTAACAACAGAGAGCAGTAGGAAGGACTCTGTGGGAAAGCCTCAGTATAATCATTAGTCATACTTTGTTCCTTTTGTGCCTTTTATGATATTTTTCTTCATATTCTTTGTTCTTTCAAGAGAGAAGAGTTGGCACTGAAATGTATATAGGCTATCATTAATGACTATTGACACCCAAACTTCTCTTTTTCTAGATAAAGACATCTTTTTCCAAAATATCTCTGTGTGGAGAGATTTTGAGTTTGAAAAGAAATGGTGCAAAATATCAAATATTAACACTACACCTTAAAAGCAACAGACCTGAAAATCTTAAGGAAGGTTCAAAGGAAAGATCACAATGAAACCTGGCAGGAGAAAGGAGAGGAGTGTCATGCTTTCATAAAGAAGAAAAGACCTTAAGCTTCAACAAGAGGTTGAGGGAGAAAAAAAGTTTTTGCAGTTCCAAATAGAAAGTCTGAAAAATGTAATTCATTTCACTGAGACCTTATTATAATAATTTGGGGAAATTTAAGCTAGAGAAAAGGTCATACTCCACTGAGCTTTCCATTTGGGGTTGTTTTGGTTCAGGTTATCCAGTTTTGCAGGCTTTAGTGTGAGTCCTACTCTGTGTGGAACACAGATTGCTTCAAAGAATGTTGCCAGTTCTCTGGTCATTGTCTTGTCCAAGGTCAAACGCAGCTTTTTTCTATAGCTTTTTAAAATGCAATCTTTTAAAACTTTTTTTCGTGTTAGAATAAGTATATATTCATCTTGCACATTGTAAGGAAGAGTCCTCAGCTCAGAGCTAGAAAAGAAATATGAGTGTAAAGAAGCAAATTTTTGAAGACCTCAGTGCCTGTCTACAATCAAAAGAATAATTAGTTATTAAAAATGCAAAACGTCATCTTAGCTAGTGTGCACTTAGTAAAGTATTAACAGAAAACCACTCCCAACACTTGGGAGGAAGGGAGGAAGGCATTGCTTTTCAAGCATGACAGTTAACTCCCATTGTGTTACTGGTTAATTGCAAATTTTCTTGTCAGGTAAATAATTTTAGAATACTGTAATTACCTAAGCAAATTATTTCTGTTATGTCTTCTGTGATACAGATCTTCATTGTAACATCATACTTTAACCACTTTTTAAAATTTCGTACACTTTTTAGAATTTCTTGCAGGAGAAAATGGATTAGAAAATGATACTTTTCTCCATTTTGGTTCTGTGGTTACTCATCCCGTTTCCAACAGCATGGCATTTCCTCCTTCCAGCTCCACTTTATGAACCTTGTATTTGATCAAAGCCCACCTCAGTGTTGTGTATTTAATTCAGGGCTTTAGTATGACAGTGTAACAGACAGGTGATTTTCAGATTGTAGCTTCTGTTAAACATCAGTTCCAGCTTAAGATTTAGCCTTTTAGAAAGCCACATTAAATTTATTACCAAGTTAAGTTTTATTATTGCTAAAATTGAAGTTATCATTTCAGAAGGCCAATCTGACTGTTATTATAATTTATACTGGCAAACTGTTATTATTTGTACTGGGAGAATAAAGTTATCAATGGCTATTGAAAATTTTATTTGGAAGAAATCCAGAATAGATATCATTGTCATTAATTTATGCAGGACTTCAGTGAAGAAAAAAAGAGAATGTTTCGTTCAGAGGCTGAAAGTACTTACTAATTAAAAGAAAGCATGTAAAACATGTTACATAAAAAGCATTGCATAGTTACTTGTAGAAGCATATGGGATTCTTATTTAGTTCTTTCCAAACAATAGTTTATCTAAGAAATCCTATGTTAAATATAATTTTCTCTCATATTATTTCAGTATATTTTGTTTGCCTCTGCAGAAGCTGTGTAATCGCGCATTACATTCTTTGAAAGCTGTGCTCAGACTTCCAAGCAGGAAGTCATGCTTGTTCCAGTGATTGTTCTTCTCATCTTCTTGACATTGTAATGATTGTGAACTTGGCTGTCGCTATCATATTTCCATTAATCTAATGCCAGGCAATTGCAGTCTCATGAATGATGACATTTACAGGTATTTTTCTCTAGCATTTCAAAGAATGTGAATCCCAATCAGAGGAAGTTCACGCCAAAGTGTGGTCCAGGTCTTGCTTTTAAATCATGTTTCCGATTCTCACAAAGAACGTTGCAATAATTAGTTTCCTGTTATTTAAAAATTTGGTCACAATAAGGAGGATCATCATTTATTAAAGCACAGTGTAATCATTACTGACATTTCAAGTCTGTAATATATGTTTGAATATTTTATATTTCCACGGCAGATCAGTGGCTTACAACTGGAAGGCTGCAGTTTTGATGGAAATCGACTTTCAGAAAATCTGCATGATTCTCCCAGTGTGTCATCTGTTCTCCCTTGTTACATGGCCTGGATTCCACAGGTACTAAATTATTAAAAGCCCTAAACTTTCAAGACCCATAATTTGCTTTTTTTCTGCGTAGTAGCTTTTCCATATGATGTTACTAACCTGTTTTCCCCTAATTTAAAAATAAAAATCCCTGTCTTTAATAGAAAAGCAGTTACTTCTTTTATATAAAACAAGAACTTATTATTAATTTTGTCAATATTTCTTAGCTTATGTTGTTTAGATTAAGGCAAGGGCTTAATTTCAGTCATACCTTTTTTTCCATGTGTTTTAAAAAACGTTAACGTATTTTCAAAAGTGTATTTAGTAAATGTATACATGAGTTTGGGAATTAATTCCTAGAATATATTTCATTTGCATTTTATACATTAACTTAAAATGCAATAGCAGTAAAAAGACTGAGAACATGATGTGATCTGTAAGCAAAGAAAGACTTTCCTCTACTTACACTAATTTAAAAAAATGCCAATGCTTGCAGAACTAGGTAAGATGGAAGTGAAGTAATCCAAACAGTAAAAACTGTTACTGCTTCTGCTCTCCAATTCTAACAGCAATCTCTGATAAATAAAGCAAAAAGTTACATAGAACTTATTCAAGGATGTGTAGGAATTACAAATTTGCATACTTACAGTCTTATAACTAAAAGAAAGCTTATTGTAGAATTCATCTCATCTAAATTAGCTCTAAAAGTTAATGGGCTGGTATGACTTAGCTCCTTCTTTGGTGTCAGTAAAAGACAGGCATGTCAGGAAGCCCATCCCATAATAAGGTAACAGGGATAAATCTGTTTAGATGTGATTCTAGAGACAGCCTAGACCACTAACTCTGGGGCAGACAGGTGAGAAGAATCCCACATACAGATGTAGAAGAACACGTATTAAGACGTTCACACCAAAAACGAAGTGTAAATGTAGAAAGTGAGAAATAGGGATTGATGCAGGTTTTTTCCACTTCTTTATCACAGTAAATAAACTTAGCAGCATATAAAAAATGAAAAATAATCTCACCTTCTGTTCTGTCCTGCAGACATTAAGTCATCAAGCAAATGAATTTATTAACTGGAGGAGTTTGTTATTTGGCAACCAAGAGAACTCTGCAGAGTTCTCTCTTCAGAAAACTAGGTTTGGTTAGAAGAACATTCAAGGAAAAAGTTCACTGGACCCAAGTAGTTGAAATGTCAGTTAGAATTGAGTTTATTAATTATCTTAAATTACGGCAATGATGAGATGTGTGATATATTGTGATAGATAGTGTGCAAGGAGCTCCATTGTTAACACACTACTGTATCCCAACTGTTTTCTTTTTTGTCATTGTTATTTCCAGCACTGGAAGTATAGCATTCCATTATAGTACAGCAGTAGAAATATAACAGTCAAGATTTAGACTTTGAACACACCTACTAGCCACCATCTGCGCTACTGCTCCCAGCTTTAATGGGGAAAAAAATACTGAAAATTAAAACAAAACAAAACAAAAAAAACACTAAAAAAAACTATTACAAAGTTGACCAGTGAAAGATTTTTCAGTTCTTTAGTATTTTACAAGGTTTGTTTTGTTCAGAAAAATAAACAGATTTGTAATTTACTTGAAAGGTGGTGCATGGGATAAATATGGAGTTGCCAGACATCCTAATACATAGACTCAGTGGTGTGTGGGGGAGGATGGTAATATACATGGTTTTAGTGGTAAGACCAAATGTTTATCTTATGCACACTGAAAATGAGGATTGTAAGTAACCATCTCTTTGTTCTGAAAAACATTTATCTTGTGTTAGAGATAAAACAAATTCTTAAGTGTTTTTCTGAATAACAGTCTATATTCTTTAAACTTCAAAGTAAGATCCAGAAGTTATATCTGACATCAGCAGGGAGCTTTATCTATAAAAGAGAGAAGTGAGATATTTCAATAATCAGTGAATTAAACTTCTTCCAATGTACTTCATAATTTAAATAAATAGCAACTGAAGTCTTTGTGTTGGAAAAAAATATAATTCTTTTCAAACACAGGCCCAAACTTGTCAGCTGCCCAGATTTTAAAAGTATCTCTAACAAGAGCATTTCTGAGTTGATTTGCCCATAAGTTTTTTTTGCTATGGGCTTCACTGTTAAAACTGACCACAATCAAACACTGAGCTCAGAAACCAAGGGAGAATCAGGACGTTATGCACTTCCCCTGATCTCATTATCCTCTCCTTAGGAGAAGAGTGGATGAAGTAGAACATACTCTTAGGACTCTTAGGTTTTGAATGTGTTTTCTTTTCCCCATAAATATCTCTTACAAAATCTAGTGAGCAAAAATCTGTATATTTATAATGCAATGCTTTGAGGACATTTTCAACCAAACTAAAATAAAGTGAACCCTCTGAAAAAAAAAAAAAAAAAGCAACATACAGAATTTCTCTGAGACAAACCCATCAAAATGCTTCAATGCTCAACATGGAGTATTTTGAGCTACTAACATGATGCTTATTCTCATTAAACTGTGAAGGTCCTTTCCAGTTTTAATTCACTGAGAGTTCCCAAGCTGTGAAAGGTGTTGCTAGAGGGGACGGAACCATGTGTGAGGCAGTGTAGACAAAGAGAGTTTTTTGGACTGTGCGTAAGCCAAGGACATACAGATCTGTGGTTCAAAAAGACTTTCACCAAACGGTTTTAACCCTCAAATAATGTAATTCCTTAAAACATCAATGGGATTGAGAACGATACAGGGACAGCTCTTTTGACCCCAAAAGGTGTAAAAAGAGGTCTTTGAAGGCAAACTGGCCAACTTTTGGCCTCTCAGTTTTGGCAAAACTTAAATTCTCTGATTAACATTTTGCTCTCAGACTGGCCAGCATTTTGTCTTCTTCTGTAGTGTTAACCAAGGGAAAAATGTGGTAAGTATAATCCTTCTGAGAACAGCTGAGTTCTTTTGACAAACTTCTGATTATTAAGTTATTCTATACAACTCTTACAGTGCACAGACCTTCTCTGAGGATTTAAACACTGATGTTCAAAAGCCATGGGAAGTTGATTTTCAAAAGGAACAACAAAGTTCTTCAGAAATGGCTTACACTTGACATGCAAGACAAAGTGCTTGAAACAGTTATTGTTTGCATGTTTCCTTTTTCCTGTTTTTAGTTATTTTCTAATATTGGAGCTTCACTAACTTACATTTGATGTGATTTGCATTAAAAAGAACCTCATTTTTGTTTCAAATTCCTTTCTGACAAGTATCCCACTTTGTTGTTTGATTGTTGACAATCTTCTGCCATTTTCCTGTTGACAGGAAGGGAGATTTTGAGTGTGATGGAAAATATGTTTAAAATATATCAATTGAATCAAACCCTGAATTATTTATACTAAATAAATACATCATGGGTTGAAACCAAAATTACATGCTGCAGGAAGTCTAGACTGAGTCTTTGAGCTCAGTTCTATAGTCATGCATAGGGACGGTCCCAGAATCACAGAATAGTTTGGGTTGGAAGGGTCGTTTAAAGGTCATCTAGTCCAACTCCCCTGCAATGAGCAGGGACATCTTCCACTAGATCAGGTTGCTCAGAGCCCTGTCCAACCTCACCTTGAATGTTTCCAGGGACGAGGCATCTACCACCTCTCTGGGCAACCTGGTCCAGTGTTTCACCACCCTCAGTGTAAAAAATGTCTTCCTTCTGTCTCATCTAAATTTACCCTCTTTTAGTTTAATGTCATTACCCCTTGTCCTATCATAACAGGCCCTGCTAAAATGTTCATCCCCGTCTTTCCCATAGGTCCCCTTTAAGCACTGGAAGGCTGCAGTAAGGTCTCCCTGGAGCCTTCTCTTCTCCAGGCTGAACAACCCCAACTCAGCATTTCTTAATAGGAGAGGTGCTTCAGCCCTCTGATCATTTTAGAGGCCCTCCTCTGGACCCGCTCCGACAGGTCCATGTCCTTCTTGTGTTGGGGGCCCGAGAGCTGGATGCAGTAGTCCAGGTGGGGTCTCACCAGAGTGGAGCAGAGTGTCAGAATCACCTCCCTCGACCTGCTGGCCATGCTGACCTGCAGCCCAGGATACGGTTGTTGCATTAAGGGGCAAAGTAGTTTTGGCAGAAAATAAACCCCCTTGCGTTCTAACACTCCTCACCGAGGTGGGAGGCCAGGTGCGGCTAGGTTTAAATTCTGAGTGATGTCCAATTCACCACTATCAATCCAGGCGTGTTTAATATATATTAAACTCTTACAGTTCTGGATACACTAATAGCAGACTGCACTTTCAACCCAGTCGTGCTCCTGAACTAACATGGCCACTCTTTGGTTGCATTCAATGAGAAACCCAAACGACTAGCTGCCTACACAGTGCAGTTTATTTAAGCAACAGATACACAAATTCTTTTGGATTGCTGGCTATAGTGACTGTAAGCAAAGCACGTGCAAATACTAAAGATGTTAGCAATATAGTTTGGTTACAAATGCACTAAGTTATAAAACAACTCTATAAAAGTGCTTGGTATAGCCAAGTGTTTGAATCTTACCCACAGGTGTCCTTATGGGGGGGAAGACAGACTCAGCCCATCAACTGATCCCAGAAGTCAAGGCAGTCTTTGATGGAGTCCTCCTTGACTTGTTCACAATAGTGTCTTCCCTAACATCCCCCCTTTCTTGGGCCATTTTTATACTGGTTTTTATCTTCAAGGTGGAGTTTGACTCTAGTCATAAATACGTAATGACATTATAATGAGCAAAGTTGACCCAAAGGATAGCATTTTGTCAAAAAATGACAGATCGTTGGCTCAGGGTAACAATTAGGCAGCTTATCAGTTCTATAAGGCCTTCAGGGGTTCCATTTGACCCTCAAGTTTCCATTTTATCACAGAGTTTGGCCACAGTGTCTCCACTCCGCTCTGTCCTCTGCACTGTTTTTCTTCTTAAAGTTAGCACACCAGACTCCCTGAATGTCATCAACATCCAAGGTTGCCTAGGGAACCCCCGCGAAATGCATCAGCTATACTCTGTCCCTGAAAGTCTCACCGATGCTGTACTTTTCTTCAAAATGTGAATAAGTGTAGTACGTATACAGTTTATCAGTTCCATGGTGTCATCTCGTTCCTATATTTGCTGGATTATCTCAGGGTTTGGCCTTGGAGTCTTCACCGCACTCCACTCCCCGTGTTGTTCTGCAAGCAATATCGTACAGGGAATCACAGATGTAGTGAACCAGCTGTGGCTATATTCTACCCTAGAGACCTTTTGATTTTATGCCTTTCCTTAATGTGTGAACAATGCTGTATTATTGATCATTTCAGTAATTATTCCACAACGGTTGGTTTTCTGGGCTGTGAGCGCACATTATCAGCTCATGTGCAAATAAATGCCCTGTGCAAAGCCCTAGGAGGAAACTATGTCCAAGGCACACACACTTTGTAGTACAGAAAGCAAAGCGGAGCTGTTACTGATCTCAGAGTAGAGCATTGCTTGGTCATCAGGATACAGATGGAGAGGTAAAGCCATGGCTCCAACCAAGGTCCTTCCCTAAGTAGTGTTCACAACATAATTGTGATCTTTGTCATAGTAGTACTGCTAATGCTGTGCAGTAGGGAAGTATATGTATAGGAGAATGCAAATTATAAATTAATTCAGCCACAAGTTCAAAGCACTCAGTTCAAATCTGAATGCTTAAAGTTAACTTGATAATTTCATATTTAGGCACTTAATGAAAGTCCTCTGTTTTCCAGAAGTGCCAGAGAACCCCAACTGTGACTGTGATCAGTATTAGTATGAAAGGCATTTTTAAAAAATAAAACCAAACCATCAAAAAGTCATCAAACCTGCTTTTTCTTTTTACCAGTAATGTAATTTTTTACATATGCTTGCATGTCTTGGAGTGCTAGAATTAAATGGAAAGGACTAGAAAATTTAAGCTGTTTGTTTGAAGTCCCGGTCTAACAAAATCGTCGTTGATACTTCTGGGTTCCTCTTAATATCCTCCTTTAAGTGGAGCCCTTGTGAGGCTCTGATGTAAGATACAGTATCTCTGTCTGTATCAGAGAACAATTTTTATATTTGTATTTACTGATGACGATAGAAACCACCCCCAGAGGGACCTGGACAGGCTGGAGAGGTGGGCCCAAGCCAACCTCATGCAGTTCAACAAGGCCAAGTGCAAGGTCCTACGTCTGGGTCGGGGCAATCCCAAGCACAAATACAGGCTTGGTGGGGTATCGCTGGAGAGCAGCCCCTGAGGAGAAGGATCTGGGTGTGCTGATTGACCAGAAGCTCAGCATGAGCCAGCAATGTGCAATCGCAGCCCAGAAGGCCAACCGCATCCTGGGCTGCA
>NW_009649314.1:278078-372313 GCF_000708025.1 Charadrius vociferus | reverse complement strand
AAGAGTGGGGTAAGATTTTTTTTTTTTGGTGCAGTTCCTGAAGTATCCCACTTGCCGAGTATCTCAGATGCAGATGACGACTAGGGCAGCAGTGCTGGAGGAGCAGTGGGGTTGTGCTGCGGGGATGGAGGAGGGCAGGCAGCAGGGCTTGCTGAGAGCACTGGCTGGCCCGGGCCTCCAGCCTGCCCGGGTCAGCGGCTCCCTGCCTACAGCCCTGATGCTCCCGAGGGACCTTCTCCCCTGTGGGAACTGTTCAGCACTTCCCTTGCCCCTACTACAAGAGGTAACGGGCACAAACTTGAACATAGGAAGTTCCATCTAAACGTGAGGACGAACTTCGTTACTTTGAGGGTGGCACAGCACTGGCACAGGCTGCCCAGAGAGGTTGTGGAGTCTCCCACTCCGGAGACATTCAAAACCCGCCTGGACACTGTCCTGTGCGGTGACCCTGCTCTGGCAGGAGGGTTGGACTAGATGATCTCCAGAGGTCCCTTCCAAACCTGACCATTCTGTGATTCTGTGGTTTGCAGAATCTTTTGACGTGTAATTTCTGGGTTTTGTAGCTGAATGAAGAATTTGATATGTAGTCCATAGGATCACCCCTATTGTATACTTTCTTGTGTTTTCAGTTTAACAAACTGGAGAGAAAAAGTAGAGGCTTAGTTATGGAGTAGTTGAGCACATTTTCTGAAGTCTCTGCTTTGTTAGTAATCTTTCTCCTTTGTAGCCTGGACCAAGAGTTGTCTGTCCAGGGCTGCAGTGTCTAAACTGTGTCTTAGTATCCAGCTTTAGATACCGTACCACTGGAGATTCTTCCTTTCTCATGTTTTCTTGCCTAAGTGATAACTATGTGCTTTTTTGTTGACAGGATGCATATGGCCCATATTCTCCAGAGGAATGCATATCTTTACCAGTGTACACTAGTGTGGAGAGAGACCGTGTGGTGACAAATATTGACGTACCTTGTGGAGGAAACCAAGACCAGTGGATTCAATGTGGCGCTGCTTTATTTCTAAAAAATCAGTAATCTGAAACTGCATTAAATGAACTCTTGAAGTTAAGAATAATTTAAACATCTCAGTTGTTTCTCATTAGAAGAAAACTTCAGACTAATTGCTTGTACATTTTTGAAGCAATGGTTTATAAATTCCCGTGTTTATTTTTTTAAGATATATAAAATTATTTCTACTTGGGTAGAACTTCATTGTATCTTTGCGAGATATTGTAAAAATTAACGTGGCACTATACAGCAAACTGTTAATTTGGCTTGTTTCTCTAGATTGTAGTGTGCTATATTTCTTTTTCAGACTTACTGAAATTTCTTATGTTTTGCCCATAAATATTGAATATAAATTCAAATTCAGCATTTTTTCTTTGGTCAGTTTTTTTTCATTATCCTTTTTGAAGTGTTATTCTTATGCCTCCATTATTTAATAAACTAAAATGATAAAACTTAACTGTTGTAACTGAAATTGAATGTTTTAATTGAATATAAAAACAGGATAAATGTTTCACTCTGTTTTAATGATGTTTCACTTGTAATTGTATTTCTTTGTATTGGTAGTCAATAACAGGAGCTTCATAAACTTCATGTGGAGTTACAAATTCAGCTGGACTACCATCATGGTTGTTATCTAGAAGTTACTGAAAAAAAAAAAAGTTATGAAACTGTACTAAATTCCAGTAAGAATGTACACATAAGTGGCCAAGATAGACAATTCCTTAGACGAACAGAAGTTTTTCACCCGGTTGTTAAGTGATTAACAGAGGGATATAACAACACTTTTGGTCTGTGCTGTGAGACTCCTGGAGTCACATTCTCAGTGCAGGTTACTCAAGTTTGATTTCACCAATTCATGATGTATCATGTTGGGATGCTGCCATAGCTTTGGTGTGCTGGCAGACAAAATCCCCAAAGAAGAAGGAAACCCAAAATCCAGCAGGAAGCAGAATTACTGAAGAGTGATGAAGAGTTCAATAAGAGTTGAAAGTGTCTGACTTTTAACTGCAATGACGGAGTCACCTCATGAAGATATTTTTAAAAGCCAAAAGCATAAAAACACTTTCTTGGTTTGCTTAGAAAACAAAATACATGTCTTGGCTCTCATATTTCTGATAGATTTTCTATTTATTTTAAAGTAGTATTTAAATTAAGACTATATTTCACTTGCTTGATATTTTTCATTGGTGGTTTGACGGAGGGAGACGGAAAGCAGAGGAAAGATTGGCCACGTCTCCAGGTTAGCTTCCTGGAGAAAGTCTTTTTCTCTGTTCTACTGTATTGTTCATCCCTTAAACTTGGTCTTCTGTCTTCTATTTGGAAAGTTTCCCATTTTAGTTCATCTAATAAAAAGATGTCCTAAAATAATTTGATACAAGTGCACATACATTTTTTAAAAATGAGTCCTATCTAAAAGAAGAATAGATTTACGTGATACTTTTCAGGTAATTGCCTTGTCTTCCTTTATACATTTGACTCTGATTCACTGAAGAATACAAATGTAGAAAATTTGGAAAACAGTTGCCTGTGAAGAAAATTTCGGAAGAAAATGACAAAGTTTCCAACAGAACAGAAAGCACCGACACAACAGCGCTGTGAGGATTTAGAGGATGACTTGTCCAGAGAAAGCGTTGTGTCATACTGGGCTTTCTTGGTAAAACATGACTGGGAGAGGAAACAAATTTTGCTGAAGGAACTGTGCTTTCAACTCCCTTGGGCACATGGAAAGATCATGTTGCAACCTTCCCTTTCCGATCAACATGTTTCCATAAAGCACACTGGATTTTAGCTTTTGCATTTCTCAGAGCCGAGGGATCTACTGTCTTCTACTAGTTCCAGCTTCTCTTTTGTGGGCAGGTAGAGAAATACAGATATTCAGATAACTACCTATGTTAGCGCAGAGATGTCTGGAAAATAGGCATCGTATTTTAACCCACCTTGCTCAGAAAGTAGAGACCGGAAAAGTACTAGGTGGTTTGGATGTCTTGCTTGTTATGGAAAATAAAAATCTGTTTAATGGATTGTAGAAACCCTGAAATAAAACATTAGTAGAACATTATGGGGATTTTCATGTTTGGGGTTCATCCGTTTGTTTTTGTTGTTTTTTTTTTACTCCCCTAATTGTAAGCTTCAAAGATGCCTTCCATCCTGCCAAGTGTAAGTACAAATACTATTTAGAACCTCTGGTTTCAAGTCTCCTCTTTTCATATATTTAGTCAGGAAGTCTTTAATGATTCTACTAATATACAGATACTGACTCTATCACAAAAAAAACCCCAACAAACCAAATATAAAAGAGGCTCCTCCAGACCAATCACACTGTCTTTGTTTCAGGATCAGGAAATAATTCAATTCCTAAAGAGGAAAAAGACTTTACTTATCTTGTGTTCATTGATACTTATTGTCTGTCTGCATCGTATGATGTGCTTTCTTTCTACACAATGTTGTAATTTAAATGAAAGATACTACAGGTAACTACTACTGTATGTCATAGGAATGATATTTTTGGTAGTAAAAGACAGAACTGTGGAGTGTTTATTACCACCAAAGTGCAGCTGTGTCACAAGCATAGACCAGTGAGAAGTATGAATCAGGAAACTTAAGAAACAATAACATCAGAAATGCCTTAATGGTCTGACTAGTGTTTCAAGGAGTCTGTTCTGCTCTTCAGTTTCAAGGGTATAGGAACTTGTAAGACTAAAATATATAGAGAGAAATCTCAGAAAATACATATTACTACTCAGTAGACACCCTCTTTTGAAGACTTGAGAAAGAGGGGTATCTTGATTAAGTGCAAATTGTTGCCAATAGAAAAGTGGCAAAATGTGAAGTAAAAAAAACCTTCAAAGAATAACAAAACCTTTGAAAATAGTGAAGATTGTGCAGTAATATCTGAGAGTTTATAATACAAATAAATCTTTTTTTGTGTTTGTTTTACAAATGAATGTATCTTATATTTAAAAGAAAACAGTTTCTTCCTTTTACACTTTATACCAATCAAGTATTTGTCAAGTATTGGTGCTGTCACCTGTTGGAAGGCATGTTATTTCGTGCATTTAGCAAGTTCACAGCAAGTGTGCTGTCACAGAGCGTGCTACATTCCCAAATAGACGAAGTTGTTGAGGAGTCAAACCCGTAGTAGTCTTTTTTCGTTATTATTTGAGATAAACTACCTTTCGGAAATGAGAAGCACATTTTAGTTATTCTCAGCTGCTGTTTACAAAAGAAAACAAATACTTACTCTTTCTCATTCTTTTGATAGCTTGCAAGTCTTAACATTGGCTACTGAATTCCCAGTTAAAATGTTCCAGAACAGAAAAACTCCTATGAGTGGGCTGCCTGGCTGAAGACAGGCAAATGAATTTTATCAACCGAGTGACCTATGATTGTGACAGAACACCTCCAACTGGAGTAGTGTTAAGGAGAAACTGTAGACTTGATTTAAGATTTTCCCAGGAACATTTCTAAAATTTCGCTAAAATCCAACCACTGCTGTGGAAGGAAAGTTATACAAGTTATGCCAAGTGCAAACAGAACTGGTCGTGCAAATTAATCTTTGTCCCCTCCATTTCTTTATTTCAGCTCTCAGACAACAGTACTCAGAAGAGCAGTATCTCCCCAAACAGCTCTGGAATTGTTAGAGCTGAAGGGGGGAAAAAACCTCAACTCTGTGCTCAAATGCGTCACGTATGAATCATTATGCAACCTCTTAAACTGACAGACTGTCTTTAATTTAATTTTACATAGATTATAAGTTTACATAAATTTATGTATGAGTTTACATAAATTATACTTAGTATTGATTACTGTACTAAAAATATGCAGGCTTGACTAAAAATTCTTTATATAAAGTTTTACGTATTTTTTAATTCTTTTAAATTTTTACTTTTTTTTTTTATCCTTTGAAAACAAAAGGCGTAAATAAGAAACTAGGTGTAGAAGAGCCTGAAGACAAATAAAGATTGGGTCACATCTGAGGAACCAAGCCCACCCTCTGTGAGTCCTTATGCTGCATTCTTCTCTGAAGGTGTACAGCTTCGTGGGTGCACTTGAGTTCTTCACATATTAGAAGCTTCCTTGGAAACTCTGCTGCTTGGAGGCCATCCTTCATCATCTCCTGTGTGTGAAGCTGCATCACTCAGCTACCGTTCCTGTATCTTCTTTTCATTCTGCCACTGAAGCTGCTTATAGCAGAGCTCATTAAATTGGTGTTTTTCAAGAAATGCTTCTTTTTAAGGTCTAGCTTTCTGATTTCTAGTTCTCATGACCTTCATGTAAGATGCCTAGAAAGCGACAGGACAGGGTTTTTTCACTTTCAGTAGGTTTGGTACAAACAGAAAGACTTTTCACTAATGTGTTTTAAAAAATCAAAGAATAAAGTTGGTGTTACTTATTTGAACAGCTTCACAACAATAACTACTGTTAATATGGACTGCAGTTTGCCTGACGAATAGTCTTTAGGGAATGAACTTTGTGGAAATTGGGGTGTTCTTTTTCCTTTTTTTTTTTTTAATTAATTTGTTTTAATTTATTTGAACACTTTATAATGCATAAAGGATCATGATAGAATGTCCAGGAAGCTTTGTACCTGCTGATTCTGGAATGGTGTTGTAGGTATGAGAGACAAGTCAATGCAAGGATCGGGGTATTCACCCTGTGTTACAATACATTGCTATTCTCCTTTTTCGTTATCAAAACCATCCGCTTTACTGTGTTCTTGTTCAACACTTAAATGAACTGAGAGCACATATGATTTGAATATGGTGTAAATATACTGTCCAGTGTTTGCTCTAGCTTGATGACCCTGTAAAGGAAGTTACCTAAACAGCAATAACCAGATGCCCAAGATGAATGTCGGATATGTGGACTCTTAACTGGGAGCAGTTTCTAAAGAAGGGCATGTCAGAATTACTACTGGCTTTGCCTCTCAGGAGAAAGCAACCTCTCCCGGTTGTCTTCCAAAGAAGTCTCGGAGATATTCTTCATATCTTCACTCAGTGTTAGATTCACTTATTTTTTCAGAGCAGCAAACAAGAATCTTCTTAAACAGGTCATCTTTGGGAGAAGTAATTAGTAATCATGCTTACGAAGTGTACTGGACAGGTGATTTCATCATCAGAGTTGTCCATCTCCTCTCAGTCCCTGACAAGGTGAGTGAGTTCTTCTCATGCTATCCCACATGGTACTATTTCCAGGCATAAGAGGGTGTTTCACACACTTTTATCTCTCTACTGAGATTGCTAAGAATGTCCATGGTTAAGAGCGTTTTCGTGACGGGCATGGTCATATCAGCGTCTGCCACTAGATGGTACTGCGGACTAGACCCTCGTGAGGGACTGGCGCAGAAAAGTTAGAGGGTTTTGCAAGGTAAAGACAATTTATAGCATATATAACATTGCGTCAACAGTCTGTTCTGAAGGAAATTTTCTTATCAGCAGTGCTGAATAAGCAGCTATGTCTTAAAAAATGCTTATAGTTAGTTGTGATGTAGTTCTTTTTAGAAATAAGTGATTCACCAAGTGAATTTCTCGGTCCTTAGAGATGCTTTGGTTGTGGAGGTGGATAAGGCACTGCCTGACTGCTCAGGCCTCTTCACAGCTATTTGTGTACATCTTCAGTATCTGCATGGGAAGAAGGAACAGTGAGGAGAAGCATGCCCTTGCAGCATGGAAGGCCAACAGCTTCTTGGGCTGCATCAGGCAGAGCATGGCACGCAGGTCGAGGGAGGTGATCCTCTGCTCAGTGTTGGTGAGACACATCTGGAGTTCTGGGTCCAGTGCTGGTGTCTCCAGTACAAGAGAGACATGGGCATACTGGAGTGAGTCCAGAGAAGGGCCATGAAGATGATTAAGGGACTGGAGCATCTGACGTAGAAGGAGATGCTGCAAGAGCTGGGACTGTCAGCCTGGAGAAGGGAAGGTTCAGGGGGCTTATAGCAGTGTGTATAAGTATCTGCTGGGAGGGAGTAAAAACAGAACCAGACTCTTCTCAGTGGTGCCCAGTGAAAGAAAAAGAGGCAGTGGGCACAAACTGAAAAGTATGAAATTTCAATTAAATATAATAATTTTATTCTTTACTCCTAAGGGGTACCAAGCACTGGCACAGGTTGCCCAGCGAGGTTGTGGAGTTTCATCCTCGAAGATACTCAAAGTCCAACTGGACACGGTCCTTAGAAACCTGCTTTAGATGACCATGCTTTGAGAAGCAGGGTAGGACTAGATGATCTCCAGAGGTGCTTTCCAACCTGAGATGTTCTGTGATCGTATAATCCTGTGAAATGACTGGAAACAAAGAGGAGCCATTTAAGGCACCAGTGTCAGGAACACCATGATGTGAGAACAGGAAACACATTTTAGAGAAGACAAGTGACCAGTAAATAGTGAGCCTTCTGGTTCATTGTAGGTAGGTCTCTGAAGTGTTGTTTCTATCCTTTGGGTTCCAATAAGAATGAAGAGAGTGAAAACTGCAGTATCATTGGCTGATACTGCCCTGTCCACTCCATCTTGTTCTTAGTCAATTGGTTTTGGAATATTTTCCTTATGATTTTTGTGAGAAAATAGCATACAAAAAATGAGAAGAAATCTTAGTGAATTGGAATTTAAAAGGGTGTTTGGACTCCAGTGCATTTCCAACATAATAAAGATACAGCAAACACCTCACTGATACTGAGAAGACAGCACTTTAGTTATACATAGAGTTTGTGTAACTCTCTTTAATAGTTAGCATCTATAAAAATAACTTCTGCAAGTCATTAGAAGACTGTATGTCAGAGAAAAAGCCATAAAACTGGAATCTAGAGCCAGACCATATTTACTGTAATTTCAGCAGTATACTTTTCAAAGTATACTCAAGCAAAAAATGTTTGTAGTTGAGTTTTTTTTCAGTATGAACTTTCTTCATTGGAAGGAATGGTCAGGCATTGGGAAAACACAAAATGTCCCTTGTAAGAGCATACTTGATTTTCATCTATGCAGAAACAGGTTTTGTTCATCACTTTGAACACAGTGTAACACATTGGGACATCTAGCTTACATCTCCTGAAAGAGGAGTTTCACTCATGGTTACATCAATGCTGGGAAGAATTCTCCTGATGAGTTAAGAAGGGGATGAGATGCAAAGAGGTGTAGTGTAAAAGTCATATCTATCGTAAAGAGCACTATGATCTGTTATTGTTTCAATGAAGTTTAAATGAAAATAGACACTGGCCAATTGTGTTCCAGTATCATCTTGTCATGGTTTAACCCCAGCCAGCAGCTCGCTTGCTCACTTCCCCTCCGCCCCTCCTGCAGTGGGCCGGGGGAGAGAATCAGAACAGTAAAAGTGAGAAAACTCATGGGTTGAATTAAAGACAATTTAATAAGTAAAGCAAAAGTTGCACACGCAAACAGAGTAAATCAAGGAATTCATTCACTGCTTCCCATCGGCAGGCAGGTGTTCAACCATCCCCAGGAAAGCAGGGCTCCATCATGCAAAACGGTTACTTGGGAAGACAAATGCCATATTTCCAAATGTCCCCCCTTCCTCCTTCATCCCCCAGCTTTATATAATGAGCACAATGTCATATGGTATGGAATATCCCTTTGGTGAGTTGGGGTCAGCTGTCCTGGCTGTGTCTCTTCCCAACCTTTTGTGCACGCCCAGCCTACTCGCTGGCAGGGCGGTGTGAGGAGCAGAAAAGGCCTTAACTGCTGAGCAACAACCAAAGACATCAATGCACTATCAACACTCCTCTCATCCCGAATCCAAAATATAGCCCCACACGAGCTGCTAGCAAGTTAACTCCATCCCAGCTGAAGCCATGACACATCTACATGAAGCCACCTCTTACTCTTTTCTAACCTTTTGCTTCCAGTTTTTCTTTCTCCTCTTTGTAGAGGATCAAGAAATTTTGCCTTCAAGCTCTTTCTGTAGGATTAACTTCACTGGACTTCCTGAAGCTGCCCTCACAGGCCTGACGTGGGAAGGAGAGATTATACTTTTCCTTTTGGCATCTGAGGTTAAATGCCAAATACAATAAATTTTTTCTTTACTCTTAAGGGGGACCAAGCACTGGCACAGTTCTTTGTTGTTAAAAATGGCATATGCACTGGAGAAAGATCCTCTTGCATAGGTAATTTCTCTTGTAGTCAGAGTTCCATGAAGAATCAGCAGCAGGAGCAAGTGAGCCCCTAAGTAAATATGGTCATTGCTTTGTGCCCTTCATAATAAAAAGGAAACAAACTCATCAGTAGGATTGCCTAGGGAAGGCACTTCACTTTTAATAGTCACATCTTAAAGCTATGATTAACATTTTTAAATAAAACCAGGAAACAATGCCGTGACTGCCTCTCAAAGCGTTACAAGGATATTATTAGACCTTTTGGAGTTGTACTTTCAGCAGCTGCACACAGGGTGGATAACAGGCCCCAGTCCCTTTCACATCATATGGGTAGTACCTATACTTACCCACCAAGCTGCATCATATGGCAACCCACTGTCCGGGTTCCTTGCTCTTTTCTGTAGAAATCAGGATGCAAGAGAGTGCCTGATGCACAACCCACCTCTCTCACTGTGAGGGAGTGTCGACAAGGTAACTTGGGCACACTCGAGCTCCCCTAGTTATGATATAGCTGTAGATTCCATGGCTGGTTTTGGCTAAGATTGTGGAATACTTAGAAGCTGCATTGAGAGAAAGGGAACAGCATTCAGATGCCAAAAATTGTGGTTGACAGTTGAGACAGAGTGGTACAATTTGCAGAGGGAAGAGAGGAATGCTTAGCTCAAGAATGACAGGACAATTCTGAGTCCTCCAATATGAGAAAGACATTGGAAAACTTGAGGTAGTTCAGTGGAGGCCACCAAGATGCTCAAGTGGCTGGAGCACATGCCTTAAGGGGAGAAGCATAAGGAACTGGACTTGTTCAGTCTGGAGAAGAGACAGTTTTGTTGGGAGGGACTTACTAGCAGTTTGCCATTGCTTACAAGGTTATCGAGTTCCATGGGAGGAGGACAGGGGACACGAGATGTTATAACTGTATATAGGGAAATATATTTTCACCATGAGGACAGTCAGGCAGTGGCACAGGTCCCCCAGAGAGGTTATGCAGTCACCATGCTTGGAGGTTTTGAAAATTTGACTGGATGAAACCCTGAGCAATCAATTCTGACCTCAGAGCTGACCCCGCTCTTACGGACCTCCCAGGGTCCCTTCCAACCTGAATTGTACTGTGCTTCTATCGCTGGCAGATTAGGTACATGCTCATTGTTCCAAGCAAAGTGTATAAATTACAGTAAGAAAATAATGTCACGCTGCTCTTTCTACTTTGTCTTCCATATAAAAATGACCTGCAAGTCCTTCAGTTTTACTGCTGCCTCATCATCAAGTTCAGGGGTAAGTCAATGGAAAATGAAGCAGTTCACAGAATAAATGGATGAATGAAATGTAAAACCATAATAGCAAAGGCCAAAAACAATTTAGACAAACCTCACTTAAGGCATAAAAACAAAAATAAATGTGCTGAACACATCAGAAGCAGGAGGCCGGCCAAGGAGAGTATTGGGTTATTAAATGACTGAAGTGTAGAAGAGTACTCAGGGAAGACCACAACACAAACCTCAATTCTTTACATTAGTATTCATTTCAGAAAAGCTGAGGGAGGTTCCCACACTGATTTTTCTCTCTCTCTCTCTTTTTTTTTTTTTTTTTGTTTTAAATAAAGGATGGGCCTCAGGTTTCATCTTAAATTGACCTGTGAAAATAAGAAGTTTTAAAAGAAACTGAAAAAATGACTAGTAGGTAACAAGTTTTCAGGGCCAGATGGTCCTCATCCAAGAGTCCTAAAAGAGCTCAAGAAACTCAAGCATAATGCTGCCTCGCTACTCAATATGATGTCTAACCCACCATTTAAGTTGGCTGTGGTTCTAGGGGAATGAAAGGGTCACTTTTTTTAACAGTCCTCCATAAAGCCTTTTTCTTATGTTTGCAAAACTTACTGAAATTATAAACCAATAAAATCTGATACTGGACTATTTTAAAATCAAGAAAGGTCAGCATGGACTTTTAAGTCATGTTTTAGAGGAACTATTTGCTGACTTTTAAAAAAGCTTTAAACTTACTGACGGAGTCAGGAAAATAATTTGATACAGTGTACAGGGATTTGCGCAATTTGGGAGAAGTTGGGGAAAAGGAGCTAAGCTGTAGAACCTTGAGAGAGAGTCAGAGGTGGAGAGAGCGAGTGAGTAGTGTTGTGCCATTTTACAACAGCTGAGCATCTCAATTTCCTACTTGATCTTTACCAGAGCAGGAATCCCTGGCAAGGATATTTGCTTTCACTCTTCAGTACAACGGCATACTTCAAGGAGAAGTCTGCATTGATTTTACTGCTTTTGCTGCATTCAGGCACGCTGTCCCCAAGGGTAGGTTATCTCTTAACCCGTGTACCCTCTGTGCCTCTCTCTCAGATGCTGAATAATCGATCGTCCTGAAAGGTGGCAAAGAGGTAATCAACCAATTTTTACTTTGCAGATACTGCCGCTTTGTCAAATAATTGGTGCAAAGACACATTAACAGTAAGAAAGGAGATCTATGTCTTCCTTCCTTCTTTCCTTTCTTCCTTCCTTCCTTCTTTCTTTCCTTCCTTCCTTCCTTCCACTAATTCATCTGATATCTGGTTGGCCACTAAGCTAAGTTAGAATGGGGGAAAACCTTAACTGAAATAAGTGTTAGGAGAGAATGAAGAATCTTTTATCTTGGCAGTTATGATCCAGTTCCTATAAAAGATTAGACTGTATCGCACCTGCTTCTAGGGATTGCCTGGAGCAACAACAATGTAATCAGAGGAATTAATATGAATAAAAGTACCCTGACTGCACTTCCTGATGGACTCCTGAAGTAACACGGAACAAACCCGAAGGATCCAAGCTGATCACTTCCTAGCACAAAGCTGCTTCAAGGAGAGAGCTGATGAGATGTGAAATTTGTATCGCCACAGGCAAGTCAAAATTACCCTGTCATGTATCTGTGATGCCAATGTAATTAATCCCTGTAAAGCTAATTTTTAAATAGCTTAAACTAGATGTTTGAACTATGTTTTATTCTACTGTTCTTGAATTCATTCTCTTTCATTGGATGGAAATGAAAAGGTCCCAACTGGTGAAACTGGAAACCAGTCCAAACTAAACTACAAGAAAGCTGTTGCAGACTTCAAAAAAGCAAGTGAAACATGGCAATTAACAAACCAATAAAAAGTTGATGGTGAAACAGAATAAAAACAAATAAAAAGAAAGCTAAAAATGAAATGAAAAAAAAAATAATTGAAGAATCCCAAATAATGAATCTGCCATGGTTGTTGAGGAATGGTAGAGAATTCTTCACTGCTTGAATCTGATGTAATTGCAGTCTGGCATCACCAGCCCACCATCATCATCATCAGTCAGCCCTGAAAAGTAGAATTTAATGTACAGTATAAAAATATCAACTTGATGAAGAATTGTATGCCTTCCAATACCAAAAAAAATTGTGCAGTGGAATAATGCAAAGACGAGTCAAATTTAGGAAGCACCCAATCAGGTCTTGAATGGAAGGTGAAAATTGCTGGTTTAGGTCAGGACTATAGACCAACTGATCGAGTGTGCTGTCACTGTTGGCCAGTATTAAGTATTAAAATAAAAAGGTGGTGTATCCAGCAATAAGCAAAAGCAGTGCAGTAAAGCTGTTTAAGATTCATTCCTTTTTCCTATGAACTAAAGCTTGTCTTAGTTTTTCCAAAAGGCAGATTTCATTCCCTTTTCAGGGGACCCTGTGTAACTAGTATATCCCTGCATGTTCCTGTAATGCATATATATGTATGTACAAACCTTCTACGAGTCGTGTGAAATTTTGAGCCCAAGAGATACTTGTGAGAAACTGCATTTTTCTTTCTATATTCTTTACTTTATACACTCTTATGATATCCCCCCTTAATAATTTCCTCCTGAATGAAACAATCACAGTCTTTCAGTGTCTCTTAATAGAAAGAGAAGTTATTTTCCATCTAATCATCTTCAACTCATTTTGCTAAATTTTTCTGAATTCTGAACTGTATTTTTTTTTTTTTTATAATCAGGTGGTCACAATGTTTCACATACCACAATGTCATCTTTTTATTTCATGTGATGTCCGTATACTCAAGTTAATTGCTTCCCCACAACATTCACATCCTGTCGAACAGCACTATCCCAATGTTTCTTCATTGACAAAATGAGCCACATATCTTAACGTTAGAGGTTGCCCATCACCTTTCAATAGATGAATGGCGTTACACAAGTTCCATTAAGCCAATACTTCCCTATTTTTCCAATTTTACTTTAAAGCAGCACTGTCTTTAAATTTATCTTTAAAAGACATTTTCATTTTAAAGTTATTTTTAAATAGATCATATTTCATTCCCACTCATAGATGGAACTGCTTCAGAGATAGGTGTTTTGCAGAGAAATTCTTATTTTCTCTGCAAAAATACTCAGGATAAAAGAAACTTCAAATTCTTCATTATTTTGCAAAAGCACCACACAGTCCTCTCTGGACCTCTCAAGAAAATTGGCTTTCGTTCAGATGCAGAAGCCTGGGCTTTTCTCTTTACAGAGGTTGCCTGGTTTCTGGCAGTGTAGCAGGGTCCCTGCCCTCTGTCTGCTTTCTCTGCCCCGTTCTCCAGAAGGTCCCTTCAACTACAAAGGTCTGGTTGTTTCCAAGGCGGAAGGTCCCCTCTGATCCCCAGGGGTTCCAGCTGCCCAGAGCAGGCAGACACCTCTTCCCACTGCTGCCAAGCTCCAATCTTTTAACAGAAATGGATTAACAGAGAATAAGGACAGGTAGGAGATATACTTTCTGTTAGAAATGTAAAAATATTTTACCCATTTTCATAGCGTATGATGCATTATCTTTTTTTTTTTAATATTATGGAACGTATTTCCAAAGCATAGGGATTTGTGGTGGTTTTCGTGGAAGGGCAAAAAGGGAGAGATAAATCTGTTGAAGGACCGTCTTTGCTCTCAGCTCAAAGCATCTGCTGCTGGTTGTTGCTGGAGACAGGGGAGGACTGGAGGTGATTCTTTGGCCTGATGCATTGTGGTGGTTGTTTTATCCATGTGAGGTTTTACAGCAGATCTCGTATCACAGAAATTATTTGTTAGCTATGTTCCATTATGATCACCTTGAAGGCCTGTCTAGGGGACCATCATTCACATAAATCTTCAGAAGGGGTGGATCCAGAAAAGTGCCTTGGAAAACTTGGAAAATTTACATGGACACTGCCTGCAACTGTAAATCAGTGTGTCTCTGTTGTCTTCAGAGAAACTGTGCTGGCTCACACCCGCTGATGAAATGCTTCACTGAATTAATTTGACCTTAAACAGCTCTGTGCAGGGGCCGTGGCTGTGGTGAGCAACAGAACTTATTGGTTGGGGTTTTTTTCATGGGACTGATTAAGAAATTTATGCTGTTTTTTTTTTTTTTTTTTCCATTGGAAAATGATGAGTCATTAGAACCAAAATGCTTCTGAGAAGTACATTGAAACCAGCCCCAAATGAAAGATTAAAAAAGGTTTTTAACACTTTAGTGTCCCTCTAAGATAGCTGCAATACAAAAGATTTTATTCCTCAGTTCAAAGGAATTTTCTGTTTTGAAATCTAAACATATTTCTCCACATCTAAAAGGATATAAAAATAAATTAAATGAAACATCTAGGATAAGCCTAATTCAGTTCCTTTTACATATTATCTGATCACAAAATAAAGTGTCTTCAAACAGTTAACACCAAAATTATATATCAAGAGAATTAATTTGCTTTGTATACAAAGATTGGATTTAACCCAAGATACATGACTAAATTTTTCGTGGACTTTAGGGACCCATTTCTGTTATGAGAGAATTTGGTTTGCAGAGCCTGGACACTTTCAATGTACATATCGTAGCCTTTCCTTCAAAATGTGACTACAACATTAGACCCCTTCTGGATAAATTGTCTACCTGTTTATGATTCCAAAGCATATAGTGCTTGAAACTCTTTGCCCAGACTGTACTAGTGTGAGTAGTACAGTACAGTGAAACAGGCTTAGGATAGGAGATAGGTTGTATTCACTGTATTTGTTAGGGCATGTGCTCTGTCTTTTATACTATTTTGTTCCTACAGATTAGTACAATAGTTTTGGGTGCTGGAAGAGAAATACAAAAAATATATATTTTCAGAGAAACAAAAGACTATTACAAATTTCAAATTCAGTTAGTAAAATGGCTGTGTCCTACAGTACAAAGTACAGAAAACAATCCTGAAACCACAGACACTTAACATTTCCCTTCAGAATTCAGAATACGGGATGTGGTATTTTGATAATTATGAACGGGGCTTCAGAAGTGCCTCAGGCTGACTAATCCTTTGGAGTTATGAACCTTATGAAAAATCCCTTCTTGTGCTTGTAAGGCTTTCATGAGGATTTGGTACTCAGCAAACCCCAGATCTCCCGTGTTGTTGCTGTAGTGTTGACACAGGCTTTTACTTGGGAGCAACACCAGGGTGTTTTTCTCTACACAAAATTACTCTCATCTGTATTTGGGTGTTTTCCAGCCAAGTTAGTTGGTTCAAACCAGGACCAGATATGGATTTCACTTGGCCTGGCAAATCACCCTCAGCTGTCAAGATGTGACCTAAAATCCCAGTGTAGCTGTTGGTCCTGAGAGCCTTGCCCCGTTTCCCTGGCTTCTTGGGAGAGGTGGCCGTGCAGCTTGCGTTGGCACCAGCTGTCATAAAACACTCCCTGTGACTGGGTTTCCCTCACCTTTACTTTGTAGCCCTATTTTTTTTTTTCTAAAAGTGAAGGTGTAGCAGCCCTTTCATCCTATGCTAAAATTAGTATGTAAAGCAGGTGGAATGAACTATCTCTTGAACTTATAAATATTTTCCTCCACGAAGTCTTCAGTAAAAGGCCTTTTTTACAATCTGAAAAGAGATGCTTCTTTCTCTCCAAGTGCTTTAGATATAGTCTAAATGGCCAGCTATGATGTCTTGGCACCTTACTTTCAGAGCAATAATTTATGCAAAATGCATCACACCCACGGTGATCAATGTCATCTCATAATTCCACCAAGATGCTTTTGAGTGGACTGCTGCTCCAAGAATGTGAGTGTTTATGAAAACCAGCCTCTTAAAAACGTGTTGAGCAAAGTAACCGAGGTACTGGGAACTGTAGGAAATGTAGTCTTCTAATGTCTTTTTCTTTTTTAAAAAGATAATTAGAGTATAAAATCACAGAATTTGGAGAGACACTTTAAGTAGACAATTACCCAAATTATTTAAAACTCCTTAAAAAGGGATGAAGTTTCAAGAAGGTGTAACTTAAAACGAGTAAGTTAGGAAAGGACGGTCGCTGGCTAAGAAAGCTGTTACAAGAGTTCAGGGTCGCCCAATCGTGGGAGGGTGCGCCCCGAAATACACTTGTTCACTTTGAAATACAACTTAAAAATCACTGAAGACTGGTGTACTGGAAATGTTAGGTTATGTTCAAAAGCAGCTAACTAGAGCCTTTGATAACTTGAAGTGTGCAGGATTTTTCCTCTTTTTCCTTTTTCACGGTCTTTTCTGTACCGTTTAATGGTTCACACACCTTTCAGTAGGGTGTGTGACAGGCTGACTGTTAAAAGCAAACGGATCATGCATATCAAGCTTTGGTAGTGGGAGACATAGACCTTTCAATTTCTTTTTAATCCCAACATAGATGAAATGAACTGGCTTTGGAATGAATTTTCTTTAATTCCTCACTTCTAACTCAAAACTTGGGAGATCCCTATTGCAATAAAAGAAAGATTTCAGCCACTGTTCATTGGTTTCTCCTGGTTCTGTTGGGCACAGAGGGGCATTCTGCCAGAAATAGCTGTAAATGGCACCATCACTATAAAGGACAGTGGAAATCGTGTTTTCAAAACTCTTCAGTTGTGACCAATTCTTCCTAAAGACCTCTTGGGGGTTTCTGCAGAAAGAACTGCTGATGGAATGTACAGAGGCTGTAAACACTCACATTTAAACATTGTCAATACCTCAGGCTGCAGAACCACATTAACAGCAAACCCCCAGTAGCACACCCAGACCATAAATTTTGACTGGAGCCCTACATGGCTTAGAAACAGGAAAGAGTAGAGGAAAGGGTGGAGGCACCAAGTGCTATCTTTACCCATCATAATGAAAAGGAGTGAAAAGAGGCTGAGAGGTGTCTCTGAAACCTGTGCACTGAGGAATGCAAAACATGGCAGGTCAAACCCACTGCACACCATTCCCACCTTGCCCCTTCCTTTTCAGGAGTCTCATACCGTGTAGATGACTTGCCTTAACAAATTGCTCTATTGTGATGCTTTGTGTTGTACTGAGTTAGATTTTATGCTCTAACTGAACTAAAAGAATAGATTAGAGGATTCCTGTACACAAATAATAATTGAAAGAGATTGCATTCCTACAAATAAAATACCCCTGGCACCAACAGACAGAGGTCTCAAGACAGAACAATGAGAGAATATGATACAATTATTGAATAATTGTAATATACAATGATTATTAAATAACACATACTGCTGGGTTAATGCTCCATAGTGATTTTATTGGAGAAAACACACAGTAGCTAGGGACACTGTACATAAGAATACAGCAGATGATGCCATATAGGTCTTCATCAGGCAAATGCTTTATCACAATCATAGGGACAATCTGAGGTCAAGTATAAAGAGGTACAAGCTCATGGGTCAGAGGCAGGGCACCATCTCACCTGCACGGCTGTAAACTGGATTAACTCCTATAGTCAACACAGTTATGCTACAAAAATGAGCTCTGACGTTGATTCTGAGTAGTTTCTGTGCAATGTATTGAGCTGTACTCCAGCTAATACAAATCAGGAAAACGCTGTAGCTAAGTCAGGCTGGTTTTCACCAGTCTGACACACTGACTGAATGGAAACTCGATGCAAACGAAGGACTGTATGAACTGGTCCAATACTTAACAAAACCGCAAACCACAAGATGAAAACATAAAACCCAGCAAGGCACCTTGGAGCCATATTTGAACTTTGCAACGTTGACTATTTCTGAATTATATGTCTGTCCTCATTCCTACAGCCTCACTTTGATTTTAGTCCACAAGCAAAGCAGAACCAAAATTGTATAACCTGTTGTGTTTGTCCATGATTAGGATAATGGTTCCCCACCTTGGTGGCTGTCTTGGCACTGCTTTAGTGAACTGCATTATTACAAGAGGAGAATGCACTGTTTCTCTTCTCTTGTAGGTTTGGGAATACATAGTTTGCTGTCTATTTGTTTGCGATGCTCAGGATGCATCAATTCATCTTTGTATGTTGTGATCTAAATTCTGATATTCCTAGCAATCGTTAAGTCTTCATCTGTGTCTAGATGATTCAATTACATTCAAGTTGTCCTTTAAAAAGCAGAAGTTAATGTCTTTTTTGCAGAAATGGAGGAACTTGATACCTGGGACAAAAATATTCATGAGCACAACTCCATATGGATGTGCTCAGTGGAGAAATATTTTTATCTTGTTAAGGAAAATACATTAATGCAAATGTGAATACAAGAAGTTATAAACATTAAAGGTAATTCCATCTCAAAGCTACTTATAGAGACAGAAAATATTACACAGTCTTTATAATGCTGTAAATTATGTCTGATTTGAACTTCATTTTAAACTCCATAGTGCAAGAGAAATCAGAATTTCCAGTTAAATACAAAAGCTTAAATGAGAATTCAGCACACAGGAGACAGCAGGCTGACAATATACAATCTCACTGAAGCTTGAGTGTGCATAGACTAGCACAGTTAATCAAAAACTCCACTCATCTGCCAACTCTTTATGCATTCATCAAAGCTCAGCAGAGAGTTATCAGCACAGAAGATTCATACATCAAGACTTCAGCTCTGGCTTCCTTGACATCCCAAGCAGATTAGTCTGTGACAGATTTCTGTAGCCCAGCAAGCATCCCAAACTGAAGCTACAATGGAGATGACAAGCAAATCCTTGGCATCTTATGTCATGTCCACTTGTTCCATCAAAGCCAACAAGGCTCCACTAAGGTTATTGAAGTCACGCAGGTTTAGGAGCTGTGTTTTGATTTAGACAGTGTGACAGGACAAGTCCTCAGTGGCTTGATGCAGGAGATACCTAGCAATCCTCTCAGAGACCACATGAATAAATAAAACTCATTGAGACTCCCTTCGAAACAGTGACATGTCTCCCATGCAAACAGACCAAAGAAGGGTTGGCTCACAAATATCTGTTCAAAAACACTCTTTCTGTCCTGCCAAGGCATCCTGAAGGGAATCACTGTGCACTACTCAGTGCCACAAGGAAACAATAGCAGAGCAATCATCTCCCCACCTTTGTGTGCCTCATATTGCTGATGGTGGGCACATTCTAGATGGATGCAGGTCTTCTGATTTGTAGCCAGCCATTAAGGGCCTGGAACAATCCCACCATCTGTCTGTCTGTCTATGTAGGAGGTCAGGCAGTCTTTTTCATCACAGGACCAGGGTCTGGGGTGGAAGAAAGGACCATCCCCACCTAGAAATCTCAGGACTAGGCTCTGGGCAGGAGCAACTAAGCCTGTCTTGCTCAGTATGAGAAAACCCCCAGCCCATTCATTTTGCTTCTCTAGGCAAGACTCTAACATCTCCACTTGCAAAGACACCATCAACATTTTAAACACCACATTTCAACGTTTCAAACTTAAACATTTCAAACACCATGTTGAAGAAAAGGAAGTGGTGTTCTCATACTCTTGGCCTTATGTAATCTTACCTCTCACTGCCAGATACAATAGCCAGGTCATCTTAGACAGGCTTTGCTCTTCAGTTACAACAGTAAAGCCAGCTTACATCCATCCAGACAGTGATGATTCTTCTTTGCAATGGTGTTTGAATTTTCTTGTTGTACTGGTTTGGACTGAGATAGAGTTACTTTTCTTCATAGTAGCATGTATCAGTCTATGTTTTGGATTTGGGATGAAAATAGCATCGTTAACCCTAATCATAGAATCATAGAATCATCTAGGCTGGAGGGGACCTTTAAGATCATCGAGTCCAATGACTAACCTAACACTGCCAAAACCACCACTAAACCATGTTCCTCAGCACTACATATAGGTGTCTTTTAAATGCCTCCAGGGATGGGGACTCAACCACTTCCCTGGGTAGCTTGTTCCAATGCTTGACAACCCTTTTAGTGAAGAAGCTTTTCCTAATATCCAATCTAAACCTCCCCTGGCACAACCTGAGGCCATTTCTTCTTGACTTATAACCTGTTACCTGGGAGAAGAGATGGACCCGCACCTCACTACAACCTCCTTTCAGGTAGTTGTAGAGAGTGATAAGTCTCCCCTCAGCCTCATTTTCTCTAGGCTAAACAACACCGGTTTCATCAGCTGGTCCTCAAAAGCCTTGTGCTGTAGACCCCTCACCAGCTTCATTGCTTCTCTGGACACGTTCCAGCACCTCAATACCTTTCTTGTATTGAGGAGCCCAAAACCGAACACAATATTCGAGGTGGAGTTGTAGTTGGTGGTGCATAGTTATTGCTGAGCCGTGCTTGCACAACACCAAGGCCTTTTTTTCTCACACTGCTCCGCTAATGAGTAGTCTGGGGGTGCACAAGGAGTTGGGAGGGGACACAGCTGGGACAGCTGACCCCAAGTGACTAAAGGGATGTCAGACACCATATGGCCTCATGCCGAGCAATAAAAGCTGGGGGAAGGAGGAGGGATGGAGGGATGTTTGGAGTTGTGGTGTTACACCTGATGGAGCCCTGCTTTCCTGGAGGCGGTCGAACATCTGCATATCAATGGGTAGAGTGAGTGAGCAGCTGCTTGGGGCTCAGCTGCCTACTGGGGTTAAACTACAACATTGTTCATAGTGGTCTGGATGCTGTTTAAAAGATGAGACTGCAGCCATACTCATTTTGGTATTGCCTTGTAAGGCTCATTAAGTGTAAGCTGTCAGACAGCTATTAGAAAAGGATGACAGATCAAGGTACTATAAGAATCTATAAAACAATAACTTTCCTATGCAGCTGACTGACCAAGCGTCTCCACATACAGAAAGGAGAGGTTTCTATGCCTTGTTGCCTCCTGGAACACAGCAAGGAAGAAGTCTGGATTACATGAGCTGCACCAGTCACATCAATCACTCACCTTACTTAAAAGAACGGTACAAGTAAATTCTCTGGAATTGATATACAACCTGTACTAAAAACACAGTGTACAAAGAAATACTTTGGATACAGGGAGTTCTGCATTCTGCTTTGGTAAAAATAAAATGGTCGATACCTAATCAATGAATTTAGCAATGCTTTTTTACATGAACTCAGATTTATTGTAAATGCTAGAATTATAAAGAGACATGGTTTCCTTTTAGAAAGCAGCCAGAATGGGTAAACTGAAACCTCCAGGTTGCCATGGAATGTTCTTTTATAGGCACGCTTAGAAAATTCTATTGCAAGTAGATATAAATATCCTATAAGAATTCTTGCAAGAACAGACATAAACCCTCAAGACTCTCAGCAGAATTTTCTTCCCTATCAATACTCTGCAATGGACTGAATAGTTTTATGGGTGCTTTCTCCTCAGAGGTAGCTGCACTTCATGGGTCTCAGACTGATGAAGCCCATTCAAAATGGAATTTAAATGCACATGTAATTAACATAGAGAAAATGGTTTCCTGATAGTGATGAGGATAGCTATATTAAAAAAAGATTTATTCTGGAACCATCTCTATTTGAAAGGAAAAGTCTAATTGCTGTACATATTAACAGGCTCACTAATTCAGTTAAAAATGGAAATGTAACAAGGTCTAGGATTACTTCAATCCCCTTTAGGAATGCAAAGTGCTTTAAGAACGCATTTTGCTTCCCCAGCTCACAGGAAACTGATCATAAGAAGAGTGGCAGCTGTTAAAACTAGCAATAAATTACAGAAACCAATAATCTGAATCAAACAGGATGATAATCCGATTACCAGAAACTGGATTTTAATGGTGTGAAAACTCATGTAAATTTTTTCTTCCTTTATGTTTTATTTCATGCACACAGATACACACATACACATTTCACTCGCAAGAGAATTGCTGTAATTAATTTCCTTCATCCACCTGAAGGCTGCAAACACCTAACCATGCTTGACCTGCAGGTAGTCCTGTTTAGGACGAGAGACTATTTAGGATTTTTACAGATGTCCCTATGAGCAAGTGTGGACCCCAACAGCCACTGCACAAAGTGGGGTACATGGCCAGGTGTGATACCCAAGCCTTTCGGAGCCCCGGAGCAGGGAGCTGCCATCAGCTGGCTCCAGGTGATACCTGGCTAAAGAAAAATGGGACTTTCTAATTTAGGCAGTTCTTGCCCTGAAGACGTAATCATATTCTCACATCTTCACAAGCACATGGCTCAGTTCATGTGAACTTAGTGCACATGTCTCACCAGGCAAGTTAATTCATAGACCTTATCGGTCCCTACAACTACCTGAAAGGAGGTTGTAGCGAGGTGGGGGTTGCTTTCTTTTGCCAAGTAATAGGTGCTAGGACAAAAGGAAATGGCTTCAAGTTACACCAGGGGAAGTTTAGGTTGGATATTAGGAAGAATTTATTCACTGAAAGGGTTGTCAAGCATCTGAAGATGCTGCCCAGGGAAATGGTTCAGTCGTCATCCCTGGAGGCATTTAAAAGACGAGTAAATGTGGTGCTGAGGGACATGGTTCAGTGGTGTTTTTGCCAGTGTTAGGTTAATGGTTGGACTCAATGATCTTAAAGGTCTCTTCCAACCAAAATTATTCTATGATTCTGTCATAGGTGTGTTAGTGGGATCTGTGTCCCCAATCAAAAGTGAAGCAAAGGGCAGCCAGGCTGAGCCGTGAGAGCAGTAACCCTGGCAGACACAAGGGGAGCCCCATGTGCCTCTGGCAGGCTCAGGCAAACCAAACAGGAGGTGTTGGTGGCACCAGCTGTTCCTGCTTTGCCTTGGCTGCTCAGGAGGGAGAGATTAGATGCAGCTGGGTTGTGAAAACCTTCTGCATAGCTTGTATCCCACCTTTGGGCAGCAACTTATGTTTAAAGGAAAGACCAAGCACTCCAATAACATGTGTCAGCATCTGCTCTCAGCTCTTCAGGCAACCATTGAGGAGGTAAATTCTTGCCTTGCACCCCAGAGGTGATCAGCTGGTGCCCTCAAGCAAGGAATTTTATTACCCATAGCTTGTCTTCACCTGCACGCTTGCAAATGCTTAAGTTATAAGATTTTCCAGCCTTTCTAAAAATCCAGTGGCAGGTTTTGCCTCAGCGAGCTCCTATGGCTGTGAAGAGACAAGGCAGCTCCCTCCCTCCACTTCGTGTAGCTCGTACCCGGGCAGCCCTTTCAGGCAGCAGGGGAGGGTCACACTGCATGGCCAGGGTTCCCTTTAAGGGCAGCTTTCTGAAAAAGGAGTGATATGTTTTTTATAGCCATGAAATACTTCAACACTGAACAGTTCTGTCATTGGGAATATTAAAATATGATCAGAGATATTTTATGCAGCTGTTATTAAATAGTCATTAAACATTTCTGGAAATTATACTCCTAGGGGATTTGACATTGAAGAATAGACTGTCAAGGCCCAGTCTGAGCCATGACTTATAAAAATATAAGCCTACCAAATGCACTAAACTTGTCTTCATCATCATTTATCTCTGAGTTCAATGATTTTCTACATACTGTGCAGAGTTTGGTCCAGGGCATCTATTTTTGTCCCCACCTCACACCAGGAACATTGTGTCTTACAGGCATGTGTAGCACATGGCTTTGCAGTGTTTAGGAGGAGGCTGCAAAAAGACCACAAGAAGCCCATTTTGAGGATCGCAAGGCTCATTTTTGGACTTTGGGATAAAGTGGTGTTTATCTCACCTCACTTTTGATCTCTAAAAAGTGGGCCCCCACACCACTGCTCAGAGGCAGCATTTGGGAGCAGGGGGTGGTGGAGACAGACTGATTTGAGACACAGCTCATCAGATGCTTACTTCATGATGGTTTGACCTGTGCTTTGATGATGACTGTTCCTTGGCAGATGATGAAGGTAACTATCTCAGGCAACTGGTTCAGATGTCCAGACTTTCTGTCTACCAGCCTGTCTCCTTTAGAGATGTGACTCGCCTTCTTCTGCCCCTAAAGCCAACCACAAATTCTCAGCAGCAACTTAAAGTTTCTTCCCTGAATGTCCATGTTTTAACCTGCAGATTGAGAAAGATGATAAGGGGTTTAGTGCTTCTTTCAAATTTATTCTCTCCAGATGCAGAGGTAATGGTCTGTCATGTCATAGCTGAGGGGAGGGTACAGTAGATCATACTATTTTAACATGACTTTTATACGGCTTCAGGAGAAAAGGTAGTGCTTCCTGCTGTCCCTTTGAACTCTGCAGGGATTTTGCCTGCAAGGAAAGTCCTCTCTTATTTACAGATGAGTTCAGATTCCCGGGTGCTCAAACATTCATTCCCACTGCCAGAGGTGTGGCTCAGTTGTAACCAGGCTGTTCGCCTGACTCCACTGGAAGTTTTGGCCTTCTGCTTTCATGCAGATTGCTCCGCTAAGGGAGAACAATTCTCCTTCTTAATGAATATGCAAAAAACAATTTCCACACTCATAAGTTTCTCAGCTGGTTAGTTAAAAGCCTCCACTGGTGGTATGCAACAGCAAGAATAACAGCTTGATTAATCCCCATCTACTGGTCTAAACTAAAACCCATGCCATTATGTCACATTGCAGTGACAGAGTCATCATAAAACAATACATCTTGAAATGGCTCTTGCAGATTCAGAAGGTTATAATGGTATCCCCACTGACCCCAAATATCTGGAGGTATGCTAATTTTTCCTTTGCTGAAATGAACAGGAGACTGATGTTGAGATTTCATTGTTATGGAAATATATTCTGCTCAGGACAATTACATTTGTCTTTTTTCCCACCCCCACAGAAGTATCAAGAATATTTAATATGCTATTCTGATTAACAGTGTTAGTCTCCTGTTTCTGGGGTAATTGGTGTAGGTAAAATATGCACAGAGGATATGGCAGAAGAAAAACTACAGTGTTTCACTATTGATGCTATTATCAAATTCACCTGAGAAAGCCCTGCTTTTCTGTCGAGAGGATCTCAAAACATGAGTAATGGTAACCTTATCACTCCTTTTTGGGCTCTTCTTAATGACAGTGATACTTCTTAGTTACCCCAGCCTGTGGAGACATCCACACTAAGAGCATACCTTGAGCAGCGTGATGGGATACAGGCCTGCACACAAGTTATCATCTGTGGAAAATTTCAGAGATCTCCTCCCAACCTGTGCATGTTCTTGGGTCTTTGTATTCATCATAGTGCCTTGGGGAAGAGATCTGGATTGCTGTAAAAGCTACTATGCCTGGGACTGAATAAAGAGCAGAGCAGTTACTTCACCAGTGGCATATTTATAAGTTTTAATATGATTTGGAGGGGGGTTGTGAAAAAAACATCAGTGACTGCTTAGTCAGATCCATCTATCTGAAGATGCTGACAACTCTTTTTGTTTACTTAGGGCCATCTGCTCCGGCAGTGCAACTGGATTCTGCCAACTGTACTGGTGTCCTGGTTTGAGCCACTGCTGTATCCCGGCTCCAGGTTCGTGCTCTGCCTTTCCTATTGATTTCAGCAAGGCAGAAGTATCAGGACATTCACAAATATTCAGAATATCTGCTTTAATTTATTGTTCTGAGTAATATATTTATTGCCTTAGGGATAAACATGCAACCACAAAATGTGAATCAGTTTGCCTTTTTTGTGCTTTTGTGGATTCCATGCTAAGACTGAGTTCCAATTCTCTTTAGAAAGGAAAGACAAAATTTCAAATTCCTTGTGTTTCTAAACAGTTTACCTAGTTGTGTCTCTAAAACTGTTGGTTACGGAGTGCATGTATATGTAAACATATATGATCCCCTGGCATCTACTATCCTTCTCCACCCTGTGGACTGGATATTGTGCTACGTCTTCTCAAAGTATGTAATTTTCAGATAAGTTTCTCACTTCCAGTCTCTAGAGAAAATGACAGAGAAAAGGAAATTTTTTACAGTTCCCCATCGCATTCACTTCTGCATACCCATGTATCTCCTGTTCATTTCTCTTGGCCAGATCACTGAGGCTGATGGGATGATGGGAGAACAGGCCAGACTAGGTCTGGGCTGGCTCATCATTTGAGGAGTTTTAAAATTCTCTGTGCCTAGTGGGACGTCATATATCCAACCGTACTTCCCCAGGACTTCTTATGTTACAACAATATCGGAACCCAGTGCTAAGTGTATGTGTTTGAGGTGCTGCAACCTAGAAAGATCAGAAAGCTTAGTGTCACCAGACACTCAGAAGCTGTGCAACTGTTTCCCTCACTCTTTCAAAGCACTGTCCCTTCCCAGGAGTGGACTGTTTTCATTGCAGTGTAATAGCTCTTGTTTCTTCTTCCTTGTTTTGATACAGATGTAAAGTAGATAGCTGGAATGGCAAATACATAATTGATGACTTCCTGTGTAGCTTGAAGTTTTTTGAAATGCGTGGTCCTGGAAGTCTGCATTTTTTTTACTCAAAAACTGGAAACATCTACACTCTAGTGTGGCATTTCCTATCTAAAATACCTTCACAATCAAAGGCTAAAGATGACATCCTTTTGGATCTGTACATACATTACTACACTGATAGTAATTCAGAAAAATATATTTAATTTTTCACTTTCAAACACTACAGAGCTGTTTGAATTATCCATGAACACAATTCCTCACTTGCATTTCTAGATTCCATGAAAATGTGTTGCTGTTTTGGCCTCATTCAGTGTCTCGTGGGGATAGCGCAAGCTAGTAAGGGTTAAAAGCACCATTGATGCTATTCCCATGACAGACAAGGTGAACTTGCTGACCCTTCTCCTGGTGTGGGGACAGGCAGCCCTTGACATCCTGATGGGTTTATTCTGTTTGGTGGTGAAGCACAAATACACAACTTTGGCCTTTTCTTTCCTGCTCTGCTCTTTTCCCTCAACCCCTCCTCCCCAGTGCCAAGTGTGATGAAGAAACAAAACACACTGGTCCATAAGGGTATAGACAAACAGTCTGTTTATTTAGAGCAGCTGTGAAACACCAACCAGGTGCCTGCAGATGTATATCGGGTTAGCCTGTTGTTGTAGCACTGGCTGCAATGTGCTACCTGTTTCCTTAACACGGAGGAAGGGGTGTTTTCTGCTCAGAGAGCTCATGGCCTTAGGGATAGACATAGGAGGAGGCAGCAGCTCCCAGAAGTTTATAATTTAGTTTCTCTTCCTTTGTGGAATGGGAAGGTGATGGCTTTGAAGTCAGCTCTGGTCTCAGCCGTAGCTCTGGCCTGCTGTGCTCGCTCTGCCCTTTTCTCTCCCTGTTGCTCTATTTAGATGACAAGAGTTTGTGTCTCTGTGGCTGCACAGCCGAACGGGATAATGGTCACTCTGTGGGCTCTGGGAATTTTTGCAGGATGAGCAATACCTTGTGCAAAATTGAATTCTCTCAGAGAGGCATTTCCAGGAAGTGCAGAGTGCTGAAAGAAGGGCTTTCATGTAGGACAGGGCATGACGGGGTGTGGGAGGTGCTCCTGTGCTCCTGAGAAGTATGGAAAGAGTCCTGGCTGTGGTCATACGAAGAGCTGCTGCAGGGATGAGCAGCACAGGGAGCAGGGGTCTGTGTAGGTACCAGTCACGGCCTGAAAGAGGTAATGTATACATGTGGCTGTGGGTCCAGAAGAGACCTATCCTACAAAGCCACCCCTTGCTGCCTTGAAGGATAGCCATCCCTGTTAGCTGATGCATAGGGATTATTCTCTGCAGGACTCAAAGGGTCCAATTCATTAGAGCAAGGCCTATTTTTTTTCCTTTTTCCACTCCAGTGGAGCATAAATGACCTGAATAAATCCTACTCCTTTGGCACATGTAATGCACGGAATGTGTTCCCCGTGCTGTATCAGGATTTATCTCTCGGTGCATGTTGTGAACACACATTTCTTTCCAGTCAGTAGAATTGTTATAGCTATAGAGCTTGATTATTGAAAGGGGAGCTGGTTGGTGGAAGGAAGATATATAAATGTGATATACACAGTACACGTCAGCCACACCAGCTGGAAAAATTCATTTATTTCCACTGACTGAATAACTCACTTTTGATTCCAGTTTATACAGGTAGGAACATGATTATTTGGGGCCTGCCTCCAATAACTCAGCTAGTGTTGAGCTTTGTTTGGCCTTTGTGGCCAGAGCCAGCTCCTCTCCAGTGCCTTATGCCTGCAGTCCCACTGGTGTTTGTAGTTGGGAAACAATACAGACCTGCCCTGCTCCAGCTTTGACACGCATCCCAGGGCAGGTGGAAGCATCTTGTGTCCACCAGGTGCAATGAACATGTATGTAAAAGCAGAAGGAATTGGACAGGGACATAAATGGACTTCTCTTGTACTTCCAGCCATACAAAACCATCAGATGCGTGGTGGGATGGAGGTTGTGCCACAGGAAGAGGGAAATGCCCTTTAAAGTATGGGAAATAGCCACTCCATTTTGCAAATGTCCATCATGGGGTCCCTTGCTTGAACAGGGGCTATGAACAGAAAAGTCTGGGAATCACTAAGAAGCCAAAAACCTCCACCCCAAGGCTTTAGTGCCCCCATCCTTCTTAGAGAAAGAGCTCTGCTGTTTGCACACGGATTTCTGTGGGGGTTTGGCTCAGTGTTGTGGCTGCCCTGAGCAGTGGCGGGCCACCCAAATGGCTGTAAGCCACCAGGCTGGATTCTCACCTCCAAACAAGGGTGATAGCTCGTCTTGTAAACCCCATCACTCACAGCTGCTGTGCTTCTATCCAGACTGTCTGTGACATGTCTGAAGTTATTTCCACTTCATTTCTCCCTTTTCCCACTTCACCTTTCCTCCCTGGCTAAAAAGTTACCTCCAGCTGCCTTTCTCAGCCAAGGCAGATGCCTCCCTAATGTTAATAACTCCAATCACAGTGATTTCCAGACAGCCAGTCCTCTGTTGAGCCCCAGGGAGTGGTCATGGTAGAGCATCTATGGTTTACCAATAGAAAATCTTGCACACAGCAGGTGAAAATCCTTGTAAGGATTTTCAGCCCAGCAATCACCGGGCCAGGTGTCTCATTACTGTGTATAATGAAGTAGTATCCTGAGGAGGGGGAAAAGATAAACATATGTCATTCAAAACTCCCCTGATTACGGGAAGTGTCCACCAACAGGGTGCCCAATTAGTCTATGCAGCTTTGTATTTTGCCCATCTGTTTTTACTAATCTGGCCTCAAGTGTGCAGTTCAGTGCTGTAAACCTTGGGTCAGGACTGTTTTATTAAACTCTGTGGCTTGTGGTGTCTGCCTCCAGATGGGAGAACTGTTTTGAAAGCCTTCCAAACTGCAAGGCTGGTAGTTATATTTTCTGTGCTCCGAACACACTTCTGGCCTGGTCTGTGCCTCAGTTTCAGGGAAATATATGCATGTATCTGCATGATCTCTAGGAAGGAGGGAGTCTGCGCTGCAGTTTTCATGCACTAGGTTCTCCACCTGGCTGGATCCCCCTGCTTGGCTCTGCCCTCCATGCTGGTGAGGACCTGGGAGATCAAAGCCACCAGCTCCTTGTGCCACAGACGGTCTGCTCCTGGCAGCACCACTCACACTTATGTGTACATTTTGGCTGCAGACAGAGGAGCTTCCTGAGAGCACTTCTTGGTGCTTTCTCTTCTTCAGTAACCTCCCTGTTGTCACCATCACCAGAGTGGCTTCTACTCCCAAGCTAACGTCTAGTCCTGGTCTTTCTGTGAATACTCACTTGTGAGTCCCCTCTCAGCGTTTTCCCTTCCACTTCTACTAATTGAATGCAAATAACTTCTCAGTTCCTCCTTTTCCTTTATTATCCAAGGTTGTAGGCTGAGATCAGGACATCAAGCTAGGCAGTGATCTGCACAGGAAGGTAGAAAGATAGCTGGAAGCTAAGCCAAGGATCAGGAAACTGAAATGGCAATGAAGAATGAGAGAAATAAGAACCACACCAAGATGCTGAGGAAATGACTGCAGCTAAGACAGCACATGGAATAAGGTTTACAATACGCTCAAGAGCACTATGCTGTGAAACACTGACCTTTACATGCTTGTCAAGCCCTACCGGAGGAACTGTCTCTTTGTGTCTCGAACAGCCATGCGAGCTGTAGCACCCTGCTACCGAATCCTCATCTGGCAAGACATTGTGAGTTAATTTACCATTCTGCTAAGTGCTGCACACAAGACCAGCATGCAGTCAGTACCATTCTGCTAAGTGCTGCACACAAGCCCAGCAGGCAATGATGATCTGCCTGCACAGTCAAAGTCTAATGTGCAATAGTGTTGCATACAGAAAAGGAGCATGATGAAGTTATGAAAGAATATCGATCATAATGAAAACAGCATAGGCATGGTGCATATATTTATTTTCTGTAGTTGTTCATCTATGGAAAGCTTGTGGGAAGTTGATGCTGTGGAGTGTTTGTGACAGCTTAAGAGTACTTTTTTATAATTTTGAGGACATGTTTGGAGAAAACTTGAAGGTGATTGTTCGAAAATCTAACAGCTGAGAGACAGGCTCGTAACTTGGGCTGTCAGATGCAGAAACCAGCTTCATAATATGAAGGAAGGTTTCTTATGCTTTTCTTTTCTCACTGGGCTTGTGTCCTATAGTAATAGTAATTCTTTACTGTCAAAGTGTCTAAGACACTCCCATAGGCTTGTTAATTTGGCCAGCTGGGAAGAAAATACTGTATTGCTTTGCTTTGTAGTGGAAAACTCATCCAGCAGGAGCTATGCAGTTGCTGCTTTGAGACAGCTTGCTTTCAGATACAACAGGGCTATCAGCTTTGACACGTTCATCACAGTTAACTGTATTGCAGACATGCAGCTGAAATCAATGTCCACCGTTGGACCCTTTCTGAGGTAGAAGAGTTCTTTGGGAGACAGAAAGCAATTACCTAAATGGAAAGTCTGCTGCAGAGTCACATTTGTAAAGCTCTCAGTAAGCTTTGTAACACTTGCATGTCTTCTCTCCTCTTAAGTAATTTAAATTTTTATGATCTACTTGGTGAAACATAGTGTCACATAAAAGATTTAAAACGATGTGTATCATTCCTATCAGGGAGCATATTAGAAGGTGTTTGCACATCTCTTTTTATGACATTGGGAAATAAATTGAGCACAAATGCTGAAACCTACTTGGTGTTTTACTGGGTAGATGCTCCATTTGCGATTTGCTTCAGAAAGTAGCCCAGAGAAACAACTTCTGCTTCCTGGACTATAGCTTTGTACCAGGAAGGGGCATCAGCCTTTGACTGTGCCAGTCGTTGGTCCTAGCTCAGTGCCAGGGACCAGCAGCAGCTACTGTGACAGCTGGCAGGAAAGCAACATGTGTCGGTGAATTGTCTTTATATGGCTCGTATTGTCAATAGACAGTAGGAACTGAATAACCTCTAAATGGATGTTTGTGAATAGTACTCTGCAATATTTGCTTGTTTCCAGCCTGGACACAGATGTTATGGACATAATTGTCCATGCTGAAATACTTCCCAGCACCCACAATAATCAGGGCAATAGGAAATATTTCTGCATGCAGCAAAGAGGATTATGCCTTATGGCATATATGCATAACACATGTTCATATGCTTTTATTTGCTGTCACCCGTGCTTAAGGCCAAATGAAGCGTGCCATTTTGCTAATGGACACCTGTCTTGTGAGGGAATTGTTCATTCAGTGCTCACGGATGTGAATAAACATCTTAGACCAGCATCTAGGAATTTAAGGAACGAGTTGTGATAGTGCACCCAGACAGATGTCAGCTTGGATTATTCAGCTGTACTTGTCTCAGAGACTACTGCAGTCCTGGTGTATTACACACACAAGAGAATTTCAATATGATAACCTTTGTGATCGGTATCTACTGGAGAATGGATATAATGTACATTATCTCTTCTGTCAATTCATAATTATTAAATTATTTTTGCTGTACTGAACTCTTGATTATACATTAAAAAAGATTTAATTTTCTTCAATCAATAGTTTTCATGATATTTTGTGATTATAACTCACTTATTGGATAATAAGTATTCAAAGACTCTGGCAGTCTTGTCCTAGAGGGAAGAAAGGCATTCACAGTAAGAGAGATGTCTTTAACAAGCACCCCAGCCATTTAACTACAAAGGCAGCCTTTCTATGAGTTCAACATGCTGCCGTAATAAAAGTTCACCAGCCATGTCGAGTTTATGGTAACAGGTGTTTGGCAGAATCTGCAAATCCACAGAATCTGAGGGCAACCACAATCTGCGCAATATGGGATAACGTCTGTTCTGCTCAGGGCATTGACACCTTGAACACACAGCTGTGGGCCAAATTTAAAATACCTCTGAAAGACCAAGAAGTATCCCCACAGGGAGCAAAGAGAGCCAAACCCATGATACTTTCCACCAGAAGTTAGATAACCAGAAAGGTCTCCAAGAAAAGTTGTTGACATGTTACCAATTGTGGAAACTTAATTATTGCAGCAAGAGGCAAATAGGAAAGAAAGGACAATTATGAAACGTACTGACTTTTGCCAACTTGGGAGAGAGGTGTAACAATGGGGATCTAGCCAGGGCAATGAATCTGGCCACACCATCAGCCCAGATATGTGAAAACATGTTGTGGTAGAAAGATGAGCTAAAAAATATAGTGAGTACCGTAACCATATTCATGATAAGAAGTTCAGTACACCACTCTGGGGTGTACACCTTCTGATAGGCTTCCAGTCTGCATCTAAAGGGTGCCTATGTGTATGATTTGTGTTAAGCAAGCTCTGCAATGTAGAGTAACTTCCACGCTCATGACTAAGTGCTTCTGGAACGCTTGCAAATTTAATGGCTTTTTAGCAAAGTCTGAACCAACTGTATAGCTCTTTTGGCTTTTTCCTTCTCAGGTATTGTGTTCTGTTTGAGAAAAAAGGATTCATTTTGTGATTACACAAATGTACTCTCCTACTGCCAATTTTATTAAAAACTAATTTTTAGTGAAAAAGAATAGTTTCACTGGCCCTGCCTGGGATATTACAGTGTTTGTTTTAAGATAAGTTCATGTTAAAATGGTGAGTTCCTTCTCATGAAACAGAATTCCTCATGAAAGGGAGACCCATAAACATTTAAAATTGGGATTTATCACAGTCCTGCACTGATTTCTCTTCCAGGTCTGAACTCCCTGCGAGATCCTCTCTTTCCATGTTAGTACTCCTGAGACTGACCGGGAAGAAGAACATCTATCCCAGGTGCCCCATGATGTTGTCATATTCTGCAATCAGAAATCACATGCAATTCAAAGGTGCCTTTAAGGCAAGGGAAAAAGGATCCACTTAAAAAAGTGTTCCCGTACAGTCAAATTTCAGGAAGAAATGGTCAAATATCCTTGGAATTTATAGGAATCTTGCTAAACTCAAGATGAGGTAAAATAAACAAAATTTAGGTTTTTGACTGATGCCTGTATACTAATGGGATGGGCTCATTAAATGTGCATAACTAGATAATTTAACCGGAGTTCTTGAAGGAGGAACTTATTCAAAGTGGAAAAGATATTTTATTCAGAAAGGTTTGTATGTTAAGGTATTTTCTCCCAGCCAAATAAGATGTGACTGAGAATTTGCTTTTAATTAATACAAGTAAAACTAGTGAACAGAGAAATTAAATTCCTCCAGAAGTAATTTTGCAGATTTGTTTAGCCTTAGGTTAAAGCTTCAATTGAGGAAAGGGGAGGAGGAGAGGATCTTTTACTGTCCATGCTCTGCTAGAGATTTCGTGGAATCCATATTTACTGTTTTATAATAAATGATCCGTCTAGTTAACCACAGACTGGAGCATGAGTCAGGATACTTCATGGGAGAGCTGGTCTGAGCAGCAAGACAGAAACCAGACAGCCTTCAGACCAAGCTTGACACAGTTGTATGTGGATCAGCACCAGCCCTGTCACAGTTGATGTTCATAAAGATATTCCAGGATTTCAAAATTAATTATTTCATTCAATGCAAAATTTGTATCCATGTTGCAACCATTGGATGTGTTTACACTGTTGGTTTGGGCTGCTCCTCAGTTCACTCCAGGACACTGTTCTTCTGAATGGTCGTCTCCTGCACGCAGCAGTACTCTGGATTTCTCTGGGAATGGAAAATAATAGGAAGGTAGCATCTCCCTTATGAGGAAAGGCTGAGAGAGCTGGGACTCTTTAGCCTGGAGAAGAGAAGGCTGAGGGGAGACCTTATTATGGCATACAATTGTCTAAAGGGTGGGTTGAAGGAGTTTGGAGCCAGACTCTTTTCAGTGGTTCCCAGTGACAGGACGAGGGGCAATGGGCACAAGTTGGAACATAGGAAGTTCCATTCAAATACACGGAAAAACTTCTTTACAGTTCGGGTGACAGAGCACTGGCACAGGCTGCCCAGGGAGGGGGTGGAGTCCCCTTCTCTGGAGATTTTCAGGACCCACCTGGATGCAGTCCTGAGTAATGTGCTCTGGGCAATCCTGCTTTAGCAGGGGAGTTGGACTAGATGATCTCTAGAGGTCCCTTCCCGCTCTGAAGATTCTGTGATTCTGTGATTCTGTAAAAGCTGTGTGTGGTTTGGTTGTTGGACTGGTCCAGAGACTGCTCTACCTGGCAATATGGTGGGTCTGCACCACATCCTGGTGCCTTAGCTCAGACTTGTCCTTGAAGCGTCCCAGAAAGCCTTTATTTTTTATTTCCATGTGCCCTCGTGCTGTGATGGCATTTCACCCACGTGTTATGTTATAGGGGTAATAAACATGGCAGGTTAACACAGAGTCAGTCCTCTTGTTTTGTAACACTGTATGAACTCCAAAAGCATTTTAAATGACAACCTGTCTGTGACTCAAAACAAGGCCTCAAAAATGATGGAATGTGCCCTCAGTTACTGCTGATGCGGGGAGGGGTTTGTGGTGGCTGGGACTCCCGAGGCCACCTCAGGACATGGGCAGGTGGCTCCGTACTGAGAGGTTCAAGCATAGCCCCAAACTGTGCTGCTTCATGTGTAAAATGGACTGCCTGTGTGGAAAAGTGCCCTGGTCCGGTAAAACAACATGCTTTTCACAGTGTCACAGACATGCGACACAGTGTTGTGTGGGACATGTTGAGCGTCCGTCAAGTGAACTGCAGGATGGTGCAGCCAACCTGCCTATGATGGCAGTACGGACACAAGTCTCCCCATGCCACTTGGGCCCAAAAGCAGGGACAACCCTGAAAGCAAATCACAGTGACAATACAGAATGAGTCATCTGGATTCCTGTCCATCCTTGTGTTGTCATTTAAATGTGGCTCTGAAGCCCTTCTTAAGCCTGGACTACCCACAGGAAACTGTGCTCCAGGGCAGGGTTAGGAGACCTCCACGGTTCCTGCCCGGGGAAGCTCAAGCTTTAGCACAACCCAGAGCATCAGGCCGTCTGGTCTGCACCAAGCCACAGTAAAGCCTTTGTCAGCTGTTCCTAAACATTGCATGCATAAGCTTTAAGCCTGACCTGCATGCACCATGTAAAACTGAGCAAATGAACAGAGAATGTATGGACCCGGCATGTGTAAGGACACGCTTCAACCCAAGGATAGTCTAGTGATGTTTGCCATGGTGTGGTGAAGAGAGGCTGCCCAGGAGTCATCAGGAGCAAGAATTCATCTTGCACAGCCACAGACAGAGACTTCTCACTAGTGGATGGGCTGTCCCGTGTGCTGTGCAGGTTAGCCAACATGCATGCAGTGTCTGAGAGAGATACACTGGCATGAGTATGTACTTCATAGCTGACCTGCGTTCCCAGTGGCCACTCAGCAGAGGCTTCCAAACAGCTGGAAGCTTGGGCTGTTGGTCATCAAAGGTAGCAGGAACGTGGCAAAATACTGCTAAAGAACATAAGCTACTAAGAAAAGCAGTGGTGCAGAGAGATGTGCCAAGGGAGAGACAACTAACCCTTCCCATCTTACAGGAAGGTCATACCCTCTATGCTCTACTACCTAGGGCAGCCCCTGGCCAACGCGTCCATCATCTTAGCTTGTAGATTACTTTGTGACAATATTCAAGCCCTGTTTTATTTCTGCAATTACAGAATCATAAGTCATACAGGTCAAAAGATAACTCAGACGGTCTGTAGTCCTACCTTCTGCTTAGTGTTAGATTAAACTGAGAAGCTGTGGATTCTTTCTTCTGATTTCCTTTCTGCTGGCTTTGGGCTATTATTATATGGTCTCTTTTTCTTTAATGCTTAATTATGTCATAGCTCATCAGAATTCAGGTCTGATATTGACATCGTTCTTTCAGAATTGGTCTACCTTAAGGAAAAAATAGAACATACAAGAAAGTATATAAAAAGTCAAACACCACTGCTAAAATTGGAACTTCGTTAAATAAAAAGCATAATCATCTAAATACATTGGGACCCATCATTTTTGAGTGGGTAATTGTTATTTCTTTTACAATTCAATATTGGCTTCTACCTTAAAAGATGCAATAAGCCTTACTGCATTTCAGTTAAGGCTCAAATGGGTTGAAAAAAAAGTTTTGTGTAGGAGGTAATCACTGCTCCTTTTTGCTCCAAGGGGTTAAAAGCCTTGGAGAAGCACATCTGTGGCCTCTATTTTGTATAGAGATGCCATTTGTGTTTTAAAAAGCCTTTGTGAGGGAAGTGAACTTTTTTTCTCCAGGGAGGAGACTGGTCAAAGGAAATATACAGAAAGCAAGGAAAAACTAAAGGAAAGGGAGAGGGAACACAACCCAGTTACTTTTCTCCAAGGATCACATTCCTGAGGACATTGTTCCTAGAAATGCAGTATTGGCCCTGTGAAGGTGTCAGCCGTGTGAGTGTTTTGCAGGGCAGGTACTCCACCACTCCCCTCTCCACCACCTTTTCCTCCCCTGCAAGCCTGGCTGCTGACCCCTGTGAGTCACAGCCTCTCTGGGTGGCTCTGCCATTTCTAGCCCTTGGTGCCACCTTGGTTCCTTTCAGGAAACAGACCAGCTTTGTGCTTATTGTCCTATTCAGTCCCAAACCAAAGTTCATACAGTCCCAAGCCAAAGTCAGGGACCCCTTGGCAAATGTACCAAATGTACCAAATTTTATTCGGTCATGTGCTTCCCACGTTGTTAGCTGTGGTCTTCCTCTTGCCAAGCCCTCAAAGCATCTGTTTTGTCACCATCTGACCCTGCTTAGTAACCACATGTAAATCAGTCAGGTGCATTATTGAGCTCCAAGTGTTAATCTGGAAGGAGCCATTACCAGATCAGACCCATTACACTGTATGACTCAGGAAGAATTGCTTAAATAGCAGTCTGCTACAGAAGAGATGCTTTAGCTTTTCTGATTCACCCAGTCTTACCAAATCAACTGATGTAGATACATCATTTGAAGGTTAATTGCCAGCCAAGTCCAAAATTAATACTTCTTTTGTCCAAAACATTGTTTTGAGATTTAGAATTAGTTACCAATGAGTAAGTCAGAAAGAACATGTATTTCGTTATTTAATCTGTCACGTAATGCTTTAAACAAAAGGGTTTATTTTCAAAAAGTTTCTTGCTATTGACACTTTGAAAATTTAACTAAGACCTTCATCTGCCTTTATCCAAAGCAGATCATGTGGTATGCTTCTCCCTTTATTTCAAAAAGGTGTGTGCCTGAGGATACTTCTTTTTACAGACCTCGTAAAAGCTTTTTCAAGGACTGAATCTTTCTTTGATACAGTAAGCAAAACACTGGAGTCCTCAGCAGGTGTAAAATAATGAGACAGTGCATGCAAATGAGCCTTTGATGTGCAGTGCAGCATTGTTCTCACTGTGTTGGAAGAAAAAAGCATGTGACTGTAGATGCTTAAATTTGTAAAGTGAAGCATCCTTCTATGCCAACAGATTGCATGAAACTTATTAGTATCAGAAAACTGCGCTCTCCTAGAAAAGTCAGTTAATATTTTCTTGCAAGCCCAGCAGTCTTACAGGTGACTTATGCTGTTTGTTTTCATGAAGATCTAACCAAGACAAAATACCTGTGCTTTGAATATTTTCTGCTGAAAAGATGTTTTCAAATGTAAATGATTTGTTTTAGTCTGTTCACATTCCCATGTGCATTCATCTTGTTTGCTCAAAACTATAAACATAGAAAATGACGCACTCCAAAATCCAACTGATTTCACTTTGGCTTCGGTTATCATTGAAACCACAACCAGGGTGCGTGGTTCACTTGGAGGGGAGCTTGGAATTTCTATATATCTGGAGGCTACACCTGAAATGGGCCTGATGATTGCCAGCACCATTGCCAGTCCCAGTGCCGGTTGCTGGCAGGGCTTGAGAGGACTGCCCCATTTAGCTGAGAAAATACCTGAAAAATTTGGAAGACCTTAAAGATGGTGGTGAGACAGGGCACCAGGTGGCCCTGGCAGCTTCAGCACTTCTCAGTGCTATTGCATTGTTGCCATGGAGCACCTATCTCAACAAATTCACAAATTCTGATATTTTGGCAATTTTTTTTTTTCTAAGCGATCCCGCAAAGTCTGTATTAAAAGACATAGAGCACCAGCAGTGGAAATTCAGGGCACATTTTATTTTGGTGTGTAACTAACTGTGGTATGCAAGTCAGCTTTAGGTTGTGAGCTGTGGCCTGTGCTATGCAGCAAATTGTACTAACTCATCAGATCTCTCCTGTGACCTCTAAACTATACAACAATGATGACAATTAGTTTATAGTTTGTTAAAATAATTGATTTAAAGCTGTTGGTTCTTACAGTATTTTTTCTTCCTATAAATCTGTGTCTTCTGTAGGAAAAGGGCACACTATTAAGAGCCTCAGAATTATAACAGACCTTATACAGGTCAGTGTTTAAATTGCAAGAGATAAGCAAATCATGTTTTGCCCGTGGTCAGATATTAGCTTCAGAAGTACAGTATGTAGAAAAGAAGTTTCTGCATTATGCAGGGTTTCTCCTGTATCATAAAATAAAATCTGCATAGTCCTACCATCCAAATATTTTGCTTTCCAATATTATTAACTGTTGTACACAAAAATACAGTGGAAAATAAAGATATGCTATTTCACTTAGACTGTATTGTTCCAAAAGAAAGTAATTACATTAACATTTTTCCTGCCTTTACTCTCAATGGAAATCAGTCTCTGCTAGTCATAGATTAAACCAGCATTATCTCCCGATTCCTTGGCTTTCCTGGTTTCACTGAATCACAATCACAGTATGGTTATGCTGGAAAATGTTAATTTTTTCCCCTAAGTACAAATATTCTGCCAGCAGTGCAAAATTGGGTATTGTTAACCTTCATGCTCTTCAATATTTCTAACGTCTACCCCCCACTTTGCCTGCAAATGTACTGTAAGTAAAAATTACTTTCTTTTTATATTATCTTGATTGTTCAATTCATTTGGAAAAATATGCTGATTGTCACCTCAAAGCTACTACTTTTAATACTGAGTGGCTGATCGCAATTTGTCAGGAAAGTGAATTTTCTCAGATATACCTTAGGAAAAGGAAAGAGAAATGCAACAGGAAAGAAATCAGTATTCACAAAGTGCAGCTCTCCTGGATGAACAGAAATAGTGCTCAGCAGCTCACTCTTACATCGCAGCCTGCAACAGGACCTCAGCACAGACCTACTGGGAAACACCAGTAGGCAGCAAAGTGGGGACACAGGGTACACACGTGGGTGCAGGCTGCTCCCTCTCCCAGCTGAACCGATGTTCAGGAGATCAGGGAATGACACAGGCAAAGCCAGTGCTCTGCACTTTGTGCTATTTCAGCATGCCTTCCCACTCTTTGCTAGCGGTGACAACTGAAGGTCTTGAGAGGTCTTCAGGTGATGGCATCAGATTTGAAGCATTGTGCGCATGGGGTAATTTCTGGATGTACCCCTTTCATACAGAGGCTTTTCTTCCAGGAATATGTTTCCAGGTGATGAACAAGTGTGGGAGATGTGTGGTGTTTTTTTTTTTATTTTTGGTTGGTTTTGGTTTTTGTCGTGGTTTAGGCTTGCTTTGTTTTTGTCTCAGGATCTGGTCTCAGATTGGGATTTTTTCCTTTGAGAACTGGGAATGAGCATAAATACATGTTTTGCCTGACTGATGGGAATGGTTGATAGGCTGCAGGGCAGGTCTGCCATTCAGAGGGACCTGGGCAGGCTGGAGAAGTAGGCTGACAGGAATCTTATGAAGCTCTGCAAGACAAATGCCAAGTCCTGTCTTTGGGGAGGAAAAATCCCATGGACCAGGACATGCTGGGGCTGACCAGCTGGGAAGCAGCTCTGCAGAGAGGGACTTGAGGGACCACAAACAGAACAGGAGTCAGCAATGTGCCCTGGCAACTTCCATGTACTGGGCTGTATCAGCAAAAGCATTGCCAACAGGTCAAGGGAGACGATCCTTCTCCTATGCTTAGCCCTGGTGAGGCACATCTGGAGTGCCTGTGTCCAGCGCTGGACTGCCCAGTACAAGAGAGACATGGACATACTGGAGCGAGTCCAGTGAAGGGCCATGACGATGAAGGGGCTGGAGCATCTTACATATGAGGAGAGGCTGTGAGAGCTGAGACTGTTTAGCCTGAAGAGAAGGCTCAGGGGGATCTTATTTAGTGTCTACAACTACAGGATGCACAGAAGTCAGACTCTCTGTGGAGGTGCTCTATGAAGGACAATGGGTAACAGACATGAACTGCATTAAGGGAAAAAAGAAAAACTTTACAGAAATAGTGTTAAAGCACCAGCACAGGTTGCACAGAGAGGCTGTGAATCTCCATCACTGGAGGTATTCAGACTTTGGCTGGCCAGGACCCCAGGCAACCTGTTGTGCATCAGAATTAGCCCTGCATTGCATGGGAAGGTTGGACCTGATGACTTCCAGGCTGCCTTTCCAGCCTGTGTGATTCTGTGATTTCAAGATTCTGCGAGATCTGTTGTCAAATGTAGTGCTCTGGCTATCAAGGAAGTTATAAGCTTCATGTTTTGTTTTTCCTTAAAAGATTTTTCAAACTGATGAACCTTGTTTATCACATCAGGAGGTTGAGTGGAAGAACTTGAATTAATCAATATATTTAGCCGTATGTTCCCTAGAAAGATAGCTTTAGTCTGAAAATGTAAACCTTATAAAGCAGGGATGAACTGTCTTTACTAATCATTCTTAGGTCCCCAGCACAGACAAGGAACACACTTCATGAGTTTCATCTTGTAATTTGTGCCAGAGCTATGTCTATGAACTTTTGCAGTTATCTTGTATAAAGAGATATGTTTCATCAGTGACCTTTGGCATGCACTCTTTTGCTGATGTGACCTAAGAAAGTCTATTTTTAGTACAACTTAAGTTAGTTTCTTTTTGTTAACGATACCCCTCCAAGACCCATCATATGTGCATCACAGCACTGAATGACTTCTGTGGGTCTGAGATGGCCCCATCATTTTTTTTTCTTTCTTTCTTCCAGTTTCACAATGTGGTGTCTGTTCAGCTGAGAACGTTATGTGCTTGGGACGGTATTGACAATAATCCATACGATCTCTTCTGCGGTGTTCTGCCTTCTCGTGGCTCTTGACAAACCTCTATCACTTTCTGCTCAGACACTGCAGTTGAATAAAGCAATGTGTGCCTCTGTCACTCTTGGGATGTGCATTTGAGACACAGTCTCTCGGAGCTGAACCTACTCAGCAGCAGAGCCGGTCAGCCTGGAGGAGGAAAACAGACACGCTCTAAGCAGTTTCGCCATCTTGCTGTAGGACTCCAGGCTGTTCTCACCCACTTCTTGGCTCGCTAATACATTCACTCAACTGAAGCCTTTGATGTCTTATAAACTATTGTACCTAAACACTGTGAGCCTTGTCGATAAACACCAGCCTGAAAATAGCCATTAGCCCTGCTGTATGTGGTCAGCGTGCTCTTACGCTTCCAGAGTCTTGAAGGTTAAATATAGCACACTGCAGCGCTAGCCTGTCTCTCACGCCGCTGATGCGATTTTCCATAGCCTATTAATTTCAGGCTTTCATTTGGTTCTCACATTATGAGATAATACAAAAACTGTTGCCCATATCAGATTTTTAAAAGGGAACCTAATCAAATCAGCCTGTGTTCTGCATCCAACGCCACAGTCAAGATGCTTTAGCAGTGCGGTGGCTCAGGGTAAAGGCTGAGATCTGAAAGATATTCACATCGTGCTAATGGTGAGTGGGTAGCTTGTGAAACCAGGAGAAAGCTAACTACAGAGGGGCACGAAGGGAATCTAAACTGACAAAATCTTTGAAAAATCTGGGGACAAATCTGAATTCAGCTTTTGGGATTAGAGGAAAGGGGGTTTCTTTCTTTTATTTGACTTCTTTTTTTTTTTTTCCTGGGGCAGGAGAGAGTTTGTATCTTGGGAAGGCTGTGTTTGACAGCTTTTTCCAAAGAACAATCAAAAAGTTAGGAAAATAATTATCCTGATTGCAATAACCCTCCACCTGGAGACTTGGAGAAAGAAATGTTTCTCTTTTGCTTTTTATTTCACAGTTGAACTTTACAGTTACTTAGATTTTATTTTGCTTATGGTCTTAGCCTTACACAAACAACGAGCCAAATAAAACAAATCCCAAAGCACATAGCGTTACATCTCCCGGGCAGATGTAATTTACAGAAACAGTGGGCACACTTCAGAGTTCACTGCGGTTTCAGAAGCATTTCCAATTCCAGCTATATTTCCCAGGCTTAAATTAGAGCTCCAGTAGTACCTCAGTAGCCAGAATTAACTTTGCAAGTGCATACATACTGCAGAGCAGCAAAGCTTAATACAAGCAGTAAATCTGCTGCAGTGAGGTGGAGAGACCCTGCTGGGAGCTGACACAACGGAAGCTAAAGCCTGTTTTTCTAAGAATCGGAGATTTATATGGGTTGTCCAGGAAAGAAAGGGGTGCATCTGTGTGGAGGCATGCGTGTACATACCAAGCATGTGTCACATGCTGTGGTCAAGGCTTCTTGAAGCTACTGACACAGGACAATTCCCTTGAGAAAACATGATTTTGTAACATAGGTAAATAATTTCTCTGACTGAATCTTAATTTCCATTATTTAAAAAACAAATCTGGTGATGAAAACAGAAAGGGAAAAATTGGAGTCAACGTTTCAAAAATGAGTAAGTCACAGGAACATATCTTCCATTTGTCACGTTCAAATTGATTTTCTTTCAGCAAATGAAATACTTTCATTTGTATTGAAAATGCTAACATTTTCAGTTGGCATTTCCCATTTTTAACAAAGGTATTCTTCTATCCACAGGTTTTAACCTTCTTCATAAACAATCTAATTCTGAGCAGAAACTAATTTCAAAATGCTGCCTTTTCTTACACAATTAAAATCTTATTTCTCTGAGCCATTCCTGGTGCTAAATATTTTTACTGGGTTTTTTTTGTTGGGTTTTTTTTTTTTTTTTAGGATGAAAAATATTTTCCTGTGGTGGCAGATCAGAGATGCTTTGTCTGGTGTCCTTCCTAAGATGAGCCCCCAGAACCACTTATCGCTGTTCTTCTCTGGAAATTCCTGTTGACTTACTGAAGATAACAGAAACTTGAATTTCTTACAAGGTTCAAATTGAGTTAAAAACCATAATGTCTTTCCTGATGTTTGCATTAACCATTCTCCTGTGGTCCATTTTCAGTTTTCCTGCGTCAAGGAGAAATGCCAGCCTGTTGCCCCGTACCAGCTTGGAGGATGTCCCAGGTGAAAGAGGAGAGGGAAGGAGGCCTGGCAGAGGCAAATCAAAGACCCACCTTGGGCAGCCTGCAATCTAGGAAAGGTAGGTGGGAATATAGAGGATATGATGATGCATGTAATGGTGTGTACATTCTAGTAAGTGTGTGAATAGTTGGCAAACACAACTGAAATGCTTGGCAAGAAATGTCTGCACTATCTGCTGTTATTTTCAAAACAGCCCGACAGGATCCCATGTAGCAGATCTGTGATCCCCCAACACCTCTGCATCTGAGAGTCTCTGTCATTGGTCATGGGACTGCATGTTGCCTCTCAGAGCATGTTTCTACATGTTAGCGTTATGCATAGATGGAGCTGGCGACAGCACAGTCCTATTCCAGTGTTTTGCCCATGAGTAAGGCTGGAGACCATTCGATAGACAGAGATTGACAGGAACCTTTCTTGCCTTCTAAAGACATGAATTGCATTATTTTTATGTGCATTCATATTAAATATTATAATTGACGATATGCCACTTTTCATTGTTTAGGAAGCTACCTTTTTCTAACTGCTCATCAGCTCAACAACCTAGTGGATGTTTAGGGTGTCATTGACAGTCAATGGATGGAAATAAACACTGGTATTAGTCTTCTATGTTTAGATATTAGATCTTTAGAGATGGTGTCTCTTCATTGACTATTAGGGAGACCTTGAAGGTGAAGTCTTCTGCAGAGTCCACGGAGATGAGGTGGAAAATTGTGGCTTATCTAGCCAAGTGGGATAGTCCTGGACTGCAGCTTGATGGTGTGTCTGAAACAGATTTTATCCCATAGTTGCATGTACATAAACATTTTGCCTTTAAATTTTCTGTCCTTCCAAAAACTTCTGAGGAGGACCATTGTTTTCTCCTCCTGAATCATGTGTGTGGAGGGGAGGAAGGAGAAAGGGAAGAAGGAGCTTTGAATGTGTTCTGCATTGTCTCATAAACATGCTACAGGTTTTATATCCACTTTTGCTTGTGTGAACAAGAGTTAAATTATTCAGAAAAAATGAAGTTAGAAGGAGAAACAAGGAATTTAGATTCATGGAAATTTAGTTATTAAGTCTATGCTATGTAAGCCAGTCCCAACAGAAATGAGCAGTGGCATGCTGCAAAATGTAAAAGTGCAAACACGGTCACAATAGAATGAACAAAAGGACAAACTCACAATGAAGCTTTGTCCCATGAAATTGATTATATGGCAAAGATTACATTCTTTGTTCTGCTAATTTTGAAATTAAAATCCCCATTTTCTTGAAAAACAAAAGAAAAGCAGAAGAGAATATTTATTTCCCATAGTGAAATCAAATTCTAAAATAATTCCAGACTTACTATTGCCCCCAAATACTGTTCTCTTTAACAATTATACATGATGAAGATGGTTGGTGTTTTATAACTGTGTTTCTCTCTGTCAAGAGACATAGCACCTGAAACAACAGCCAACCTTCTAAGAGTGCTAACGCAACAAACATACCAAAACAGGAAACGTGTGGTAGCTTTGTCTGGGCTGAGTGGCATGCAGTATGATCACAGTGCAATAACTTTGCCTTCCAGTTCTCATCTTTAGGTAAAGATTGCCTTCATGCTACTGAAGAAAGAATGGCATGTGAGTATCAGCCTTGGTGACCTGCAGATGTTAGGGTTTTTTCTATGTACGATGTATTTAAACCTCGTGCAATAAGTTCATAGGTTAACCACCCTAGCTATCTATTCTAGCTGGTCATCTGTGATTCATGCAGCGTATAGTGGAGAGGTCTGACCTGTCAACATATCAGCGGGCCGGTGGGACTCCACAGCACGAGGTCTTTCTCTTTGGCTGCAGGGAGTGCTATTGAGCTGTCTGAAGTCTTACTCTCTCATAAAGGACACCAACCCTGTGGATGGCATTTGCTCTTCAGCTGTATCACAAAACACCACTTTACTCAGAAAGTGGAAGATTCTGCTGGCTGGATTTGATACATTGTTCAAATTTCCTCCTTGTTGCTCAAATCCCTTTGACATTATTGGGATACCATCAGAAGTGTTTAGTGAAGCAAAAATATTACATGCTTTGAAGCAAGAAGTGGGGAAATCTCTATGGCAGGGCTTGTTAGATGCAGGAATACTCAGGTTGTCCCTGCAAGTGCAGTGCCCTGATGATCTATACTACATATATATGTTAGTTACTTCTGGTCTGAACAAGGTAGCTCCTGCCAAGGGTGAAACCTAGACACAGAATCCATGCACATTATGGACTTGAAGAAGTTGCCAGTAGTTACCCCAAAATCGTGACATCCTCTCCACCACTGGTGATGGAAGCGGTAGAGATGGACACACTGTTCCTCAGAGCATTGCTTACCAACTAGACTTTGGTCAAGCTAGCTGAAGTACATGAAGTACAAAAAGCAGAGCAGGATTTGGTTTAACAAAGGTGGAACAGTTTAGTTCTAATGTAAAACGAAAGGCTACTCAGTGATTATAGTAATTATTATCCATTCCACAATCAGGGTTTTGTTCCTGCTTTGGTCATGAATATTCACTAGTCTGAAACAGAATATGGATCTACTTTGCATGATCATGGTCAAGTCAACTAGCAACTAACCACGAAGGAATACAGTGTTCACAGTGATTGAAAGGTCAGCATCTTCCCTCTGAAAATCAGGGCTTTTTAAAAGTTTCTGAAAAAAGGCATGTCCAAAAATGAAGGAAAGAGTAATACTTTGCCATGTTTGAAAGCCTTGTGCAGTGTTTCCTTAGAGACTGGAGTTAGAGACTTAAGAGAATGACAGTGTTTTAAAGTTTCTTTATACCGAATGCATAGCTCTGAGCACATCCTGGTACTAAGAGGAAGCGGGGTCAGACAGCTCTGGAGCAGGTGAACATGACAGTTTTAGGAAAATCATATGTTAAGAAACAGCTGGATTAGTGCAACAGTTCCTGCAGCTCCCACATTATCAACACACAAAGGCACAGACATTTTTCTTCCAACTGGGCGGACAACACAAATTGATCTTAAAGCTTTCAAGAAGAAAAATGGTAAAAATAGCTAATTTACCTGATTTATGTGAGCCATTAACAACATACTGCTATGTTCTGGTTCAACTTGGGTTGTAAATTTCACATGACAAAGAAGACAATTAAGGAACAACAGGTAAGAAAATGAACAAATCGTTATTTTACTAATTTCTACTTAGCAAAGATTTCCCACCACCACCCTTTCAACCAAAGACTCTTTCAAAGCATCTCAAATTGCTATCTGAATGTGTATGTCTTTGCATCTCTTGCTTCAGCTGATAGAATCAAGATCGTTAGCCTCTGGAAGTGATTTTAAGTTCCCATCTTATGATACAAAATATCCTTCCCTGGTTTATCTACCTTTTTTTGTACCACATCAGCCTGACTTATATAAAATTAAGCTAGTTTCGTGTTATAAGTTGGAAAAAGCGGCTTTTTCTTCCTCTGTTTCTTGGATGCTGGTCCTGCATTAGTCAGAAGCTGCATTATGATGTGCCTTTGGGAAGGCACCATATATCTTTTGCAGTGCTCTGTAGGAAAGACAAAGCAAGAACTGGGGGAAAAAAGTCTGCTATTCTGGCTTACATTCAGTCTGTGCAGGTAAACAGAACAGGGATTTCAGCTCCAAAACGTGAGTGGGATCCTCCAATAACAAGGGGATGTGTGGTGCTAAACTGATGGGATGGTGCTGTGCTGCCTTCTTCTGAGACACCATGAGAAGTACCAACACCAGCAAGAAGAGCAGTAGACGAGGCCCACCGCAATTTTGTTGTTCTGGATGGGTGAAATGACATCTGGATGGGTGAATTGACCTCTAGCTGGGTGAGTCAGTAGTGAATGTTTGTTACATTCACCAACATTTGGTACTTCTTTACCCAACCAACAGAAATGTTTACAAGACTCCAGTTCCACATGTAGCAGCTCATCACTGCGGTATGGAGAGCTTTGCTGACACCCCACAGAACCCACAACCACCATGCAGGGACAGGGCTCACCAAGCAGGCATAGCCTGTGTCTGCCACCTCTGCCATCTCCCTGTGTGGCTTCCTCCTTCGCCTGGCCATTTAGAAGAAGCCAAGACTGGGACTTTATAAATGACTGCACTTTCGAGCCATGCCTGGATCCCAAGTGAATCTTGGTATTTGCCTAAACCCAAAGTTTTAATATAAGACAACTCTCTCTCTTTGCACCTTCTCTTTCCACCAAAAACAAGGGCCTGTTTGCACTTGTCAGTGCATGGCTTGCCTGGATCTCTAAATGAGTTGTGCTACAGAAACTTGAAGGTGGCAACTGTGTGCTAGCCACTCAGTTTTTGGGCAGAAGCATCATTGCTAGTCCTCATTCACTTCTTAGGCAAATAATACTTAGTATCTCCAAAGGAGACCTGATTAAGACCATATCCTTCTTGCTTGTTGTTCTTACTGACTTTCCATTACATATTTTATTCTATCTACATAGTCACAATATGAGTCACCGCTGAGAGAGTTTATGAACTGGCAGAGGCAAGAATAATACCTAGCTTTTTCTGGATGGTAGCAAACATTCCAGCAACCTTGATGGGAGAAAGTCTTGCTCTGTAATAATATCCCTACTGTGATTACCGAACGCTCTTGGTCAGGCTCAGGAGTAACCCTAGAGTACACGGAGTGGAAGCTGGGAGAAGAGAGTTCAATTCATTCTGAACAAGGTGGACCATTAAACTATATGTTTCTTTTTACACAGTATTTATTTACAATTTTTGCCTTTGTCTTATTTTTACAGGATTTTGAAAGGAATTTCTCTGCAGGCAGCAAACCTTTTCTCCACACACCTTCCCTTCAGCTGTGGCTTCTGTTTAAATCACGGTACATGTGAATTGATAAGGGAGAACAGAAGGCATGATATTCTTTTCCAAAAGAAGCTTTAAAGGATGATAAATATTTGCCTAAGCAGAGCATTCAAGCCATATGCAAATTTGCATAATGGCACTCCAGGTGATGCGATGCATGGTAATTACTTGTAACCTGATAAAACTGAGAAATTCAGGAGTATGCTGATGACTGCAAAACATTCATCAGAGAGAAACAGCACTACCTCGTTACTCCTTAATAAGGGTATTATGGGGAAAAGACAGGTCTTTAGGGAAGGACATGAAGGACATCTCCTTGCCGCCTTCCAGGAGTGTGATCATTGTATGCACCCGTTCACCTCCTGAAGACAGCCATGCCTTTCAGCTTTTCAGCTTGCATCGATTCCTTAAAGACTTAAAGATGCTCATCATCCCCCAGGATTGCACATATTGGCCTGACTTTTCCCGCTCCCACAGCAACGTGCCTTGTGTTGTAATCAGCTACTCTCGATTAACAGCACTTGCATCATCCAGGAGAAGACGAACACATCGGACTCACTTGCCCGTAGGCAATTAAATCGAACAAACAGCACCTCGATGCTTGAGACACGGCAGGGAAAGGTCAATAGTTCAGAGCAAATAAATAGTGGATTGTGCCAGTGCAACAAGGTATAATTAGATTTCCATTTAACATGTAATTAAAGTGCAGAATAGAACCATGTGTCTGATTGAATGTGGTGAGACTTTGCCATTGGCGTTGCTTGGGCCAGAATTTCACTCTGGGACAGATTTTTACATACTGGGATACTTTTTTTTTTTTTTGAGCGGAAGCGGGAAGGATTTAAAATGGGCAATACAATTGTCTTCACTTTAAAGTGTCTTTACATGGGAAAAACAAATCAAGATCTAAGAGTCATGCAAGCAGTTATCTCTCATTTTAAGTGTGGAGTGAGAAAAATGGGTGTTAGAGAAGCAGAAAAAGGTGGATCAGTAAAAGCTCATGGCAAAACATCCAAAATGTGGACTTCAAAGGAAGGAATTTCTAATGTGCTCTGGTCTACATCAGCTGCACAGGCAGATCCGTTCTTGTACGATGGCACCTGTGATTCTGAAATATCATAAGTGTTTCACGCTACTGGTGCACTCCTGGGAGTCTCTAATAAATAAACACAACACTGAAGGTGAAATCCTGGACTCCATAATGGAGTAAGAAAAGTATTTCTACTGACCTCTTTGTTACCAGACTCTTACTCTCCCGCCTGCTTCATTTATCTCTTCACGCCCCCCCAGCAAGTGAGGAGCACTGGGGCTTTCTTCAGGATGGTGACGGGCAGTTCTGCTTTCTTTATTCCTCCAAAAAGTAGAATCACTACTGGAAAAAATAAAATATAAATATTCAGTTTTTAACCAGAGTTGCCCCAGGCAGAGCTTTAACTCATGCCTCCATCTGCCTTTTAAGAATACAATTTGATTAATATGCATTATTTTTAGGGGAAGGATTGTCATCTTTTATTATACCATGGGAACAAAAGCACTTTGTTAATATACAAAGAACATAATTAGAAAAGAAATAATTCAAACAAAAAATCCCTCATGAACGTGAGAAACAGTAAGTGTGAAATTATGAAGAAGTTTTAAAATCTTTTCTTTTGGAAATCAAACACTGAACAGACTTCACAAACTGGATGAACTCACCTGTGAGCTCAAGGTAAGGCACAGTCCTGAAAAAGGGAACAAAAAGGACATGTCTACACTGGCAAACACAGTTTGCTTGGTATTGTTCCTTGACGGTAGGGCCAAGTGGTGTGGAATAGCCTGGATCCACACTGTTAACCCGTCACACCTTCCTACACCCTGAGGGTACCTAACTTGCCTGTTGAGAATGGTCCTTGGCTTGTGCTAATACCCAAATTGTGCCTGTGAATTCTTTGGGACAGTGTTAACCGGCCTGGACCAAAACATGCTACGTGCTGTTTAGTAGTGTAAATTATCAAGTGGCAGGGTCTGGCACATTCACTGGCACTGTTTAATTTACAATTATAGATACCACTGAAATATATTCAAAGAGAATGATTAAAGGGCTCCAGGATTCCTTCCTTCTGGCACTTGTAGCCCTGCTTAGAAGTTTTACATTTACATATCTTGTCAGGCTCTGGAGGATGCTTTCTTATTTGAGAGTAGGGCCAAGCTAAAACTTCCATTCAGCTGAGGCTGTATTAAACCAGCAAAACCAAAAATATAACTGTAACCCAGGAAAATGTACAGATAATCAGTGCGCTCATCCCCAGGTACCAACTGTTAGTATCTACAGCTGTGTCAGTGCTTGGGCACAATTCAGATAGGAAACTATGTTAGAACCTGTACTGCTGTGGTTATTGTGTGGGTCTACGTGGGTTGGAACAACACAGTAATTGAGTCTGGATGCTCTTGAGACTAACCTCTGCACTAAGCAGCGTGCACCATGGAGCCTCCCAAGCCATCTCAATCATTCAGATGCTTTTTACAGAATCACAGAATCTCCTAGATTGGAAAAGACCTGTAAGATCATCTAGTCCAATCATTGACCTAACACTGACAAGCTCACCACTGAACCATGTCCCTAAGCACTAGATCTACTATTTTTTTTCCCACAATTTCCATCAAATAGTGCAAAAGTGCTCTGTGTTTAAATAATACAGGGCATTATCTTGGACACTGACAGAGCTGCTGGAGTTTTGGTAGGTGAAGCCATACTATACCTCCTAGGGAAGGTACCTAACAGAGTGTTACTGTCAGAGCCTTAGGTCCCTTTCTCTGCGGTGCTCTGTGCGTACACTTTGTGACACGGCTTTTAAGTGGGATTAATGGATCAGACATACCACACAATGGTGAATGCTGAGCATTCATTTAATATCTGTGAAGGAAAAACACAGCTATAGCAAAACACACATATACTAACATTGCTAATATGAAAATACAATCTAAAAGCACAGATGTTATCTGGTCATACCTGTGGAAGCCTAACTAAGGTTTTTGCTGCTGTGCACAGCCAGAAGCTGATGGATTGCATGGCTTTTAAAACTCAAGTGAAAATAGAGAAGGAAACATCAGAAAAAGAAACAGCAAGGTGAGTAACTTGTGGAAAATTACCATACCAGTGAAAATAGCCTGAAATCCAAATAACCAGTGAGAATGACAATTCTGAGGAAAAATATAGGTAAATTACAACTAATTAAGAGTATTTTTATTATTTTAATGTGGGCAGATCTGGCAGTGATTGCTTTAACTTACCTAACAATTCCTATTTTAAAACATCCAAGAGAAATTTTTAAGAAGCTTTCATAACTAATTTTTTTTGTAATGAACAGCAGACATAGGACAGGGAATGTGCTGGGGGCTAAGGATGTGCCTTTTATTGCTTATTACTTGAATTTTGGTCTTACATTTCCATTTCCTCTCTTTTTCTCTCTGCTGTTTGTTTGCCCCAGGGTGAGAAGGACTCCCTCCTGCATTGTTATGAGCACAGTAAGTACAGAACTTCATTTGAAGCTGCAGTTTGCTATGAATTAAATCAAAATTAAATTCACCAAGTCAGAGTTGCAGCTATGTGGGGTTTAGCAGAGGAGGACATGTTCTAGAAAGTAGGGTCTTGTTGCCGTTCTTTGCGTTCTTTGGCAATAACAGCATAGTTGGCACACTAGAAGGTTGCCTAGGAGGGAACAGGACATTTGATGTCCAGATATGATACTACTTTCTCTAGGTATTAGGTTTTGTAACCTAAGCAGCAAGAACCCTTCATGCCTTCCTCTTCCAGTTGCAATAACAATCATTTTATTGAAAAGGAGTTTGATACTTGTCTCATACTTTTGCTTTCCTGAATTTATATTGGTTCTCTGTCTCTGTTAGATTTTTCTTTTCTTTCTTTTTTTATTTTTTTTTTATTTTTTGCCTTTATATTGAATGAAAAGAACATATCTGCTCAATAAAGGGCTTACTAGTTTGATACCCACTGGGAACTTCATCCGGCTAAGCCTGTCAGCTAGTGGATGTCGCTAAATACACTATAGAATTGAGCCGTCTTCTGTGTAAGGCCAGGAAAGACCTAGTCTCAGGCCCTGGTTGAAATATATATTTATTCTTCTCATACAATAGGAATCTGAAGGGATATTTGCTATGGTTAAAGCAAGTAATTAAAAAATGTCAAAAATTGACAGGAAAAAACTTAATATTAGGGACTGCTTGAGGACTAGCTACAAAAGGCAAGTGATGGGAATCCTATCACTTTGCTGTCTGTGACTTGGTGTTGTGCTTCATTAAAAGGTCTGTAGATAAGAACCTGACATTGGCACTGAAAAAACAGATCCAGTTGATCTTTCTGCTCCCTGTTTTCAGGCAGCTGCCAGGTGTATGCTATAAAAATTCTGACTCTGAAGGAAAAATTATATTTTTAAATTTTTCATCATTTAGTCCACATTGTGAAAGATTAAAATCTGAGCTTTTCAAACAGGAATTGTTTGCTTTCCCTTGAGTTTTTAACCATCTGACTGGTCTACTCCTTAAACAGCCGTAACTGCTATCTGTAGTGCAATTACCCAAGTGGCTCTGTCTGAGTATGCTATTTCTTGCTGATCCAGTAATTGATGGATAGCAGGAAGTGTCTGAACATGGATGTTAAATTATATTCACTGTAGGAATAGATTGAATTGCCACCACTGTTGCTATATTTATTTAAACCAGTAATCATTGTTTCCATTTTATGAGCCCTCAGGAATTGGATGTTGCCACGCTTGCCCAGCATGTCTCTTTTTTCCAGAGACATAACACATGGATGGGACAATGGATCGAGGCAATCACACAAAGAGAGGACTTCAAGATTTGCCCACTGTTTACATAACATAAGCTATAAATAGAATGGTCAAGCACAAAAATGTACACTTCTACAAGAACGGAAATAGCACTGAGCCTTTGAAATTAAACAAATTAGTACTGACCTCTGCTTACAAGCAGAGAGTGCATCGTGCCAGCAGGACAGCGCACCAGTTGCCAAAACTGGCACTAGGCAGAGCTCTCAGCAGTGCCTTTTGCTCATGCTGATGATCTTCTAAGGTTGTTTTTCAAGCCTTAGAGTTTTGGCAGTTCTGACCATAAGGAGTAAAATTTTCCATAGCTGGACATCTTGGGTAGGTGGAGGAGTCAAGGACTTGACATGATCATGGATCTTAGACATGTCTTTTTGGGAGGGTAGGACTTAGCAAGAATGAAACTAAGGACTTTTTTTCCCCATCATTCTTATACGAGTCTCTGTAAATATCTGCCTGGGAGGCCACGTGCAGTCTGTGAGGCGTGGGGCACTTGGTTTCTTGGTTGTGGCCATCCTTAGCAGAGTGTGCTGACCACAAAGCTATCGAAAGCATAATTTGCTTCCGCATATGCCAGTGCAAGCTAATCAGGGAAGGCAGGCAAGGATGACCAGGGCTTTAAAATAGCATGGCTATAAACAGAGATCAAATTGACAAGGACACTTTGGTTTGGAAAAGAGACAACTGGTGTAGATACATAAAAATATAAATGGCATAAAAAGAACAAGAAGTGATTGGAATTTGAGTGAAAATGTCCTCAGGAATGACAGAAGGTTCCCCCTGCTGCTCTGAAGCACAAAGGAGAGGAGGAACCATCTGACTCAGGAAGTTCCCAAACTGGAGTTTGCTGGGAGTGGGCGTACATGCTGGGGGAAGGATAACTTGATATTTTCCCTGTTTTCATATTCCTGTCGTGCCCACTACTGGCCTGTCTCAAAGGCAGGGTGCCAGCCTGGGTAGCCCTTTCTGTATGGACCTTGCCATGATTTAAGAGGCAGTACATTTTTACAGCATCCCTTGCAAGTACAAATAGCGTCAGAAATAAGTAGGCCGGTCTTCTCCATATCCTTTTATGTACTGTCAGGATTTCAAACACACACATTTAGAGTATATTCTGCAGTACTTCTATCTTATATACATTATAGGTGTTATGCTGTACGACTGTCACAATAGTCCGGCTCTAGCTCCGAGAGAAGAGGAGGTTGCGTTTCAAGGTGAGTATACCCACAGTCATACTACTTAAACTCTTTCAATATAGGAAGTGACATAATTAAAAGTTATTACCCCAGGTGTGGGAACAGGATAGAAATAGCCTGTATTATTAAATACTTCTGTTTTGTGAGAGTGAATTGTGTTAGGAATATTCGTTTGTAAACTGATTAGAGAGCTAATGATATAAAAACTATGCATAAAACATAAACAGAATCTCTCATAAGACTTTCCCATATGCACAAAGGGTTCTAATCTGTTTCTCTCTGGCCTTGCTACTGCACGGAAGGCTTAGAATACAATATTAACCCTGAAATGACCTCTAATTAGGACAGGACAGGATTTTCTCTCTTACAGTGACTTGTCCTGTGGGTGATTGGTAGCTGTCATTGAAAAATATCTCATCTATATTTCTAAAGCTTTTGTTTTTCCAGCTGAACACTTTGACTGAAGGTATCATTGCAGGGAGAGCAGCCTGAGTAAAAAAACTGAGACTGCACTCTTTTATTCCTCCTAGAATTCTCAAGGAGATGAGGCAGACTGTATTTTGCCCAGACACTTTTACTATGGAGTTTTCTGATATTTCTGTTAACAAAATCCGTTGCTTGCAATTATTCAACTTGATGAACTTTAATTGCTGTACTAATTCACTTCATTTTTGTGTACATTGCTATTGAAATTTCTTTATAAATCTTCTCCCTTGACTTTTTGTTTACAATATCACAGGTTGAAATGTCGTCTGCTTCTTTCCCACATTTAATTAAACTAAAACTAAAGTAAAAACAAAGGTAAAGGTAAAAGTAAAAATAAAAACAAGAATAAATTGTTGCCTCACTGTGATCCCACGAGCAGACTCTGGTGACAATGTCAACTCCCATATTGGAGGACATGTTCTCAATTCATGATACATCTATTTGGTCTCGGTTCTGCTGCCTGTGATATTTGTATGTTCAGCAGATGCAACGTGTAGGAGTACCTTAGTGTAGGAGGTTTCAGGGCTGGCCACCTGCTGACTGCATAATGAAGTGTTGTGTTGCATCTCCTCTACACTGAGTTTCCTAAACTCATCCATGTTTATGTATGTCCATGAAAAATATGCAGCAAAACTGAGTTTGTGTCTGGGCACTCCTGGCAGCCATCACACAGTGCCCTGGCTTTCAGAAAGCTGGATTCTCTCACGTTTCCAGAATAGGGGAGATTTTCTAGGTGTCTTTTGAAAATATTTTTTAAAATATTTAAAAGGTGGATGACTGGGGCCCTAGGACCTTTTCTGCAAGTCTTTTGTCTTTGCTGGACATTACATATTTTCCCCGGTGAGGACGTCTATGCTGTTTCTGAGTGCTGCACCCCACTTTCTGACTTTCACACTGCATCATGTAACCAGGAACTGGAGTGTCAGAACTTGCCCAGGGTCATCACAAACCAGGCTTGGGTAAGAAGTGCTTACCAGTACAGAAGCATGTGAGCCTCTGGAAGTAAGGGTGCACGAGACACAAGATCTAGGAAAGCTTTGTCTTTGGCAATGGATGAAGTTGATGCTGGGTGATCACATTTGAGATGTCCACAGCTACCAATATAATCACTGTATGAGAATATTTGCCAATATTCCAATTAAATCACTAGAATTATAGTGAGATTTCAGTCTGTTGTCTGCTTTCAAACTACTCCAATTGTTCCTCAGCTACCAACATGTTAATTCAAAGCCAGTTTCATGATAAGTTCATTTAAAGTCTCAGGTCTTGGTTTTATCTCTTCTGAGTTGAACCAAACTTTACAAATTACATCTGCCATCGCCTGAAATGAATGGCATCTTGTTACATAAGAGAACTCGGTTTAGTAACTGAGTTTCAGCTGTGCTCGTGGAGTCCTTTTTCCATGAACACAGCTTGGGATGCTGGAACGTCTATAACATTTTCTGAGAAGGCGGCAGAAAGCACAGAAATGGCACACAGCTGGGAAGATCATCTGTGGTCATAGTTATTCCTCTACTGTTCAGATCTGGCTTAAGTGGGATGTTGATGGACAAACATTGACTGCTATAAGAGCCTACAGCTTTTTCTAAGGTCTCCAGGCAGAGTTAGACCAGTGCCTGAATGCCAAAGTGGTGAAGCTAGGCAAGAAATGAACGTTAAGTGCACCTGCGTTGCTGACACATGCTGCACTGCGCTGGGTTATCTCACCTGCCAATTATGCCCTGTGGACGGCTAGAGGTAATCAGAGACAGGTAGGGGGAAACAGGTAATCAAGGGAGGAGGAAAATAAGGAAAACACTGGAATAAGGAAAGTACTGATTCTTGTCCTCTCTCTTTCTTCTTTTTCCCTTGCTTTTCATAATAACTCCTTCCATAGAGGATTCCTCTGTGTCCTTGTTTCTCTGCTGGCTCCACGTGTCCCCTCTCTGTAGAGCTGCCCGACACTGGCACATGCACTTCAGTCTCTCCCACCGGCTTTGCTGTAGGCAGAGCACAGGGCTTCCACGAGCAGGCAGCCTGGATCCATCCCCAGACCTCAGCCAGATGTTTGTGACACAGTCAGCTAGGCGTGAAAGGTGGGACAGAACCTGGGGTTTACATGTCTGATGGGGGGATGCATGACGCCCCAACGAAGGTCATTGGACACCCAATGTAGCTGCTCTGAGCAGCTGGTCACATTGTGTCTGCCAGCGAGGAAGGTTCCTTGGGAATAACCAGCTGGTGGGGGTATCCTTGGCATGGCAGGGATCATTCAGAGGTCCTGAAATGATCCCCGCTGCCCATTGTGCTTCCAATGACCACAGCAATGACAACTGGAGCAAAGGCACAGCAACTCCACGTCCACAGCCTGGACGCTTTGTTGAGGTGGAGGGCCCGGAGCAGGTGCTGCCGTTGTTACCGTGGGGCATGAAAGCAGCTGTAGCCTTTGGGGAATTTTTTAGCTGACATCATAATTAGTAAAGATACATTAATAAGAGATTTTTTTCCCCCCAGAGAAATAAAAGCTTTGAGGTCTATAAGACAAAAGATATTGTCATGTTTTCCTGTTCCTCTCTATCAGTAAGGACTCAGTCTCTGAAAGCTGCCTCTGCTGCTGTTTGGTCTTTATTGACGAACACCTTTTGTAGTACCTTGCTAAGCTGCTTTGTCAATCTGTTGGCTGGCTATTTAATTTTGTCAGCAACATGCAGCTACTGTTTTAACATAGCTATTAGTTTGCTGCTCTTAGCTGACAAGGGAAACAACATTTCACAGCAGGGTTTTAGAATTATGTCACTGAGAAGGCAGGCTTGTACCCAGATCTCTCACCCCGAATGCTTTCATAGCAAATGATGGCTATAGTCTGTACATGTGGTAGATATTAATTGACTATATGGTTAAATAAATGAGTGAAAACAAAAGAACATTTACAAATGAGTGAAAATATAAGAACATTTACTGAAAGCTGGCTTTAAATTTGCAGTGACGAAGACCTCCCACCAGTCTTTCTATTATTTTTTTTTGCTGTGCACCTCTAGTCAGTGTTATGTTTGTTCAGACCCCTCAGCTCAGCAAGATAACCCTGACATGTAACTTTTATAGTTGGGGGTACATCAATCAGAGCTGCTTTCGTGGCCCACTGCTGACCTGTCCACGGGCATTCATTTTATCAACTTGAGAAATCTATGATGTGGATATTTACATATACCTGGTGGCTTTGAGGTGCCCAGGAGTATATGCAATGGACACAGATGCCCATGTCCTCCAAAAGCAGCAGCTGAAGCCCAGGTAGGGTATGTTAGGTCATCCCAATGTCACAAGACAGCTAGGTGTGGGCAACTGGACCAAGCCCCTAAAATCTGGCAAAATGGATTGTGCCCGTGGCGTCTGTGCTGTGTGGGGATGGAATTTGGATGTGCGCTTGGTTCTGGAATGATATTCTCAAGGTGTTCACAGGTAGTACAAGTGTTCAATGGGGCCAGGACTTGTTTGTAGTAAGATTAGCTGAATCCGTGAATCTGTTTCCCTCTTGTAGGCACCTACATTAACTCCAGCCAGTCCCAGAAGTGTTCTCATGTCAAAATATATGAATCCTCTCCCCCTTGGACCAGCATGTCAGTAAATTGCCTATTAACATGAAATTATTTTTCTGTTTTGGTATCCTTTCCTGGAATTTGCTACCAGAAATACTTTAAATTATGTCATTTTTACATGAAAGAAGATTTCCTCAGCTAAACAGGGCAGAATTTCACAGAGAGCTGATAGATGAGAATATCACGTTGTGCCTGAAGTGATCTTTGCAGCCTTTCTTATTGCAAAACAAGTTAACCAAACCCATGGCAATGCTCTTCAGGCATTTGTTTCAGCTTTCCCTGTCCCTGAAATGACGTTTCAAGACCCATGTTTCTCTGTCAAGGATCTGAGTGGACTCCTTGGGTTTGTAGGCTTCCTGTCCCTCACTTGTGAAGGCAGAGCCTTACTGTGCTTTCTGCTGTGGAACAGGTGCCTAAGACCCACCTCTTCAGCAGGCAGAGAGTGGGGCCACGGGGATCAGCTCTGCCCAGACACACAGCTTGGGCACTGCTGGTCCTGTGAACCACCTCCAGGACCAGGGACCCTGAGACAGGCCATTTGACAAAGCAGGAGGAACTTCTTTATTTGAAAATGGGCAATGGACTGAAAGGGATTCAGGGGTGACAGTATTCCTTCCACCTTTCCCACCAACTAGCACTACCTAGTGCAGCGTGCCCCCATTTTAGATGACTGCTTTCTGGAAAAAATTTGGAAAAAAAATGTTGTCTGAATTGGAAAGAAACCAAATTCTGAAAGACTGAAAATTTCAGTGAACTGGAAAACCTGCACTGGGTTCAGATTTATTTGTTAAACTAATAAACTATGTTAGAAGTAGAGCACAAATAATTTTAGATGCACATAAGATTACCCAGTAATACAGATACTTATGGTCCTATTCAGTCACAGAGTCAGAATCTATTAGCATAATTTTTTGGTAAATGGCCTGGAAGGTGATGCAAATTACATTAAAGCCTGTCCCTAGATTCAGCAGACCTGTGTCTGAATTTAACGTATTCTGTCTACAGCACTTCATCTCCTTTTAATTTCAAGGGTAGCAAGAAGCTGGGTAATCATTAATACATGTCATATTCATTGTTCCAGCTAAACTGACGGTTTTACTCTGAGAGACTTGCCTGTTTGTATGACATTGTAGCCATGCAAAAAATTATTCTGCTTCGTGCTTACTGAAATATCTCTTAGGCCTTATCTTTTGTTGCACTTCATTAAATCAGCTACATCACTGCATTGAATCAACCATAGGCCCATCATTGTCAATAACAGGAACTCTACCCTTTGCTATTAAAGCATATGGACGATAATCTGTTAACATTATTAGATTTGACAAATATAATTTTTTAAAATCAGAGAGCATGAGTCTTTGCCTTCCTAAATCATCTTGTAGTTGCTTTCTTGCTGCTTTCCGTTTCTTTCAACAACAGTCAAATTATCCTTGCTTTTCGGTACAATATGGCACTTATTTGTCTAAAATAGTAATCTGCTCTCCAAATTACTTTTCATCTGAAGATCATGAAGTGCTTTCATGGAGCTTCCATGATCTTACTTTCACAGAGAGAGAAATAAAGTGAACTGGGAAGGACCTTAAAAAGTGATTATTTGACTGGCTCAAAACATCCCCTGTGTTGACACAGGACTAAGGCAATGTAGCGACAACAGTGGCACATCATTTAGTCAATTTTGCCTCTGCTTTTATTTTCCTCCTAGTGATATTTTGAAATGCAGTCATTAGCCATACATGGTTACATCAGCTTAGACTAAAGTTATTCCTAATCAGTTGAATTGGATGATAAGATTTCAGCCACAATTTTGCCCCTAAGGTAGCTGGGGTAGAAAGAATAACAGAAATGCAATTGCAGTTTGCTTTTCATTTTCTTTTGGAAGAAATTGCTATCCCTTTGACTAAAATTTGCTCTCGTTAACACACCAAGCTTGTTTGACGTAGCCAGTGGGGTCACAGGGAATAATGGCTAAAGGCAGAATTTGGTCTGTTATCTTTAAAGCAGCAAAGATTTGTTAAGACAAGATGCATCGCTGTTTCTGGTCTCATCCAGGAAAGCGGCAAAAGAGCTTTCAGACAGCATGTTGCCTCAGACTTCCTCTGCAAACCTTATGCCTGAGACATGTGAGCTACGCCTGTTGCGTTTGCAAAGCCAGGGCTGAAAAATATCCTTTAGCATTAACTTTTTACTGCTTATTTGGTTTTATGCTATGGCTGTAAACTCTGTTGTTATTTTATTTGCTGATCCGTTTTATTAAGTGCCTTCTGATGAACAACAAGAAGCGTGTAATAAAAGCCATCCGTGGTATGGTGATTACTTCTTTCTCTCAGTCACAGATCTTAAACTAGTCCCTAGTGTGCTGCTATACACAACCCTGCCTTGTTTCTAATACTTGTTACTGAAATGTTCATCTGGGTCCTGGCTGGCACTTTTGGCTGAATTTGCATTGTGTTGCTATTAAAGGAGACCTTCCCCTGGGAATCTCTTTCTGGTTCGTTTGTAATTTCTACTACACCAGACTCCACTGGATAGATCCTCTCTAGAGTAAATATAATAATCAGATAAACGCATGAAAGAATGAAACAATTTGCATTTGGTAAGAATCTACCCTTTATCTGATAGCAGCAGATGCTGAAGTTCTGATTTTATTTTTCCTCGTTCAGCACCTGTGTACCACACACAGTGTTTTATCACACAATCAAGGCCCATTTAGTCATCGTTCTAGCCCTTGCTGCAGAATTATCTGCTGTAGTGTACTATGCAGTCAAATTTTAAATGCTAGGGTGTTTCTATGACTTCCATTGAAACTCCTACCTGCTGTAATCTAAGAGGACCCGGTGTCTCCCTTTGCTTTACACTAGTCAAGACAAAGCCCCAGAGGTTCCTGTTCATCCCTCTGACAATGGTGTGCTGGTGTGTGGGTATTAGGAAGTGCTTTCAGCCAGACTGCCCAAAGACCTGCTGCTCCATGTGATGTAGTCTTCTGGGAGAGGAGTCATATTTTCGTGATACATCTTGAGTGAGCTGGTGTTGTGCAGGACTTCAATGGGGCAGTGTTTACATTTCTTGAAGACCGCTTTGGCCCTCCTACTGTTAACAGCACAGCACACAACCCCTTCCTCAACGCTCCCAGGTAATGCATACCTCTCACCAGTGCAGAGTGTGCCCATAAAGAGGCCGTTAACATCAGTGGACACAATCTCTTAGGGAAGAGAACTGAAGATGCATAAACCTCTTGTGGGAACCTTCAGCAGTTTTTTGAGGTGTTGAAGGCAGGCAGTGGAATTTAAATGCCAGAATTTAAGTGCCCAGACTTTAGACGCACTTCAAATTTCAATGAAAACTTAGTGGCTGATGTAAATGATCCATTTCTGTTACTACATCTTCACAAGACTGACCTTGTTTTCTGGTTCAAACTTTATTTCAACTAAATATTGGGATAATAAATGAGATGGTACTCTATCACAGTCCAAAATAATCTTAATTCATATTGGTGATGTATGCAGTTAGGTCTTTGCCTATATTTTTTGCTACATTTTCAGAAACTTTGAGAAGCCTCCAGTGGTCTGTAACCTAAGCATCAAATGATGATAAGCTACTCCCAGAGGCTGGATCCAGGCTTATCATCACTTAAGTATGGAATTTGAACTATCATCACTTCTTATACACGTAATTCATAACAAGAAATTATTCCTTGCTTATTTGTTCCTAACCGCTTTGCTTTACACAATAGCAAAATATAATGCTATATCTGTGAGCCTCATGTCTTTTTAGGACATTACAGTACTCTAGTGTATGTGTTTCTGAAAACAACTTCGGAAAATTAATGAAAAGTAATTTTGCTTATGTAGCAATTACTGGCAGCAGTAGCCAACTCCTCTTTGCGGTGACCTCAAAGCATCCTAAAATATGTAATGCAATTACAACTTTTTAGGACTGCCTCCTTTTCTCTTAATTTAATCTTAGCACTAAATCAAATTAATCTTCTTCAACATTTCAGTATTTCAACATCTGGATCAGTTTTTATTTTTATGTTTGCATCACTTATAATTACATTAACTAATTTGCTGCACTAAACAGTGAAAAGAGATGTAAATCAGAAAACTTCTACCATTAATAATAACCATAACAGATTCTTTCATTATAACATAAATCTGTTTCAGAATTAGTGTCTCTGAATTGAGTTAGGACCAGCCTCTTTTCTTGTGTGAACAAAAAACTTTTGAGTTTAATGATTTCTACCAGGGTACCTTTGTTCATACATTTGCAAAACAATACCCACTAGTAAGGATGACAATATTAATTCAATTTCTTGAAAATACTGGTCATATCTATACCATGCAGCCCAGAAGCTTTGAGCTCTGTGTACTTGCATTGACTCCAGAAGTGGTGTCACACCAAATGGGGAGGATGGGAGCCAGACCAAATTCAGGAATGTGCATTAACATGGTAATAACAGAACTAACCTGGCTAGGCTTTCTCCAGACTCAAGCCTAAAGCAGCAGTGACTCTCACTTCTCTACTGGTTTGAGCACCCCTGTGTTGGATCTGGCTTTAAAAACAGAGTTCTCCACAACTGCTTCTCATCTCATTCAAGGCCAGGCTGGATGGGGCTTTGAACAACCTGGTCTAGTGGAAGGTGTCCCTGCCCATGACAGGGCAATTGGAACTAGATAATTCCAACTCTAACCGTTCTATGATTCTCTGATCTATGGCTATTAACCAGAGAGACTGTAGGCAGCTTTTTAAGTTCTTTGTGTTCTTAGCTCTCTTAAAAACTGCATTTGAGGGAAGAAAAATAAATTTGTAGCTTATAATCTGTAGCTGTATAAATTTTATATTTTTGGACTCCAATTAGTGATTTAAAAGCCGTCTAGGTGACCTTAATCACTTTTTCATCCCTTCATTAGTCTGATAAAATATGCCAAATATTGCCCTTTCTGGTCTCCAAAGTTCTAATATATTTCAATTTAGGAATGTTTCAAAATCCTTCCATCTTTCACACAAATGGAAATGCCTGTTCAGAGCTGACTTTAACTTTCTTTTTGCATTTGTGTATGTTGTAAGTGTACTAAGTTGATAGAAAGATCTTTTACTCGCTTCTGTCATCTCCGTGGATGTTTTTACTCTCTTATAGTGCTGCTGTCCTGTTTCCAATTCATCTTTTGTTTCTCCAAAGTAAAAGAAAATCCACCTACTCTTGCTTTTGAATATCAACTGTGATTCTGTAAATGGTTCAGAGCAACATGAAAACTGTTGCTGTAAGAAAATCAGCACTGTAAGAAATATCTGTTTGTATATTACATCCAGCCCCACGTCCTTGACAAGTTAAGCACTTAACAGGCTCCAGTGCCCTCTGCTTCCCAGCAAATAACTCAGGAACTCTATGGTGTGAGTTGTCCTCAGCATTATGGTTACTGCAACCACACATAGTACAAGTCTTCAGATCCTCTACACATCTTGTCAGCTCTACCTGTTTCCACCCGGGAATGGGAAGAACTTCGAACACATGATGGATGATAGAAATCATATGATACAGCATCCTGGCATTTTTCAGGAGCTCACTTACTTCATACCACTGGAGTCCCTGTATTTTGCTCACAGCTACTAGCGTGAACTTGAGGGGTTGCTTTTACAAGTCAAGTTCAGAGGTGCAGATGGAAACACAAAACCCTTCTAGTGTTGATTGGAAGGGGCTTCAGGGGCATCTTTGTCCCTCCTTCCACTCAAAGTGAGACTGTCACCAAAAGAAGACCAGGTTAGTAGAGCCTGTAATGAGGATCCACCACTACTCTGGTTAACGTGTTTCAGTGCTGCACCACCCACCAGTGAAAAAGTTCTCCTTAAAGTAGAAGATGAACCTCTCAAGTCACAATGTGTGTATAATATATATCATGACCAAGAAAAGTTTGACTCTGTCCCCTTCATAATCCCCACGTGCACATTTGCAGATTGCTGTAGACCGCCTCTTTACCAGACTAAACAAACCCACATTTCTCAACATTTTCTCACAGATCGTGTGCTCCCAATCACTGGCTCTCTCAGTAGTCCTCCAATGGACCTGAAAGTCAGAATCCTGAAGTCCTAACTCAAAACTGCTGTGTCTGTAGTTCAATATTAATGAAGTTTGTAAGTCAGGCATTACAATGTCTTACATGTAAGTCCACAGCCTGCCGGTGTGATGCAAAGCACATGGGTATGTGCCCAGACTCCCTAGGTAGTCAACAGAGAGATGCAGGCACCTCTGAAGGTCTCTTGATAATGACCAAGAATTTGATCATTTACTTGTCTCTGCTGACAGTAGCGGGAGCCTTCATACTTCAGTGGAGCAGTTTGGCCCTCTTTCCCATGGAGCAGGGAGCTGACTGGAGTTAGCTAATGGGAGATCACACACGGGACTGCACCAGGAAAGGCATCGGGCTCAGAAGTGCACAGCAGCTGCCTGGATCCCCTGGGGAGCTGGGACACAAGGTCAGCCTGAGAGAGTAGGTGTCTGACTGGAGAGAAGGTGTATGGCTCAGTCCTGCTCAGCACAGAGGTTTCAGATGTAGCTAGCATTTCCAATTGGATGAATATTAGGTAGGAAAAGAATCCCCACAATTCTTTAATTCTTTTTTTTTTTTTTTTAATAAAGCTGATGAAATTTCTTAGCAAATCTATGAAGTATAACTGGCCAAGACTTTGAGGTTAACTGCTTATATTACAGTGTCACAAAGCCATTTTCTTGTCCTCAACATTTCTGAGCTAATAAAGTAATGAAGATAGTGTCTGCGCTTCTGCATTTCTGCTTTGTTTAGTGTTTTGGGGTATGTTTCACACAGTGTTGGAAAACGCTGATAATGTTCAGGCAGTCATATTTCTCTCTTTTTCACTAGTTGAATAATATTCTGTTCTGCAGGCATTAGACACTGAAATCAGTAATTTGAAATTCTCCAGAGCAGGTTCAAACTAAACAAAAACAAAATTGCAGCCACTGAAAAATAAAAGGTAAGCTTTATTCGAATAAAGCTGGTCTCCTCCAGCTGTACTTAAGCTAGATGATCCCTCAGTTTCTTTACTGGTGGTGTATCCCCTAGGACAAACTGTTACCTCATGTATTTTTTAATAGAAAAAAATATTTATTTTTTATAAGCTGCTAGCAGCTAAGAAACTGTTACTCTAATTCTTTTGGAGTAATTAATATAATATTTTTAGGGTGAAAGTCCAGTTCCTTTACTTATGCTGAATAATAAATTGCAATGCAAATTGGAGATTACAGGTATATTACACAAACAGAGAACAAAAAGAAGTGGGCTGAAAAGATTGCGGAAGAGGTTGGAATTGGAGGTAATTTAATATATATGCTCCATAAACCACATAATCTTTATTATGAATTTGTAATATGTACAAAGGCTGCGAAAAGAGTAAGAAATGGTTTCAGAAATATATTTAAAACTTAAATTGTTTCACTACTCATTGCCTAAATTAAACCATGCAATGGAGTTTTTGCTTTCCAGAATCGGGTGTATATTTTCATCTATCATTGTCCCATGAATGATTTCCTTTTCCTGGTGCCTTGTGTACTGAATTTCTTCTTAGATTTCCATAAGTACCTTAAAGTTATGAGAAGGATTGTACAGTATAATATTAGCCTATGTATAGTATAAATAATCTGATAAAAAGTGAAAACCCAAAGTGGTAACAACTGAAGAGAGGTATTTCAGCATCAAAAGCTGCAGTAGTTCGTTACGATTTACCTGCTTTACAAATGTTCTCATCTGCATAAATGTTTCTTTCTAGGTCTTTAAAATATGTTCTGTTGCTGCAAGCAAAACTTACATATTTTGAACTTCAATCAAAATATTACGGAGCTATATTCTATGTGATCTTATATAGGCCAGGTGAACTGAAGCAATTAATGGTGTCTGATACAAGACACCTTCAATGTCATCTGAAGCTCGATCTCTCCCCGCTCCTGCACCATCTGGCTGTAGCTTCACTGTCATGTACATGGCTCCAGAAGAGCCTTTCTGAAGGGACTACTTTTTTCTATTCTCTAACAAGTTCCATGTTACTTTATACGTTTCTTAAATTTATCTGGCTTGGTCTTAAAAGTAGGGTTTTTTTAGTCGTAGTTTGCTACCATAAAAATTCTCGTTCAGATCCTTGGTGTTGCAATGCTTAACTTTTTTTTTCTTCTAATTTCCAGTCTAAATTTATTCATAGCCAATTTATACCCATTTGTTCTTGTGTCAGCATGGCCTTTAGCTTAAACATTTGTTTTCCCTGCCTGATATTTACATCCCTGAAATGCTTACAAAGAACAGGAGCAAAGACAGATGGCTATTGCTTAACCTGTAATTTGTATTAATTATAATAATTAATCAGTTTTTTGGAGTTCAAGATGGTGTGATTGAGCAGGATTTGGTATCCAGCTAAAATTCCTTAGCACAAAAGTTGATGGAAGATTTTGAGTTAGTAAATAAATCAGCGATCCTGGTAGTAAAGGTTTGCTAATCACAGAACCACAGAATCTTAGAATCTTCAGAGTTGGAAGGGACCTCTAGAGATCATCTGGTCCAACTCCCCTGCTAAAGCAGGATTGCCTAGAGCACGTTACTCAGGACTGCATCCAGGAGAGGTTTGAAAATCTCCAGAGAAGGGGACTCCACAACCTCCCTGGGCAGCCTGTGCCAGTGCTCTGTCACCCGAACTGTAAAGAAGTTTTTCCGTGTGTTGGAACGGAACTTCCTATGTTCCAACTTGCACCCACTGCCCCTCGTCCTGTCACTGGGAACCACCGAGAAGAGTGTGGCTCCATCCTCCTTCAACCCACCCTTTAGATATTTGTAAGCAATAATAAGGTCTCCCCTCAGCCTTCTCTTCTCCAGGCTAAAGAGTCCCAGCTCTCTCAGCCTTTCCTCGTAAGGGAGATGGTCCAATTCCTCAATCATCTTGGTTGCCCTAATAATTGTTATTATTGAGCTGAACCAAAACAATTCTATCAAGAGAAAAAAGTGATATACACAGACAGTGTCTGTATTAGAATCATCATAGAATCATAGAATGGTTTGGGTTGGAAGGGACCTTAAAGATCATCTAGTTCCAGCCCCCTTGCCATGGGCAGGGACACCTTCCACTAGACCAGGTTGCTCAAAGCCCCATCCAGCCTGGCCTCGAACACCTCCAGGGATGGGGTACCCACAGCTTTTCTGGGCCATCTGTGCCAGTGCCTCACCACCCTCAGAGTGAAAGATTGCTTCCTAGTATCTAATCTAAATCTACCCTATTCCAGTTTGAAGCCATTCCTCCTCATCGTATCATAGCCTTGTAAAAAGTCCCTCCCCAGCTTTCCTGTAGGCCCCCTTTAGGTACTGGAAGGAGTTATAAGGTCTCCTCGGAGCCTTGCCTTCTCCAGGCTTAACAACCCCAACTCTCTCAGCCTCTCCTCATAGGAGAGGTGCTCCAGCCCTCGGATCATCTTCATGGCCCTCCTCTGGACATGGTCCAACAGGTCCACGTCCTTCTTATGTTGGGGGCTCCAGAGCTGGATGCATGACTCTAGGTGGGTCTCACCAGAGCTTTACAAACTCTTGTAAGGAAACCCAAACGGGCCACAGAGGCTGGTGATAAACAGTTCCTTTTTTTCTGGGTCATTGAGGAAGTCCTTTAGGGGTACGTCTGTGCTGTCATGTTGGTTTGGATTCTGAAGTAAAAACCTCCTGATTGTCCCCATTATCCATGCTTTGACTCCCCAGGAGGAAGAGTTGTGGAGGGATGAACTGTCATCCTCGGAGATGAGACAGAATGGGGTGGTGGTGCCCAAGCCACAGCTGGGGCATTCATCTGCAGGGGCTTTCAGTCCACAGCACCAGACCACAGCAAGCCCAAAGCAAAGCCTCTCTGCTGGTCTGGTAGTGTGGATGTGAGGACCTCAGGACAGCACATGTTGCTCCACTTCTGTCTTTATTAGGTAGTAATAACTTAACCACTGCTCTAACTTTATATATGTTTATCTAGATTTTAATTTTCCTTATTTAACACTACACTCTGCCTATTTTCTCTGCTGCTACCTTTACTGGTTAAACATCCACCCTGTGTTACAAACATCAGCATTTCCATGAATGAGGTGCTTAAGTACATTAAGCCGCTCTGCACAGAGACAGCCCAGCTCCGCTATGGAGCTTTCTGGCTCTCACAGGTGATGCTGGCCCCAGGCTGACTATCTGCAGAGGCCTCCTGGTGTTTGGCCCCAGCATGGTATTGAGTTGCCTCTTCCAGATCTACATGAAAGTTGTTGGAGTTTGCAGGGTTTATTGTCTCTAGTTTACTTTGTGTAGAATCAAGTAAAAATTTCTAAATATGGAAACAGCATTTTGCACATATTTACACAGCATGATTAACAAGCACATAAAAGATAATAAGTCCTTGCAGTTCCCTGTCTACAGCTGTTCTCCAGAAAGCTCACCAAGTATTTCTCCTAGTCCTCAGCAACCTGGATAAACCACTCAAGGTTGATTGTGTGTTGATAGTCCTTAAAACTTTTATAGCCATTTAGGTTAAACATTTTTACATCCTATTTGTGTTGATTCATTCATTAAATTTACTTCTGCTTTATGTAATTCTTGTTTCAGATACACAGCAAAATATTTTTAATTTCTACTCATAAAATGTTGAAAAGGGAGACAGCAGACTGCTGGATCATCACCTTCCCTCCCATCTAGTGCTTTCACAGGAACAGGGAATTCCTCTGTATACCTTTTACAGCAGAGTTATATTCTGGTTTCTGCTTGGCTAAGATCAAAAAGCTTCAGTGGGTTGGGATTTTAATATTAATTTCTACCCTTATAATGACCTGGGAATTGTTTGATTGTGAGAGATTAATCTTGTTGTGACCTTTGGAATTTGTAAGATTTTGCTTCTGAATGAAGCTTTGTACCTACAAATTGTACACTCAGCTGCTGAATGAAAAGCACTTTTCCCTTGCCCCATTTCTGTTCTCTTACTTCACTCAGCTTTAGTTTTATATGCAACTTTCGATGAGGACGAAAATACACAAAGTGCTACAGTTTAAGATACTGTTGAAATAGCCCCACTGTAGATATATTTTTGGGTAGCTCTACGGTAAAGAATTCAGTGCACCATTTCCTGAGGAAGCATGTGATAAATTATGAATAGTTGCTGTTCAGGCAGCACTGTTTACTCTAGGCACTGAGTCAGTTAGGGATATTGGAGGGGAAACTACAATGATTATGAAGCCCGCAACTCTCTTCTGTCCTTTGTCTGAATGTTTGCATGAGGACTGGACTTAGATTTTACATTTGAATGGTTCCCTTTGCAGTGCTTTCATGTTTTGTTTTGGGGTTTTTTTGTTCTTTTTTTTTAATATAATCACCTTTACAAAAAAAAAAAAAAGAAAAAAGAAAAGGAACAGGAAAAAAGAAAAAAGAGAAAAAAAAATCTTCATGTGGGACAATTCTGACCTTAGAAAAGGTATCAGCAAGGTTGTCTTTGGCAGATCAAAATAGCCTTCTGCGACTGCCTAGTTTTTTGGCTGTCTGCCATGAAGGCACATTAGCTGCAAAACTGCTGACAGTCTTCTAGCACAGAAAAGAGTGTGGAGATTTGAAAATGACAGGTCCAACTGCAAGTTTTGCAGTAGTTAAATACTTTTGCGTCTTTCTTCCCTGCTTCTGTATAGACTTTCTTCTACCTCCTCAGTTCCAGCCTAGAGATTCTCATTCTTCTTCCCATCTACACTCTCAGTTCCTGCCCAAATTTTTAGCTCCCTTATTTTCTGTTCCTTAAGGGCTCTTTGTATGAGTCGGGTGGCTCCCTTGTCTCCTTGGCCCCAGTGGAAAGGATAGAATTTGGCTGAATTTGGCAGTGGGGAACAGGCAGAGACTCCACCTCACTCGAACGCATTGTCAGCGAGGGACATATACTGAGGGACAGTCCCTGAGCCCAGGTGTCCTCAGGCTGAAGCACATTCCATTGCTCAGCTTTCACAGAAAGGCCTCAACCAACCTGGTCAGCAGAGGGAAGTCAGAGGGATAAAGCATATTCAATGAAGGGTCTTTGCAGAAGAAATAATGCTGCACTGACTGTGATTTTTTTCTCTTCACCACTGTATGCATGGGTCTTTGCATCATCCTTCCTTTCTTCCCCAAATCTGTAATATATGTACTCTTCAAGCTGAAGCAACTCATCCTGTGCTGCCTAACACTGTGGGTTCAAAAGGTCTGGTACAAAATGTCAAAATCTTGCAGTGAACTGCATTGATCAGAACAAGCCTTTGACACTGTCCTCTAAGAAATGGCAATGTTTTGTGGACACTGGCAAATCTATTCACTCTGAAACAAATCTATTCACTCTGAAACAGATAATATCAATCTGGATCTTTAAAGCTTGATAAAGATGTAATCAGGTGAAAACAAAAAAAAAAAACAACACATGAAGCTACCTGTTGTACCTGTGTCTGGCTACTAAAAAATCTATTAATTACAAGACTAATTATACTGTATATGAAATGCGTATTTTAAAACATGCAGGACTAGAGTAGTCCTCTGTATCTTAAGAGAAGCAGAACATACCTGAGATTGTAGCTATGAAAACAATGTATTTGAGAAAGTGGCTTTCAAACCAAAAGGTTTCTGAAGTGTGGAACGCTTTGTGTTGTCTCTGTTGTCCATTATGAGAGCAGGAGCTTTACTTCTTGAGGGTGACTTGCATTCAGGGAGAAGTTCTCAAAAGCCACATGCCGTTTTGGTGGTGCAGAGTAGAGTAAGTGGGAAAAGATAGTGTGAGGAAGCTGAGCTTCAAAGGAAGCATAGTTCTACAGCAAGGGGACACTAGGACACTTCTGTCAGGAAAATATAGTCAAATTGCATGACTCTGAGCAGCAATAGTGGAGGGAGAAACCTGGTCTGCAAAGTCTAGTCTATGTCTGATAGGTTAGAAATCTAGGTTCTGAAAGGCTATTTAGCTTTTTTCCCCTTGCCTTTATTTTTTCTTTCATTAGATGATGAAGGAACCTAATTCAAAATATTGTTTGTGAGGATTTATGTATGGCAGGCTATGTGGCCTCTCTGGCACTCTGGAAATACACTCTGCCATCATTTTTATCTATGGGACCAGGAGTAAATCTGCCTGAAATGGCTGGATTCACCAAAGTTCCTGCTTAAAAGGGAAAAGAAACCAGAAAAATAGTTTAGAAAAGCACTTCAAGGGCCAAGTCTGCCATTTGTATTATTAATATGCAATGTGTGGTCTCTATGAGAATCCTTTATCAAGATGGAAATTATAAACTGAATAAGATGTAAGTACATTGGTATTTCTTCTAATGTGCTGCCTATAAATTACGAGAACAGTTCTGGATAAATTGTAATCTGGAAAAAAGCCAGTCAAGCCAGGAGACTCTATAAGGACTGTGATAGTCATGCAAACTTGAGGAACTCCCATGGAGGGGAAAGGAACTCAGCAAAGAGCTGGGGAGTTCAGAAGCATGAATCATCACAGCTGGAGTCAGTGCCATTCCTCAAGTTGGATTCCTGTTAAATGAAAGAAGCGGAAAGGAGGTAGAAGAGCAGAACAAGAAGTTCCATTCCCTTCAAAATCCCTAAAAGGGATGCTAGGTTAGAATTCCACGGAAGACACAGCCGGATGACTTAGAGGACAACCCACTGCCAAGGATGTCCAGGTTGCAGGTTTGCTCTGGAAGGAAGCACTGCTGAAGCATGGTCCTCCCCACAGGTTCTGTCTCAGGTTGGTTTTATGTGGTAACCTAGTGAAAAGTTTGGGTTCGGGTTCCTCTGAAATTTTGCGTTGATGGCATACCTTCTTAACTGTTTCCAATTCTGTTCTCAAGAATGCAATCCTATTTTTTGCTTGCCATTAATCTGTTCACTTTCTGGGGAAATGGCATTTTGATCGTGGGACAAGTGTACATCTGGTCCCATGAAAGAATACGTCATATGATGTGAAATACTTTTATCACTATGCTACACGTGCAGCGTGGAAGAAAATATGGCAGAGGCAGGCCAAGGGCCAGATGTCACAGACAACATCCAACCTGCAGGCCAGACTTTCTCCGCCTTGTCTTATTGTCATGGTTCAACCCCAGCCAGCAACTAGGACCGTGCAGCCACTTCCTCACTCCCCCTGGGTGGGATGGGGGAGAGAATCAGCACAGTAAAAGTGAGAAAACTCATGGGTTGAGACAAAGACAGTTTAATAAGTAAAGCAAAAGCCTCACACACAAGCAAAGCAAACCAAGGAATTAATTCACCGCTTCCCATCGGCAGGCAGGTGTTCGTCCATCTCCAGGAAAGCAGAGCTCCATCATATGTAGACTAAATGCCATAATTCTGAACGTCTCCCCGCTTCCTCCTTCTTCCCCCAGATTTATATGCTGAGCATGACATTATATGGTAAGGCATATCCCTTTGGTCAGTTGGGGTCAGCTGTCCTGGCTGTGTCCCCTGCCAATCTTTTGTGCCCCTCCAGCCTACTCACTGGCGTGGCAGTGTGAGGGACAGAAAAGACCTTGACTGATGAGCAACAACCAAAGTCACCAGTGCCCTATCAACACTGCTCTCATCCCGAATCCAAAACATAGCCCCACACCAGTTGCTAGCAAGAAACTTAACTCCATCCCAGCTGAAACCACGGCACCTACATACATCTGTATATGACACTTATATACATCTGCACAGGGCTGTTCAAGTCCTAGATGACACTAAATTATATCATTATATTAATGTTTGCTTATTTACTTTGAATTCTCTTAAGTAAGTGGTAAATGGGTGTTAGTGTTTGGGAATGAACTTTCCATTTGGACTAACTGCAGTAGCTGAGCATACAAAGGAAAAAGATTTCTCCCACTTCGCTGCTTTTCTTCTGGCAGTGGTGTTTGTTTAAAGTCTAATCCAGAAAGAATTTGACTTTAGTTTAGTGGCAAATGCTTATCAGGTAACAGGCAGTCTCTGTTTTGGTGGCACGGTAGTCCTTTGTACTGAACCGAGCAGTAATGTCTCATAGAGTTCCTCACAGAGTCAAAAATTCACTGCTGGGTTTAGTCAGACTGAGCGCACAGAGCAGTAATGAGCAGAACATCCTGTTTTGAAAGGAATAATTATTAAACTGTCACAGTAGAAAAAAGGTGGGTTTCTCTGTGAAGTACTAGGTCGGTCAGTCTCATAAAGAGCGGGTATGAAACCAAAGGATGGATAACTTTCCTAAGTCTGACCACTTTCTAAAGATGTCAAGGAAGGGGAAAAAATCCTAATGTAATAAACATGTCAAATGCTTGTTTGTTGCACAATGGGAGGGGGCAGATGTACTAAGAAGTGGGGACTGTTTTGCGGACTTTGGCTTCTTGTACCTCCATTTGATCTTGGGAGTATGTCCCTTTCTGCATTTCACTTTGATGTTCACTGGTAACACAGGCCACATGACTTTCCATTAATGCATCGGCTGATCCTGTGGGAACTCCTTCAAAAGCTTGAAGCATTTGTCTGTTTTACCCTGGCAAAGCAAGAAAAAAAGTGAAAACAAGCTGATATATAAGCAGCTCATTAAACATTTTGTTTCCTGCATACTAATTATGGTTGTTTGATAACAATGATCCGCATAGGAAAGGGTGTGAATGAATGTGAACAATCATATGAAAATGCCAGTGGATTTTTAATGTGGGATATTAATGTACTGAGAAAAGTGAGTGAAGACTAGTGAGAATTTTACCCTAACTTTAACCATAAAGCTACTTCGCGACTGTCACTGTGGCTGAGATCTCCTTTAGGTGTCTAAAAGACAGTCCTCTGAATCCAAAGTCACCTTCAGGGGTGGCTACTTTTATAGTCAGTGGAGAGAAGTAGGTCAGGTTAACCATTTTTCAGATGTGCCTAAATGCTTCAGTTAGAGTGAGATGAACCCTTCTTGGGCTGTCTCTTCCTCTCTTTTGGCTGCAGAGACAACAATGAGTGACTGGCTCAAATGGAGACATCTCGGTTGCATGTATTGAATATTGGGTGAGATGAATTCCACACCACTCCCAATCTCCAGTCCTAACTCAGTACCAGACCATTTTTTCTCCTGTTGTCTCACCCACCTTTCTATATATTCCACTGTGTAATGACTGATTGTATTACAGCAGCTGCCAAAATTATTTAGGAGCAATATACAGAGACAAATCTTGTCTTAAAAAAATTACAGCTGAAGGGTAGATAGAAAGAGTGGGAATTCTGTATGCATTTCAGGTTCCATATATTATTCTTTTGAAATTAATTAGACATTAATTATATATTAACAGTCCCCAGTGTCTCCTCTGTTAGTAGCTATGAGCTAGGTTTCCCAACCACAAGTAATTTTGCTTTACAGAATAAAAACTCCCCTACACAACTAGTTTTTGGAAATTATGACTCTGTGTTTTAAATAATGTTGCTGTCTTCTGCTTTAGACATAAGGATGGTGATTTCTAAAACTCTGATCTGAGTTAAAACTGGGAACTTTTGTTGAACAATGTTTTATTGAAAGTTTTGTTTGGTTACAGATAAAGTCTTTGGATCTTAAAGTACGACAATTTTTTTTTTTTTTCCTGGAAGATGGAAGGCAATCCAGCACTTCTGCAGTCCTATGCAGAAGTGTACACTTGGAGAGAAAAGGACTCAGCAACTTTATTTTCCAGATAAAAGCTTTCATTACGAACAGCAAATAACCACATGGTTCAACAGACTTTGGCTTCTCTGTCTAAGGTGTCTGACTGAGTGGTACCAGTATGGGGTGTTACCTTCAAAAACATAAAACAAGAGAGGAACTTTTTGAGAAAACCTTTGGTTGGGCACCTTTGTTGTCACCTTTAAGCAGTTTAGTATCTATCTCTGGACAGCTTCGTTTTCCCTCCTCTTCTCTCACTTCATTTCTCCCTCCTTGTATGTTTGCCCAACTTCTCCCCTGTGTTGTTGTCTCCAAAGTTTCCTAGAGCTTTTTCTGTACAACCCTTGCAATAGCTGGGACAGCTGGCTAGGTCTTTGCCCCTCCCTGTATTTACTGCTTAGAATAGACTTTCTCTATACTCCCACTTCTAATAAAGACTTTTCTAATTTTCTGCTTCGTTGTGTTCATTCACTTATGACTTCTTTAGGCCTAGGGTTGTCTCAGGAGGGTACACTCCCATCACCCAAAGGCTGGATGGCATTGGAAAGGCTGGGAGTGATCTGACTGCAGCAGTAACGGGTACCCCATAGGTCTTCACAGTCATGGACCTGGGATGAAGCTCTTACCCCAGAGTCACTTTGGTGGTCACTAAATTGTTTGCCTCAAGATGCAGTTTTCCTTGACTCTAGCTTGGATGAGAGGCTGAGCAGGAGCACAGCATGGAGCAGGGTGGGACAGACTCTGACTCACCTATAGCTGCTTAAGTCCTCATCCTTCCTGTTATTAGCAAAGGAGCTAATCTGACACAGATCTTTTGGCAACTTGTTTCTTTTATACTAGTTGACTGTGTGAGGTAATGGGATGGGAGGAAACCTCCAACAGGGATGTGAGGACTACTTACCTTCACATGGGACTTCCCTGGGGTAGATAACTCACATGGCTCCCTGTGCCTCTTATGCAGTTGTGCAGTCGGATACACTATCCACATAAAATAGGAGCCTTTATTTTCTCTCTTGAATGATATAAGGCCTTAGCCTAGCCTTTTAGTGCTGTCATGCTCTGCTTGTAACCAAACAGCCTCATTTTTGGATGATTGATGCAACAATAAAGCCTCAGGCAAACAGTCAGCAAGGATCACTTACCAGAACGTGGCTTTGCAAACAGAGAGGCAAGTAGGGTAGTGTTTGTCACATCACATAGGCTTCCTGAAGAAATTGTTCTCTGGACAATTGGTTTCGTCGTCCTTCCCAGCAGACTTGTTTGGTTAAGATTGGTCTTAGCCCAAAGAAAGTGCCAATACTGAGAGCACAAACCGGGTAACGGCCGAGATTAAGGTCTTATTACTACCCTACTCCCAAGAGTACACCACCACCAACATTACCAACTTTGCCAGCAATAAATGCCAAACTTTTAGAGTTTTGGGGTTCTTTAATTTATTTTTTTTTCTGCTACATGTCACAGACATATCTCAAGAAGTCCTGTGTCAATCAAGCTGACCACTGCTCAAAACCTGCTACACGGCACGTTTGTCACCTGTGTCCCAGATTGCTAACCTGCATAGTCCGTGGTCCACGGAAGAATCTGTCTTTATTTACCAACACCATGTTTTCAGTTTCTACTGAATCTGTGACTAAGAAAGTTTTCAATTTCATTTTTTTCAGTAGCTCCAATGACACAGAACAATATGACTATGTAGGTAAATAAATTGAAAAGAACTAAGGCTTTCTTGTGGAAGTAGGTTTTATGCAAAAATGGTGTGGTAGGTTGACCTTGGCTGGCTGCCAGGCGCCCACCAAGCCACTCTCTCACTCCCCCCCTCAGTGGACCAGCGCGCTAAAACAAGATGAAAAACTCATGGGTCAAGATGAAGGCAGTTAAATAAAGAAAAGCAAAGGCTGTGTGTAGAGGCAAAGGAAAAGAAACAGATTTATTCTCTACTTCCCATCAGCAGGCCATGTCCAGATCTGTCCTGGGAAGCAGGACCTCCGTACATATAGCGGTCACTTTGGGAGACAAACGTCTTAATAATGAATGCCACCCCTCCCCTCCTTTCTCTAAGCTGTTATTGCTGAATGCAATGTCATATGGTATAGAATATCATTTGGTCACTTTGGATCAGCTGTCCCAATCATGTCCCCTCCCAACCTCTTGCCCGCCCCCATCCTACTGGCCTTTGGTGGGGTGGGGATTGAAGAGACGGCCCTGATGCTGCATGACCACTGCTCAGCAGTAGCCAAAACGCTGGTGTGTTATCAACACCTTCCACCTACAAACCATGGCACTATGAGGGCTGCTATGGGGAACATTACCTCCATCCCAGACATACAGATGGATCTGCAGATAACTTTTTCCCCAAATAATGATAATTTCTTATGGACGCTTCGTGGAGTGTAGCGAACATGATGAACACAGTATTGTCATTCCCATGATAGACTGGAATGCTACCTTATGTATGCTTAAGAGAGATTTTTTACACCTGAAAATCAAAGAACAGAGGAGGGAGGCTTATCTATTGTTTGCTCTCTGTAACAGAGATGTCACTTTGCTGTGAGGATGGTGTTAGCAGACCGTGGGGCATGATGCTGTTCCCAACCATGGAAACCCATCTTTTTCCAATTGAGATGCTCTAGGGTGTCTGAGACTGATTCACAGCCCTGGCAGGTAAGCTGTGGGCATAAAGGAGGGCATACTGTAGGGCATACAGGCAGCGTCTGGAGACCACAGTGTATTAGGGCGTCTCAGATGGCGTTTAAGCCTATCTTCAGGCATTAGAAACACCCCCCCCCGGTGTTTACAGATCCATTTCAAGTAAGGGAAATGACATTTATTTTCCATAAGTACAAAGAATGGTGAAATTTTTTGAGTCAAGTGAAGCTTTTATCTATTAACAATCACTCATTGACGTACGAAGTTTCACCTCATTACGCAGAATGTATCTTTTTATCATTTTTTGTTATCAATGCATTGGAAGTACTGTGGCTTCCTGTCCCAGTGCATGTGCAGTATAACACAAACAAGAACATCTATTGAGCATGACTCCTAAGGAAATCTGTGTTTGTAGTTTTGTGAAAAAAAGGTACTACGCAAACTGAAAGAGCCACAATTCCTGGGCAAAGAAATACGCTGCACCAGGAGACTTCGTATTGAGTTCTTGACTGCGCCTCTGGGGATGATGGCAAGACTTTGTGGAGGAGTGCAGGGCTGTCTGCAAGCTCCCTGTGGAATGTCTGGTTTCTGGTATACCTGTTCCCCGGGCTGGCCCTGTTCACAGGTCCGCACAGCCTGACTTTGCTCCTTCTTTCACGGTTGCCAGCAGCTGCAGTGACGCGAGTACTTTCTGACATAGGGCTGCCCTGGCCTTGACTTTCTGCCTGATACTAACAGCCAGAGCACAATGTGGGAGACGTCGGGTTGGCGTCGAGCCATGGGAGAAGTCCCTCTGCTCTTGGCTGGCCACCCGCAAAGAGCTGTTGTGTTCTCTTGGCGTGGTGAGACGGCCTCCGTGTCAGTGTATTCTCCACGGGATGAGTGGAGATATTTTACCGAATTCTTTCTTCTGACTTCATAGTCTTTAATGGGATGATATGTCAGACATTTCAGTGAGTTAATTGCCTTCCTCATGAAAGCTATGTACTCGCTTGTCGGTAAACAGAGACATATCACACTAGCTTTTATAAAATGGTGAACTGATTAAATTACAATTTTGGTAACTTCTTTTCATCGTGCAATGCCCTATGCAACTCCTTGGGGAACAGTCATGTCAGTACACTTATTTTCCCCAAAAATGCTACAAGAAATCAAAGGTTTCTGTTTGTTGGGGAATTGTGGGTTATTGTTTAACAAACATTAAAAAATATGTTACTATATTCACAACTTTTTTCCATATTGCATAACCTGAAAACACCGAAAAATATCTACGGGAATTAAAGGAATATTCTAAAAAGTGTCTGTCTTCCTGCTTTTGTTTCATACATTTTTGAAGGGAAAGGATGGAAAAGAGAAGGAGAGGATGAAATCTGAATTACAGAGGAAAAGCAAACTGTCCAAAATTAATCCTGTTACTCTGAAAATCTTGATGAGAACCAAGCTTCCTAGGTGCAGCCAAGAAACCACCATTAGTCTAATTAAAATCTGAACAGTCTAACTCAAGTTGTTCTTGGTTCAGTTACAGTAGTGCTAACATTGTTGACAATATGATTAGGGCTGATGTATACAAACTTTCCGGTACCTACCCCTCTTCCCTGCTGTTCTCACCCACTCTTTTCCCTCTTTCTTCCCACAGCCCCCTCAAGAGGATGGTGGAGGTCTTCCAGAAGTCACCAGTGTCCCCAGTTCTTTGCAGGCATGAGTGTGACACTTTCATTCCTCAATTTGGGATCTGCTTGGATTGTTTTTATATACTATCTAAAACAACATGCTTGCTTTCTTTATCTCTAGTGATTCCCAATTTCATTTTTTGCTTGCTTGTCTATTCTTTTTTATTGTCCTTAAAACCCATTTTACTAGATGCACACGGTTGCACTCCTACAGTGCCCAGCGGTTGACCGCCATTTGTGTTTACAGTCGTGGGGTTTTGGGTATCTGTTGCTATACTGTGTTACCTTTTTATTGTAGGATCATAGGCAGTTCACCCTACACAGAATAACTACTTGTCATCATTACCTATTAGTTCGCAGTAAGCATTGCACAATTGCACACAGCTAAACTGTAGCTAAAACAATTTAGGAGATGGCTATCTGACCGCTAGACAATTGTTGTCACAGTTGTGACATGCTAAAATCAGCTCAAGCCAAAAGAATTGCGGACAAGTCCGGAGAACCTATATCACTGGGTTAATACAAAGACTGTGGCACCTTGCCAGTAACGGTGAACTCATTTTTACTCAGCTACAGGCCTCAAATTTTGTGTTAGGAAGTTCATGTGAAGGTTTTCTGAAAGTCAAGGATTTTTCTGAAAGTACTAATTATGGAAGCATTAAATGAGTCAAATAATTAATACAAATACTTCATGAAAGGAACTTATAAACCTTGAAATTGTGTAAATACACACAGTTTTAATAAGGTTATTCCTATAAGGTTTAAATAGCAAGAAACACTTATGGGTGGTCTACTTATGAGAGCTTAATCTTGTCCAAGATTAAGCCATAAGAAAGTGAGTATCTCATTACAACTGCAGATTGGAATTTTTATGGTCTAATCACTGACAGAAACTTCATTATTACAAATGTGATAAGTGAATGTACTAATCATCTGTCTCTTGACAAACTAAATTTAACCTTTAACCTAAATTTTATCTTCAGTCACTCTTTAACCCACTTCATCTTATTTTGTGGTTTGTTCTAGATGTACAAGCACATATTCAACCCTCTACATCATATGGCCATTTCCTTTGATTCTTCTTCTATCTCCATCCTTTTTTTTTCTTTTTTTTTCTTTTTTTTTTCTTTTTTTTTTTTTCAGAGATCATAGGACATAATTTTGGCTGTTTATCTGAACTTTGGCAGCCTTTCATAAAAAGTCTAAGTGTATTAACATTTCCACATCTTCTTTAGCATGCTTCATATGCATTTTATGCTTTTTGTATTAGCGGCAGTCTTTGACTCTCTAGTCTAATAGAATTTGGAGCTCCGAGATACTGATTAACAACTAAAATGTGCTTAGTATTTGTACCCATTAGCATGAAAACCATAAAACAGTAAAAGCTCTGCTGGAGTCGTTGGATATTTGAAAGGGTGTGCCTTAACTTGAGGAAGTATTGCCAGTCTGATGCTCCTGAGGCCAAAATGAGTCCCCACGCAAGGCCACCTAGCCCATGACATGCAGTTACAACTGAACTGCCCATCAAGCTACTCTAAGCAATTAATTTGGCTTCCAAAGCCCACCTTGCAGCCTCAAGATTCTGAAATGTGGATGGATTTGGTTTCATAAATACACTTATAAAAATGCCAGTAGAGACTACATTCTTCTGAGATCTCAGGAGCCCTCTAGAAAGTGTCCGTATGTAAACACAGCACTATTACTTGAAAAGGTGTCAGGAAATTACATTTTAATGGATCTGTATTGTTCCAGCTCTCTTGTTTCTATGAGACCTGGGAGAACCCTCTTTCAGAGTGTAATTGTCCGTAAGCTTTTATGAATTGTTTTAAGAGACCATCAAGTATCCAGCACCAACATTTTTACACAATGTGAGAAACTTTACTGAGGAAAGCTGTTTGTCTTGATAAATGTTACTCACTCCTGAAGAAATGCTGTTATGAGACTGGCTGGTTGGTCACAGGAATAATTGCTTGACTATCCTTTGGTGGGGAGGGGCATGAATGAAAAGAAGATTCATGATACTACTTCATTTCAGCATTTTTTTTTAGTATCTCAATTGCATTTAATGAGATAAGGTGGAGCAGATTCTTGAAAGTTTTCAAAACTTGAGATTTATAATACAATAAAATCACACATGGACAAGCTTCTACCAAGCATAGATAAAGTGATTTGTCTCTAATGCTATTCCAAAGATTTTATGTCAAGATGTCTTGTGTTGGTGGGATAAATCTAAATTAATAATTAGCATCTCTTCTATTTGATGACCTGCAGAGCTGCACACACTTGCCTTGCATGTGCTACCTCTTTGTTTAGGACTCTAATCCTTTGCTACAAAAGAATTGAAGGAAAATTATAAAGATAAAAACTGTTTTATTTTCGCATCCTACCTACACATACATAGCACTTTCTGGATTTGAGCAGTAGCCTCTGTGTTTCTCAGTTTTCAGTATTGAATCATCTGCATAATTACACAACCTGCGCCATCTATGCTGATCTTTAATTTGCACTTGTCCATTACATGTGTTCTTATTTCTATTGTGATTATCAAGGACATATCAGTTTATAGATGCAAAACAGGTTGTAGGAGATGAACCTGAAAAAACCAGTTTATAGATGCAAAACAGGTTGTAGATGAACCTGAAAAAATAGAGTACATTTTAAATGGGCTGTGGTCATTGGCTGAGGACAGGGTCCTATTATTGACCAAACTGTCTGTAGCGTAGGAACAGTCTTGGTCTTGATTTTCTTCTTAATGTTAAGTTCCTTCAAAGTAGGACTTGTGAATAAATTTCTATCACTTTGAGATAGCTAAATAAATAGCTCCATTACATCCTACTCAATAATGATCCAGCACAGAGCACTTGTGTACATCTCTCAATGACACTTACTCTCCTGATACATATATACATAATATGTAAAAACATAGAAATATAAAATCACAAAAAGGTTTGGGTTGGAAGGAATCTTTAAAGGCCATCTAGCCCAATCCCCTGCAATGAGCAGGGACATCTTCAACTAGATCAGGTTGCTCAAAGCCCCGTCCAACCTGACCTTGAATGTTTCCAGGGGTGGGGCATCTACCACCTCTCTGGGCAACCTCTGCCAGTGTTTCACCACACTCACTGTAAAAAATTTCTTCCGTATACCTAGTCTGAATCTAACCTTTTTTAGTTTAAAACCATTCACCTTTGTCCTAATGCTACTGGCCTGATTAAAAAGAGTGTCCCCATATTTCTTATAAGCCCCCCGTATCTATTGAAAGGTTGCAATTAGGTCTTCCCAGAGCCTTCTCTTCTCCAGGCTGAACAACCCCAACTCTCTCAGCCTTTTATTATAGGAGAGGTGCTCCAGCTGTCTGATCATCTTCATGGCTCTTCTCTGGACCCGCTCCAACAGGTCCATGTCTTCCAAATATAGTTGTAAGGGACCGTTAGAGGTCATCTAGTCCAATGGTCTGACTTGTAGAAAGGCTATTGCAATCCTAGATCATACATTCTCTCAGAATTGGTTATGGTGGAGCTAGTAGTCTGTCTGTGCATTAAGGTAAAAGAAAGTTGAAGAACGGAGATGATGACTGTGACCAACAGCTAAATTTTTCTGGCACAGCGGAGAACAATAGGAAAGACTGTCCTACAAGGGAAGTGGGAATCGGTACTGTGAGGTATTCTGCATGAACTGTAAGAAATCTTGTTGTCTTTTTGCATCAGAATAAAGGTTTTGGTTTGTCTTCTGATATAGAAATGCACAGGAGTACCTTCCTCTTCATGAAACTAGCAGCAGCCTTATCACCAACCAAGGAAAATTACAAGTACTTTTTGGAGGAGGAGAATATGAATAAAAAATCATATGTAATGATATAAAAAATTGAAGACATTGAGGATCTGTGGTGACAAACAAGAAAAGAAATGATGCAAATTTAAATAGAAATATATTAATATATTTTAGATGTATATATAATATATATAAAATATATCAAAATAATTAAGTGATAGGCCTATGGGAGAATTGTTCTCCTGAATTCTATTAGTAAAAGCTAACTTGTTTTTTCAGGAAATAAGAGGGTTTTGTTGTTATTAATTTTTTTCTGCACTCTAAACTTCATCTCCACATGCTGCTTGCCTTCAAGAAAACAAACAAACAAACAGAAAACTCTTAGAAATTCAGTTTTGCATTACTTGTCATACTAAGTGCTTCAACTGGCCTGATGGCTCTGAGAAAGTGCTAAATCATTTATTTATATGGTAAAAGCAATAAATGGCCTCGTTTAACATAAGATGTGATATATTAGTTTTAAACTTTAGGTGGATAGTAAATCCAGCCAACATAATCAAAGAATGTCAGTCCTACACATGGTTCTGTAAGAGCTCTAGGAATGAAACATGGAAGAATTACACCATTTTTATCAATGGCTTTTGGAGTCATCAGTCAGTTCAGGGGAATGTTGTGTTAAAACCTTCCTGCTAACAGATGAGTTAAACGCTTCACAATCACTTAAAGTATTAAATCACACAGCAGATGCTTGGTTGATCCGTCTGCGTTCTTTCCTCCACTTGCTCATACATGCTCAACAATACGATAAGCAATAGTTAGGCTGAGCTGTGTTTGGAAATCAGGTTATCACTTCAACCTGTATTTACTCTGAGAAAAGTTGTTCTAAATTCAGTAATTTGAGGAAAATATGTATTTTTAATCCTACTATTATAAGGGGAGGTCAAATTTGTAGGACAATACCAGAATTTTTCCCTTGAAGTTTTCAGATGTGTCCCAGGTTAATAGGAAAACAAAGCCATCTTCTTATTTAATACAGTTTGCAGAACTACAGCTCTCTAAAATGAAACTTGGAGCTCAACTATGCTGAGGCTTTCATTCTCTTACTAAGCTGAATCGTTGTATTTCGGGGTTTTTTAATGCTGTATCAGAGCAATCTCAAAATTTAATGAATTCTAGAGTGTTCCTGCTTCTATTTTTGTGAAGAATTGGGAAATGTCTTAATCTTCTAAAGGTCAACTGATCCTTTTGCAAATTTTTGGCGTCACACTGCTAGTATTAAATTTTTCCAAAGCTCAGTATGATGTTTGCACTATGAAGGGAAGATCTTTGTTTATTCACATGTTCTTTCAGTGTAGCTGTCTGCTATAATGGAGGTATTTCATCCATTTAGAGGTGTTCATTTGAAGTAAAAAAAAAAAACAGAAGTAACTGAAAAATTCAAAGTTTACTTTTATTTCTACCTTGTGGGGGAAACAAGAAGTTAGAAAGGTTGTGAAGTTTCCATTACAAAGATTGAAAGGTCAGAGGGTTATATTTTCAAACTTGCTTAGTTATCCTAACATATGGTTAGCTGCCCAGTATGATTACATGAATGTATATATGCATATTTGAAATCTGACTATCTTGAAATTTTGGCCCAGGATGACTTAGGCCAAAGCCTATTAAATTCTTTTAATTCTGACAACTGTTATTCAGGAACAGATATATGTGATACTTTAAATATGTTTCCACATGTGATAGTTATACCAGGAAAAAAATGGGCGTTCATAAAAAAACCCGCAACAATTCTTCCTTGATTGTTTTCAGTTCAATTGCAGTTTTCTGCCTCATACAATCTGAGACAACGCTCCAAAGAAGTTGTGAATAAAGAATTCACCTTTCTTCAGTCTCTAAAATATCACTAGAAAAAACAAGTTTCTAAAAATGTATACCAACATATATACTCTCTTAAATAACTATATATGAAGACAATATACCATTTTACTCAGCAAAAAATATCAAATATGCCATTAAGGTTACACTAGATGGCAAATAAATATATTTTAGATGCTGTACTAAAGAGGCAAACTCTGATTAAAATGATGGTTTAGATCAATTGACTCGAGTCAGTCTTCCCTGGTGATAGAAAACAGCTTTTTATAATTACCTATAAATATTAAACATGACCTGATGTCTCGTGCTTCTGTGCTTAGGAAAAAAAAATCAACACAACACATTTAGTAGCATGTAGGAAAAAGTTGTACCGAGTACCTTGGTGCAATTCTCAGTTACTCACGCTGAAGTTAAAGCTCTGACCCTACCTAGTACACAATAGAATTTAAATATTATTTTAGGATGGGTGTCTGGATTTTGTGTGATTCTGCAGCAAGTCAAGTGTTGATAAAGGGGACCAGTCTCAATGCAATTAGTGCCTTTCATTCTAATTTTATCTGTTGTTACTACAGTGCTTGTAGGAGGAAAGTATGTCTCCTTCCCTTGCTTTTTGTTCTTCACCTGATGGAAAATGACAATGCCATATACAAGTAAAATATGCTGAGAGACTTTTCAATATTTTGAAAAATACATGAGACTTCAAGACTATTTCCAGATTCCATTAATACATTACAGTTTCATTGCATAGTAATAATGGGCTGAACATTACATATGGAGGCAAGAATTGATATTTCTTGCAAAATATGAAAAGGTTGCTCAATACCTGTGTTGCTATTTCTGGAAAAAAGCTTTGGCTGATGATCTCCAGCATGGAATATATCCTGACCTCATTGTAACAATCCCACAAACCTAGCTCAAAGGAAACCAATTAGAGTAATTAGAACGAGATTGAACTCTTACCCAAGGCTGACCTGCATATAATGACCATACTTGTTTTTCTCTCTCTGGATAAAATTTTTAGATCCATAAAGGGTGAAAATGTGCATATAAAATGCTTGTGCTGTTTTCTTTAAGAGCACCCCTTAAGGGCTGATGGGTTCCATAATTTTCCCTAAAGTTCTGAATGTTGATGTTCAGTTCAGAGCGGGACTTATTATGCTGAACATCAACTTGCCAAATCCTATTATAGTGAAAACCTTGAGATAATGTTAAACGGCATGAAGTGAGACTGCTGCAGTGAAGTTAGATGATAAGTGCCTGAAGAAAGAGTGATTTAGCAAGAAACTTGAAATCTTTAATCTTACACATAGTTTCTTAAAAGTGCGTTTATAGAGAAAAAAAAAAAAAAGATTTTTTTCAGCTCTAAGAGAAAAAATAAACAAAAGCAATACCAAAATGAAACAGCTATTTTTAGTTTGAGACATTTATTTTCTCCAAAAAAGGAAAATCTGCATTGAGTCATTCTGGCAGCTGGTGCTAAAGCTGGCTTAGTCACATGCCTGTAACCCTCTTAACATGGGTCCAAACACCAAAAGGTTCCTGATGGAACTAAAACCAGAAGTCCATAAATAAATGAAGGTCCATGACCAGCAGATATCATCTATTCAATTCACCTCCAACTTACCATCTTTTATACATGTGCCTGTGCTTTTAACCAGTGCTTCCTGAATCTGTATTGTTAGCTGGGCATTGCATCAAGCTGAATTAAGGTTAGTTTATCAAAACCAGCTTTAACTAGTGCTCTACACCTGGCAATATGTATTATCCTGTAAACTGTATGTGTTGCTGATCCCAGGAAGTATGCCAGTGTCTGTCTTTGCTGCACACCTCCAATGTGCAGCAATTCCCTTTGGCATTATATGGCAAAGACATGTTTGCTTTCCAGGTTTGGTAATTAAGTTGGTCTTCTAATGAGCTCAGGAAACTGAAAATATTATGGATTGCTCCTTAGAACTGCTTCCAGTCTACTCATAGTAGCTAAGAGAAGCAGGCTGATTTCAAAGAGCAAATTGTTGGTTACTGAGCATGGGTGGCTGAGAAGTCAAATCCCTGATGGGGCTGTCCTTCCAACTGAACGACTGCAGCAAAACACGGTCTTTGGATGCTAAGTGTGATTTTCACCTCTCTCCAATAGCTTTGCCAGCACCTTTTGCATTTAACTTAGGCCCAGTGCCTGGCCAGGAAAGATCAGGGCTGTCATGATTCTTATCACACTGCCCCAGGTTAAATGATGTGGGGCAGTCTGATCCACAGCAGACAGCCCCGAGTACTCTCACTTGTGTCGTGTGCGTGGCTGAGATGGCAATGCTGGCGTCTAAACAAACCAACAGCCAGGGATTAGTTACATATAATTGCAAACTCGAGAAACTGAACAGTTGGTAATGTTTATTTAAAATGTTGAAATCGGTGCAAATGATGATAGATCGCAGCCAGACAATGATGTGAGATGTCTCAGTGACCCCGCTCCACAGGAAAAACATGAAATCATCTGGGAAATCATTTTAATTCTAGCAACAAGAGGAGTGGCTATTTGCAAAACTGCAGTGTGTCAGCCAGGCTATCCATTCTAAACGGGAAAAAATAATAGCCGAGAATTCAGTATTTGCAACTGTTTCATTCCTTCAGTTCAGTAAATTTTGCTATTTTTATTAGGATGTACCTATTAGAAAAAGCTCAAAAGAACCTAGTTTATTACAGCTGTGGAAGGGAGGAAAGCACTAAACATAATGTATTCATATATCAAAATGAAAGACAATTTCATGAGTACTTTTCTCCACTAGTCCATGTACTGTCAATGCTTTATCTTATCCATGTGAAAGTTTTGTTCAGCTCGAAAAGTGTGATTATCCACTTTCTAGTGAAATAGGTAGAGAAACTTATGGGCACACATTTTTATCATGAAGCAAACTTAAAATTCTGGTTATTGCCACCATTTTATTCTTGTTGTCCACAAGTTTCAGCTGACCTAATTTACCAGAATCTCTCTTGGTTTTGTTGTTGTTGTTGTTGGGTACATTTTGTAGTTGTTGTTTGGGTTTTTTTTAAACAAACTCACAAGTATCTAGGTGCAGAAGAGTTGGTGAGATGATTAAATTGCGATGCTCAAATAAATATCAGTGAAGTCATTCTTTTTCATATAGAAATTAAGACAGTGCACTCTACCTTACCACTGGGACAGTGTGCACACGCTCAATTGCAGAAGACTCACTTGACAGGTGGCAACTTGTTAAGCCTTTAACAGGTATTGGTGAGTGATGCGTCAGAGTCCAAAACCTCTGACTGGCTCTTAGATTTTGCAGTGACAAAGTTAACGCTTCTGAGTTGGCCAGAAACTTGTCAAGGTTAGGCGAGGTGTTTTTCTGTGCTTTTTCTAAACTGTTTTCTTTCTTCCACAGTATTTTCCCATTTCCTATAGAAACAAATCTCTACTGAGGAAACTTCACTTTAAATGTTATAATGCTCCATTTCTACACCGCTGAAGCCTCCGTTATCTTCAATAACACTGCCCAGGTTTATGTTAAGCTACTTGAGTACTGAGAAGAAGATATTAGGAGTATGTGTTGGTGATTATCATTGGTCCTACTCTATCTAGATGATATGCTAAGATTTCGTACGACACTGCAAATTGGCACATATTTTGTTATACCTAATAGTACCTTCTTTTCATATATGTTGTTTTGAAATGCCATTCGCTTTTGTTATGTGCTACAGGTCATCTGCACAGGGAAAGTGTAGAATCGCTATAGCAACATACAGGTAATCTTGCCAGCCTTCTATGTGCAGTCCTGCTGCTCCTTCATAACAGCCTTACACCATGATTCAGCCAAAAGACAACCAGACTCCAGAATGTATATGAAATCAAGGATGGTATAAGGTAGTAGTCTGATCTGTTCAACAATTGTTTTAATAATAGTTTTTATACTGGATTCTCCTTTTGTCTTCTCTTGATGTTTGTTGTTTATTTGTGCCAGTTTAAGTTAAAGCAGAATGGGTCCGCAATACCACAAAGTCTTTCAAATGAGCCATTGCCAGATCAATGACAACATACAGCAGAAGCTGTAATAATTAGTGATCAGCTATAGCTCTAACACAGCCTATTAATTCAGAACCAGTTTCACTGACATGCAGGATACTGTATTCGGGTGGGTTGATCCTGGTCGGCAGTTAAGCACCTACACAGCTGCTTACTGATGGCTCACCCCTGCCGTGGGATGGGGGAGAGAGTGGGAAGACCAAGAACAAGAAAACTCATAGGTCAAGATAAAGACAGTTTAGAAGTGAAGGAAAGAGAAAAAGAAATCAACAAGCTAACAATTGATGCAATCAATCACTCACCACCTCCCACAAGTAGACCAATGGCCAGCCAGTCTCTGAGCAATAGCTACCGTGGAAGACAACCTTTTTTTTATTTATTGCTGACCATAACATCATATGATATGAAAGATACCTTTGGCCAATTTGGGTCAGCTGTCCCAGCTGTGTCCCCTCCCAAATTCTTGCCCACCCCCAACCTTATTGCCTGTGGGGGGCAAAACAGCAGAGAAGGCTTTCATGCTGTGTAAGCACTGTTCAGCAACAGCCAAAGCATTGGTGTGTTATCAACACTTTTTTAGTCACAGATCTAAAACACAGCACCATATGGGCTGCTATAAAGAAAATTAACTCCATCCCAGCCAGATCCAGTAGAAGTAAACAGAGCGCCTAGTGCCTAATCTAAGTAGAAATAGACTTAAATTCAGTTAGTGAATGGACTGCAGAACTTAATCTTACAAAAGGACGTGTAGGTCATTTCTTGGAGACCGTGACTATAGTTTGTTATTTTCCTACTAATTATGTAAACAACAGCTGCTCAGAGTGCCTGGTGCCTCCTGGCAGGTTCCTCGTGTGTGCAGAATAGCATGTGTGTCCTGGGGAGTAGGAAAGGAGCAGCAGGAGCTCATTTGTGCTCAAGTCTCCACATGCGGTGAGGTTAGGAGACAGCTGTATTGTGCACTTTGTTCCAGGAACTAAAAAACATTTCTAGGTTCTGTAGTACAGATATAGTAAAAAAACCCAACCCTTTATTTCCTCTGAGACTGGCAGTGAACTGACATCCTATGGTGGACTCAGAGCTGGACGAGTCTCACACCCAAATACTTTCAGTGGCCTAAAGTCAGGTATTAACACTCTGACTGATGCAAAGTGTAGTCAGTTCTAAGCCTGTAAACAGGGAAAGGAAAAGGAGGTTCACAGACTTGAAGAGTCGATGCAGTGTGCTTAGATCTTGTTTAATACCTTCTCTATAGCTTGACACAGTCCTACCTTTCATTAGCAGTTCTGCAGATCTGACTTCACCTGCACTGACTTTCATTTCAAGAAGGATGAGATGTTCCTGCATCAGCTGTGATGTAACTGTTATGAATGTGGCGATGTACAATGCATTCCATTAACAGAGAGGGGAATTATGTTTTACTGGAAGTGTTGGAGGAACTCTGCCTCATCCCTTTGTACAATTTCTACATAGCAGTCAACAGAGAACCATGTTTTCTGTTCATGAAAGCATTGCATGGCTTCCTGAATTGCTTCTTACGTGCCTAATCTGAATGCAAATTGCAGCTTTGTGTTCATTATAGGTACTATAAAATAGCAGTAAGTGTTGAAATTTATAACTGACTGAATTTGCTATAAATGATGTGTGCTTTATTACCTGTTAATGCACAGTTGCTGCAGTAAACTTTGCAGTCTTGTTATTTTATAACATTTTACTGTGCATATTAGAACAGCATGCTCACACTGGCATAGTTAAGAATGAGTTGCAGTTTCCATTACAAACTTCTGTTTTCGGTCGTAAAGACTCACTCGCTGCTCTAATGTAGTGCATGAATTTTAGATCTGCACTTTTTCCTTAGAAGCAGCCAGATTGGCTAATTCCAAATAATTTATGTATGAATACATGAGAGTGGGGTGTTTGTTGGAATTTGGATTAATTTTCAATCTTGTATTTAAAAAAGCAAGTGGCTTTAATTTAAACAAGGAAAACGTTTGTTTACAGGAGTTGTTCCGGTTTAGTTAAGTGAACTCTTTTCCACTGTTTTCCCAGAGAGTAACGGAGGGGTTACATGATGTAAAGTCATAATGACCTGATGTAGACCTGTGTTTTAAATGAGTCAGTCCAGTTGTTTAGTGGGACTTCTGCCATAGTGAAGAGCACAGAAACAATTGTATTACGAGTTGAAGTCCATGTAGACAGATGTTAGGTTTTTATGAATGCTTAATAAGGAAAAAAACCAGATAATCTTTTTTAATAATTGTGTTGCATTCATGTTACATTTTGCCTCTGGAGACTTCATTGCACTATACAAAGAAGGGTACCAAAGGTGCTGCTTCCTGCACTTATTCTCTAGAATGGAGAACATAGATACTAAGCAGGCAAAATATATGGTATTAGCTAGTGACTCAATACCAGAGAAAGGATGAATGTAGACTGCTGGTTAGTTACCGGGAAATATTGGGTTTTAGTCTAGCCTCTCTGTTTTGGTTGTTAGGCTTTTTTTACTTTCCCATCTCAGGCTCAAGTACTTCCAAAGAAGCTGTAAAAGTCAGAATTTCTTAATCAGTAAATCTAAATGTGTCTGCTATAGCTCTGAAAGACTGCAGAGATGTGCATCTCTGCCCCATTCTTAGTAAAAACTCATGGAAACTAAGTTGGGAAGACAATGGGGCAAGAGTGGAGGTCCATGCTCCAAGACATGTTCAAATGCAAAATTTTTGGGAGGATTTAGGCTTATACAAATCTCTCTTTGAAAGTCAATGAGAAACGTTCAAGCTTCTGACTGTGTGTTGTTCAGAGGCATGGGATTTATTTTGGCAAATTGGAACCACTCTATGAGCTTTCTTGGCAATCTATTGAAATCAAAGGTTCGCCATGGGCAGCATCAAGGTGAAATAGGGTATAATGTTCCACTGAGATAGCAACTGAGGGGAAAATGAAAAATAAGTAACTTTACTTGTCCATGAAGTCCTGTACTAACTGACTGGGTAGAAGTTCATGTGCTCAGCTGCAGCATCTTCCCAAAATGTTAGTGACTCTTAAGGAAGACAAATCAGGGTCTAGTGCATGTGCCATAACATTCCTCTGGGCAGCTCTCTTCACATATATTAAGAAATGGTGGAAGTGATTAACCTATTAAAATATTTGTTATCCAATAATATTTCAGGTAAAAATGAGGCACAAATCACATTCCCTGTGCCCGCTGCTGAGCTGCTCTGTCTCATCAGGGACTTCCATTTCCTGTGCAAAATACCTGGAAAGCAACACAAAGAGGCAACATTCTTTGATTGCTCAAGAGGCAGTGGGACATATGGATGCACAAGAATTGCAAAAAACTCACGTCACAGTCATTGTTTCAAAGGCCAAATGTTTCCTGAGCTGAGAGAGACACATCTTCTCCACCCTTGCCCAGAGCCTGCATGCTGAGCTGCAAGGTGGCCCTTCATCTGCATCCTAACACTGCACTGGTGAGTGCTCGTTAAAGAGGACATGTTTTTTTTAACAAGAAAATCCCCTGCATCGTCTTCTGTGTAAATCAGCTTCCCTTGGACTTCCCCTGAGTTACAGCATTAAGTTTTTGGGAGCCGCTGACAGCCCCCAAGGCAGAGTTAAGCTGAGCTGAGGACAGCTGGAAAAAGAGGCAGTTTCCATCTGCACCGGCTTTTTATTGCTTTTCAACTTTGCTCTAAATACTTCTCCCTTTCGAAAGGATGAATTAAGCAATGCTTTGCAGTGACAGGCACATCTTCAAAACAAGCATTTGCTGACAAAGGCAAGTCTTTCAGCATCCACGTCACAGGGTGACCTGCAGAAGAAGGTGTGGGCAGTATCAGAGGGGGCTACAACTCGTGTCCTGACTTAACCTCTTCACCCAGAATTTAATACCCACCACTGGAGGGGGTGGATCAAGTGAGCCCAGAAGAAGACCTGCAGTGCTGTTAGCCGGCCAAGTGCAGAGTGGGCAGTACTGGGGGGAGCAGAGCTGAGCAGCAGCCACCAAACCCTCCCAGAGCCACCATCCCTGCTCCCCCAGTACCAAGTCGCACTCAGAAACCATGCATGCAGGGCCACTGAGCGATGTGGCCATTTTCTATTAGACACGTCTTTCTGTCAGGAGAGGCAGAAAGAGCCAATCTATTTAGCACTGTGAATTCTTTGTTCATCTGCCTATTTAGCACTGTGAATTCTTTGTTCATCTGCCTACACAACTGACCCGTTTTTAATGACACCTTCAGTAATCGAAGGTGGCACACAAGCCATGAGATTAGTACAATTTCTTGCCCTTTCCAGTTGTTTCACATATAACACGATTAGGAGCGGTGACAGTCTTCATGGCGTTTGTGAGATCCATGTGGAACTTATTTTCCAGCTACCTCAACTGTGATCTGGCAATGACAATAATAGCGTTGTTGATGTAGTGGCAGAGCTATAACCGTGAAGGTCTAAGGATGTAAACAGTGCAAGGTCTGGGGAGAGTGGCTATGGCTTTTATTAGACCTACTAGATGCAGCTAAAAATACAGATAAGCTTCCAGGCATGCAAGACATACCACATACAGACATCTGTTTTCTTCATCTATGAGCAAGTCTAATAAAAATAAAAAAGGAAGGTTCACTGTGTAACCTTTCTCCTTTCTGTCAGAGGTCAACAGTTCTTAAGGATACTGTATTTTGGCTCAGAGAGACAGCAAGCTAGAGTAAAAAATTCTTGAGGATGAATGTGTTTTTTGCTGTACACTGTGGGGCAAACCCTTGGTGACTGCTGCTGCTTCTCTGCACAGGAATCATCTGTGCAGGGAAAGCTGAACTTCCAGCACAGCTCAGGTGAAAAGCCATACCTGCTAATGCAGCCTGAAAACAGTGGTACTGCCTTTGATACTGATGCTTTGGGATCAGCTTCAGGAGAT
>NW_009649314.1:228046-278035 GCF_000708025.1 Charadrius vociferus | reverse complement strand
TGCAGAGCAGACAGGGGCTGCCCAGCACACAGTTCTGTATTGTGCAGCCCAACAGACTCCAGTTTCCAGATATTTCCACAGCTGTGATTCCTGCAGCCCATATCTATCCTAATTAAGTTTCCATCAGTTCTTCTATGGCTCTTCCATAGGACTCAGGTGTGGTCCTGTGTGGAAATCCCACACTTAAATCCTGTTTCAAATGAAAGAAAAAAAAAAATCAAAGCAAGTTGAACACCAGCATGAATACAAAGTCTTGTGGGTACTTAGTGCACCAAAGAAATATGATTTCATAGAATCGTAGAATAGAACTGTAGAATAGAATCATAGAAAAGTTTGGATTGGAAGGGACCTTTAAAGGTCATCTGGTCCAATCTTCCCTGCAATGAGCAGGGACATCTTCAACTAGATCAGGTTGCTCAGAACCCTGTCCAACCTGACAGGGAATGTTTCCAGGGATGGGGCATCTACTACCTCTCTGGGTGACATGTTCTAGCATTTCACCACCCTCATTGTAAAACATTTCTTCATTATATCTAGTCTAAATCTACCCTCTTTTAGTTTTAAGCTGTTACCCCTTGTCCTAACGCTACTAGCCTGATTAAAAAGTCTGTCCCCATCTTAGAAATCCACTTTACATATTGCAAGGCCACAATATGGTCCCCCCAGAGCCTTCTCTTCTCCAGTCTGAACAACCCCAACTCTCTCAGCCTGTCTTCCTAGGAGAGGTGCTCCAGCCCTCGGATCATCTTTGATCTCTGGACCTGCTCCAACAGGTTCATGTCTTACCTGTGCTGAGGGCTCCAGAGCTGGACACAGTACTCCAGGTGGGGGCTCAGGAGAGCAGAGTAGAGGGTCAAAATCACCACCCTCGACCTGCTGGCCACGCTGCTTTTGATGCAGTCCAGGATATGGTTAGCCTTTCATTGTGTGCCATATGATATCTGTTTGCAAAGAAACAATGTATAAATGATGGTGTTGTAGAAAAGCACTCCTTGGAATTATTGTATAAATCCTTTAGATGCAAATGATCTCTTCCTAAAAGCACAAATGAATTAAACTTACTTTACCTTCTCTACCAGGGTAACTGACTGCAATGATTAAACACAGCCCAGGAGCCACTTTGTACATAGTGCTACTAAACTATCAGTTATAGACAAGTCAGAATGGACTGAAAGGAAAGTAAGATCCAAATTCAGAAAAAGGGATAAAAAGATACCGAGGGAGTATTATCACAGTGACACAGGGAGAAAATTAAGTAAATTAAAAGTAACAAGGGAAGTACAAGTTGCAAAGAGGAACTGCTGCATAATGCCTGCCTATTTAAAGTATCTGAATTTTAGCTCTACCTGAATATAATCTTTCAGTTCTAGTCTAACAGGACATGGTTTTTCGGGAACATTTGGAAAGTTAAAGCTTGAGGAAAAATGTGGTGCTCAATCTGGGACTAAGCAAATCCTTTAGCAGGATGGGCACACACAGGGTGGGCAAGCAGCACCTGCAGTTGTGAGAGGTCTGGGGTAACATAGCAACCAGGCACCTGGCTTTGTTTTCTTTTTATTTCACTTTTCTGGGCATCAGTGTTATTTTTGTTTGTTTTGGCTTTTTGCATATATTTTTATATATATACATATATATACAAAAATTCATATATATATAATTATAGTTTTTCCTGCACTGTTGGCTTAAAATGTGCATTCTGGTGGAGAATATCCCCCAATGAATTTTTCCAAACTGGAAAGGATTGTTCCCACTCACTCCTCCCCTTATCTACCATTTTTAATGCACCAGGTCTGAAGTGACAGAGCAACTGCAGGTGATAGTTTAAGAAATACAGAGACTTCCTTACTGAAAACGTAGACAAAGTATACAGCTTTTCTCTAGCTTTACAGATAAATATGAACTAAAATCCTAGATCCAAACACCCTTCAGTTTTGAGAAAATTCAAACCTCAAATTAAATTGACAGTTCTACTTTAAGATTTTCTCAGACAGGAAGAGACATTTTAGGCTGGAAGAGACATTGCTGCAAAGATCATGGCTTCAGATTTGCACAGCAGCTGAGCCAGAAGCTTTTAGGATTTCCATTTAGGACTTTCCTGAGTGCATTCTCCCTAAATGCTACTTTAGGTGCTTGAGGTTTTCTGGTTTTGGTTTTTTTTTTTTTTTTGATTTTCTGGCCATCAGATATATCTGAAAAACTTATGCACTCTCCTTTGAGCCAAAAGAATTGCTCAAAAATTGCTGGTAACAGTAGATTCTTATCTTTTGTATAGGCCAGTTACTGAAAAGGAAAATAATTTTTGGCAAGTTTGTGGCAGGAGGAAACATGCTGTTTAACCAGTTTGAAATGCTTTTCACATTTAGTAACAGTATAATTTAGGTAATCTTTTCAATTAGTAATGGGAGGTATGTTATAAACAGACATTATAAAAAAGGAAAGAAAACCTACAAGACTGAATGTCTGGAAAAATACTTCCTAAATGTGAAGTTCATTAAGCTGCAGTACAATATCCCAGGAGTAGCAGTGGTCAGCTGCTCAGCTCTTCGGTCAAATAAAAGTAGTCTGGACAAAGTATTGCAAAATACACTGTAGGGAACAATTTCGTAGTGGCCAGGAAAATGGAGTAGGCGAACTAATAGGTCTTTTTCATCTCCGTGTTCTATTACTGTATGGTTGTTTGAAGCAAATTTGTGTATTTAACCTCTGGCTCATGAGTCTGAGAAAGCTGTTACAAAATCTATGTAGCCATTAAAATGTATACAAAGGTATAATGGAATCTAAATTTAAATGCAAAGGTAACCTAAAAAGACTTACGTGCAAAGTGTATCTGTGTGTGGTGTTAAAGTCCTGGTCATCTATGACTTATTTGGTAATTTAAAGAAGCTTCGGGCATTTTCTTGGGGAATCATTTGAAGCACCCATTCGGAAAACTTGAATAACTAATAGCAAATTCTCACTGCAACCAGCCTAAACCAACATCTTTTTAATGCCCTGTTGTCTTTTTGATCGGCACCTTTAGAGCTGAGAACTGAACAGAAGCAAACAGTTTAAATGTCACTCAGGTTTACATCTTTTTCAGGGCGCCTAGGGTAACAAATTGACCAGATTCTGTGCAAATGAGGTGATTTGTTAGTGTGGGCACGGCTGCCTCGATTGTGGTAGGGGTGAGAATGACACTGAACTGCATACATGCCAGCATGAGTAAGGTTTGGAGTTGTCTGCCTGTTTGGCGAAAGGGTTGTCTGTCACTTTTACAACCATCCTACTTCATCAAAGTTCTTCCATTAGGCTCTGTTTTTAATGGAGGCCTTAAATTGGCTGTGTGGAGGGCCGCCTGTGTTTACACTGCATGGCAATAGCTGAGGTCCAGAGGTTATCACCAGATTACATCAGCAAAGCTCCTGTGAACGTGACGTGCTTGCTTACACTTGGTACTTTTCTCCAAAGAAATTTGGAAGTGGTGTGCTGGAGTGCTTTGAGGCCCCCTTGGCTGTACCAATTTTCTGTACTTCATTGTACCAATTGGCTGTACTTCATTTTCTGTACTCTTTGAGGCCCCCTTGGCTGTACCAATTACTTCATTTTCTGTACGGGAGTGTGTGGCTCTGTTGGGCAAACATCTCATATGGACCCCTAATCCTGGTGTCGGAGTTCTGCATTGAGTCTTAACATTACTGTGTCTCAGTTTCACGCTGACTGTGTCCAGATTAAGGAAAAGAAGTGCCTTCCTGGCTGCCAACCATGCAGACAGAGCTGAGCTAGGCTCTCTCCTTCTGGTCGTGCCTCTGTGGGAACCGAATCTCAGCAGCTCAGGCTGTGCTTTCTGTGATACCCCCTGCTGTCAGTAAGTCACAGGTGTGAGTGACAGGTTCATTACCTTCCACTTACAGGGTCCTGGAGGGCTTCTCTTCATGATGCATAAGGAGGAACAGGAACCACAACATACATATTCACAGAGGTTCAGACTCTGCAGGGCTCTTGGGGATAGGAATAGCCAAATACGCCTTTTTGTGCTGATGTCAGCAATAGCTTTCCAGTAACCCAGCAGGGTTTGACAATAATGAGACAATAAAGAGACCAAGGATAGCTGGATAGCTCAGTCAGAGATGTCAGACAGTTAATTAAAACAATGGTCCCCAACTTCCCCTACATGCTAAACAGAGGGAAAACAGCTGAACTTGCCCTGGGTGTGCCCTGCTCTGACACGCTGAAATGGCACATACGCCGTGCTCAGGAGTGAAGTTCATTACAGTCGTTCTTACAAGAAGCTTTACCCCATGTAATTTGGACCAGTGGGGCATTAAGAAGGTCTAAAGCTTGCTCACTTTTAGGTTCAGCTTTTGGCAGAGTTCAGTTTCTATTTCATTTAAGCACATTTAGTGATATTTGGAGTCGCTCGGTGCCTCCCAGCAGCTGCCATGCAAGTGCCAGCTGTGGCTCCTGCAGTCTGTCTTTGCATTCCATTCAGGCTTTTGATGCAGCTCAAGATTCAACTCTTATTCCTTTTGTCAAATGCTATATTTTCTTTTGCTTTCTCTTCCTGTGATGCCTCTGGACAGTAGTATAATTCTGACACCAATAGTTGTTATAAATAACATAGTTCCCGCTCTGGGGAATGAAGATGGGACGAAGGGAGGTATTGTGCATTGAAAATAGCGGGAATGCAGCAGATCTGTTATGCAAGACCACCAGCCCTGGGTGAGCTACAGTGGAAATTCACTTGGCTACAGTTTGCCTTTGGCTTCTGTGCCTCAGCTGGGAAAAGATAATGGATTTTAGATTATTCTTCAGACTTTAGGACATATAAGACTTGAGTACTTTGTGACATATGTCCATGATAAACCTATGTATTTACCATAGATCTTTTCAGAAAGACTCTTGCCTAACACTTGGGGCCCTTTTGTTTTATAAAACATGCAAGGATAGACAAAAGGAGACATTTGTTAAAATCTGAACTGCAAGTCTGGTTTCTTAATTTTTAGGTTTAATTCTCAGTGTCAGGGAACTTTTGGGGCTCAGTTTGTGCCTACCCTCTGTCATACATCGTTGAGCAAAACTCATCTGTCCTTCCTTATGGTACCCAAACCAGAAGTTTGGTAACACTTCAATTCCCACTTTATTCTGAGGACTAGTCTTTGGTTTTCAGTTTCTCCCATGTGTACACTTGACCTCTGGCTTGAGGAGTCAGTAGTACAGTGCATCTCCTTTTTACTGCAGTTCACTACATTAACCATTTTTGTGTATTCATTCGATGTACTTGTTCCCAGAGAGACTGTGGTGGGTGTTATCTATTTTTAGAAGTAAACAGTGTCAAATATTTCCATCTGGAGAGTAATAAAAATGTTGCTTCAGTTGAATATGAAGTTTGACTCATTTTTTTTAGAGACCTTTACCGTACTTTGAACCTCTAAAGTGGAAAATTAGAAGACAACTTAAGATAGGACTGATAAGGATTTTCAATGGCTGCTGTGTCTGTCATATCTAATTGTCACTGACTTTTCTCTGGGAAAGTTTTAGGTCCATGGCTGGTCTATAGTGCCTTTGAAAATCTCTTCTTGCCTAGTCCTGTGTCATACATGCCATGTGGAAACAACTCTGATTATCCCAGAGTTGCTTTCCTTAGGATAGCCTAAATGGAGCCATTTAAAAGGCACACGGCTCCAATGAGCACTCCCTGGTAACCCATTTCCGTAAAGCCTCAAAGGCAGGGATGAATCCCATGTGAAAACCCATATAAGACAGAGCACAGTTGTTTGAATAGCAAAACCAGCAAGGTTATTACTTTGAGGAAGCAATGAAAGTTGGCACTACAGTGTGTCAGAGTAAGGTTAAGTGAGCTAAAGACTGCAGGCCTATTTAATTAAGTAAATAGACCATCAATCACAAAGAATAACAGTCCTAAATAATAAGTTTATAAATGTTGCAATCTCATTCCACAGATTCCGGTGTTGTCCTATTTCCATTATGCAGAACTGGAGATTTTCACTGAGGAATCAATTCTCAGCAGGACAGCAGTTACAAGCTCCTGGCAATTTAGCAAAAAAAAAAACCAAAACGGCCAGATGCTCAGAATAGGTTTGATGCTTAAAATGAAGAGATAGGTACTGCATCACCAGTTCCAAGTGTGCCAAGCTCATGGGTGACTTCAGAATTTTAAGTTTCCAGAAGGTAATAAATATCCTCAGGACTTTCCTCTGTTTTCTGAATTCTGTAATTTCTTCATTCATACTTTCAGGCTTGAAGGGTGAAGCTGACTTTATATATTTTTAACCAAAACCAGAGCTTCTGCTATAATTGTGCAGCTTTTGTAGCTCAGTTCAAAGAAAAACACAAAACTGCAAAATCTTTGAGATAAGATCATGAGGGCCAGCAACAGAGTGAATTGCTTAACAAATTCCAGGGAGAAGACACAACAATAAATTCAAGCTTTAAGAGCTATTTTTACTGGAGATGGCCTAGGTCTGATGCTAAATTCTAAAGTATTCAACAGATTTCTTATAATTTGTGTACAATCCACAAATCCTCTTCCCCTGCATCCCATAGTGATGCCACACCTCTGTAGGCCATGACCCTTTCCATGGTGATTGGTGTCCAGTGGTCTGAGGAGGTAACCAGGGCTCCCCCATTGGCCGGTGTACCCTTCTGTTCCTTCATGTGTGGGGATGAATATTAAATCACACACCCTGAAAGTAATGACTATGTAAAAAAAATCAGACCTCAGCTACACATCCTGTGATCATAGGATGGCAGAAACATTGCCTTAGAACCTTTATCTGCAGTAAAGAATTATAAATATGTGTAGATAATACCTAATAGATGTTTATGTTACAATTTTCTTTTAAATCCAAAGAAGGGAATTTTCCATCATTCTTGGTTAGCTTGCTCTGCTGTTTATCCAGACTTAGACTGGTAATGAAAAAAAAATTTAACTCTAAGCTGTCTTGCTAAAGGTTAGTCTTGCTGGTACTACTCTGAGCAGCACTGGAGAAGTACTGCTCATTCATTCTTGAAAACATGCTAACAGACCTGTAATGCTGCCGGCTTAGTCAAAGCAGATCTTAAACTTTCCATGCAGATTTCTGAACCTCTTCTTTTTGTCTTCCTCTGTATGCCAAATCTACTCTTCATCTACATGGTCCTTAACATTTTGTGTGGGAAATGGGATACAAACCTCCTCCCTAGTGCAAAGCGAGCAGGAAAGTTTTCTTTCAGAGGATTGATACATCAATCCTATTATTGAATGTATGGGTGAAATTTCAGAATCATAGAATCATAGAATGGTTTAGGTTGGAAGGGACCTTAAAGATCATCTAGTTCCAACCCCCCTGCCATAGGCAGGGACACCTCCCACTAGACCAGGTTGCCCAAGGCCACATCCAGCCTGGCCTTTAACACCACCAGGGATGGGGCATCCACCACCTCCCTGAGGAACCTGTTCCGGTGTCTCATCACCCTCACAGGAAATAATTTCTTCCTAATCCCTGATCTAAAGCTACCTTCTTCCAGTTTGAAGCCATTCCCCCTCATCCTATCACTACATGCCCTAGTAAAAAGTTCCTCCCCAGCTCTCCTGTAGGTCCCCTTTAGGTACTGGAAGGCCACAATAAAGTCTCCCCAGAACCTTCTCTTCTCCAGGCTGAACACCCCCAACTGTCTCAGCCTCTCCTCATAGGAGAGGTGCTCCATCCCTCTGATCATCGCGTGGCACTCTTTCTGGGTAATTCTTGACTGGATCACTTGCATAAATATGTGCCACCTAACATAAGGAATACAAAACTGGGCCTTTGCCTTTTGTGAAATTTACATAGAAAGTCTGATAAAAGTGCACTCAAGTCTCAGCTCAAAACAGCAGAGAGGCTGCAACTGTTTCACAAGTTTAAAATTCTTGTAAGTAAATTTATGTTTGCAAAAGTACAAAGCTGCTCAAAATGCCAACCTCTGAGACACTGGTTTACCTAAACATTTTACTGCATACTATTCAAATTGATTGTCTTACAAGCCAGGCAATCCTCTCTGGCATGGCTTACTTGGAAGCTGTATGGGGTAAGTAGCCGGTTCAGTAGTATTTCTGCACAGATTTTCCATTTTTTCTCTTAGGTCATATGTTGGGAAAAATAAAAAAGAAAGCACTTACTGAAAACTATGGAATTTCAAACCGTAGGAAATACAGTTTTGTAGAGACATTAGGAGCAGTAAGGACAGCTTTTGTTTAAGCTAAGTTGACTTTCCCCTCTCTGTCGTACATCGCACCTGAGCCTGAGAAAAGCTAATCTTTCATCCTCTCCTATTCCTGGCAAAATTAATGGAAGTTATCGTGTTGTATTATGAGCGATTGTGAGCTTCAACTGTGCTGCTCCAAATTAATTTAACTGTCACTGAATACACTGTTGAACCCCGGTAGCCCAGAAGGGAGAGCACATCGCTGTGCCCTCTTTATCTGCTTTATATCTTGGACTAAGTCCTTCTGTTTCTGCTTTTGGTAAACATCTAAACCCCCATCTGCTATGAAATGCATTAAAATAAACTTTGATCTACTTGAAGCATGACATATTTTTGTAGAACAACTGTTTTGAAACAGAAGAAAAGGCACTTTGCTTTAACCCTGAAGTTACCAAAACCTGATGTTGGAAGGTCTTGTTGCTTAGGTCACCAGTCAAGCCTGAGTATCTCTTAGAGCAGGACACTTGCAGGTAATCAAGAAATTAATTTGAATGTTATTAGGGAAACATTCTAACTCTAACTTCTTTGCTATGTTTGTAAGTAAAAGACAGAGTTTCAGAGCCCTTTTCTAGAATGTAACTGGAAGAAGATGTAATAGAGAAGTGGGTGGCAACAGGAAGACAAAACTTTATAAATCTTTTATCACTTCTTCCTCTGTCTTTTTAAAGTCCTGTTTGTCTTGCTGCATTTTGGGTAGCTATTAGTCTAGGATGAGCTATATTTGGACTTGAAGCTTGGAGGAAGAAGGAGGTTGCATTTTTGTCTGCTGATCCAACCCCACAGCCACTGAGTTGTTTCTGAGCTGAATCCCAAGCAGGAAGAAGCACCACAGCTTGGATGCTGCTAAAATCTCGTAGGAACTCAGTTCTTGTGTAGTTTCAGCATCTGGTAGAAGCAAGTTTCTAGGTTGCACATCTTGAAGGTTTTTGACATTCAAGACAATGTTCATCCGATGATAGTTTTATCTCCTTCTGTGATAATCCCAGGATTTGGGATCAAATCTCATGGGAGCTGGTGAAAGGAATGGAAAAGTGAAAAACAAATCTGCTCTAGTTTATACCTAATCATGGTCTAAATGCCAGTTCTTCTACAGGGCTCTCTTACGGTCTTTGGCATTACATGGGTTATTCACAAGTAGACAGCAGCAAAACACAACATGATTTTAATTCCCAATTTATTCAGTCAGCCACTGAGGTTTCCAACCTTTATTTTTAAAACCCTCCAACACTCTCACTAATTAAGATTCCCTTCTTCCCCCAGCTGCTAATGGGCACAAACATAGCCAATTTGAAACATGTCTAATCAGAGCACTGCCTGATTCTGTCTTTATACAACAGCTATTACCCTGAGGGACAAATTATGTCTTAAATTGCACATACTCATCCTGTTCACCAAAGAATTGACAGTCCATCCATCAGAGGGAAAATATATATTGCAATTAGCTGCACAGGTTACATATTTATTCATTTTTATGCATATATGAATAAATATATGCATTTATTTATTTATTGTGGATTTGGTTCATAGTTTAATTTTCACTCTAGCAGGGCTGTTTTCTTAGAACCATAGAATAGTTTGGGTTGGAAGGGACCTTTAAAGGTCATCTGGTCCAATCTCCCCCTGCAATAAGCAGGGACATCTTCAACTAGATCAGGTTGCTCAGAGCCGTGTCCAACCTGACCTTGAATGTTTCCAGGGATGGTGCGTCCACTGCCTCTCTGGGGAACATATTCCAGCATTTCACCATCTTCATTGTAAAAAATTTCTTCCTTATATCTAGTCTAAATCTACCCTCTTTCAGTTTAAAACCATTACCTCATGTCCTACCACAACAGGCTCTGCTAAAAGTCTGTCCCAGATTTCTTAGAAGCCCCCTTTACATATTGAAAGGCCACAATAAGGTGTCCACAGAGCCTTCTTTTCTCCAGGATGAATAACCCCAACTCTCTCAGCCTGTCCTTATAGGAGAGGTGCTCCAGGCCTTGGATTATCTTTGTGGCCCTTCCCTGGATGTGCTCCAACAGGACTGTGTCTTTCCTGTGCTGAGGGGTCCAGAGCTGGACATAGTACTCCAGGTGGGGTCTCATGAGAGTGGAGTAGCGGAGCAGAATCACCTCCCTTGACCTGCTGACCATACTGCTTTTGATGCAGCCTGGGATATCGTTGGCCTTCTGGGCTGTGAGTGCACACTGCCAGCTCATGTCAAGCTTTTCATCCACCAGTACCGCCAAATCCTCATCAGGGGTGTTCTCAAGCCTTCATCCCCCAGCCTGTATTGAAACCTGCACTGATCCAGGTGCAGAACCCTGCACTTGGCCTTGTTCTACCTCATGAGATTCACATGTGTCCACTTCTCGAGCCTGTCCAGGTCCCCCTGGATGGCATCCCATCCCTCAGGCATGTCAACTGCACCACTCGGCTTGGTGTTGTCTGCAGACTTGCTGAGTGTGTGCTCAATCCCACAGTATGTGTCATTGATGAAGATATTAAACTGTGCTGGTCCCAATACAGACCCCTGAGGGACACCACTTGTCACCAGTCTCCATCTGGACATTGAGCCATTGATCACTACCCTCTGCATGTAGCCATCCAAACAATTCCTCATCAGCTGAACAGTCCACCCATCAAATCCATAACTCTCCAATTTAGAAAGAAGGATGTTGAGAGGGACTGTTTCAAAGGCCTTACAGAATTCCAGATAGACGACATCTCTAGCTCTTCCCTTGTCCCCTGCTGTAGTCACTCCATCATAGAAGGCCACGAGGTTGGTCAGACAGGACTTGCCCCTGGTGAAGCCATGCTGGCTGTCTTGAATCACCTCCCTGTCCTCCATGTGCCTGAGCATAGCTTCAAGGAGGATCTGTTTTGTGATCTTCCCAGGCAAAGAGGTGAGTGTGACAGTCTGGTAGTTCCCAGGGTCCTCCTTTCTACCCTTTTTAAACATGGGTGCAATGTTTCCCTTTTTCCAGTCACTGGGGACTTCTGACTGCCATGACTTTCCAAATATGGAGAATGGCTTGGCAACTACATCAGCCAATTCTCTCAGGACTCTGGGATGCATCCGTCAGGTTCCACAGATTTCTGTGTGTTCCGGTTCCTCAGGTGGTCATGAACCTGATCTTACCTTACAGTGGGAGGGACTTTGCTCCCCGAGTCCCTGCCTTGCAGACCATCCACCCCAGAGGTATGGGGAGAGAGGTTGCCAGTGAAGACTGAGGAAAAAAAAAGTTGTTGAGTACCTCAGCCTTCTTCAGTCTTGTTCATCAAGGCTGCTCTTTAAGACACTCTCCTTTATATCTGTGTGTAAACTACAAGGAACTTTGAAGAAACCCACTCTTTTTAAATATGTTTCACAGAACATATTCACCTAAACCCAAGTTACTCTGTAGTTGCAAATTAATCTCAGAATAATTGTGTTTATTGACTGTTAAGGCTTGATAATCTCTCCACTATGATCGTAGGCTTCAGGTCATCTGCCACAAAATTGTTCACTATCTCTCATGGAGGCACAGGCTAAGGTTCATAGTCTACTTAGACTAAGAGGACAGAGATAACATCCAGGGTGGCTTGTCAGTTATCCTCAGTCCATGACACCTGCATGAACTGTTGTTAAATCACTTTGCAGCAGCAGAAGGATTTATTTTGGAGGAAGGGGTAGGGAGAAAGGAAAGAATCAGGGCTCAGCTGTGGGTGGAAGTGGGGAAGGAGGGCTTGGAGCATTTGTGGCCTGAGGAGAGGTGGACTGGAGGCACAAAGTGGTCATCCCTAAGGTTAGGGGGTGGAGAGGGAAAGGCAGGGCTGGCTCAAGAGCAGTTTTGATATATACTCATGCAAGAAACTGTTTTTCACCTCTTGTCTCAACCTCCTTTTCTACTGCTTCTCTTGTTGTGGACTAATGATTGGCAAAATTTCTAATGCCTTTGCAGAGGAAGGGAATGAGAAAAACAGTGTTTGGAATTTGAATTTCAAGCAATTTCATGTCTGAAGCTGATTTCAAAATACCTTGCATTAGGGTAATAGAGACTGCTGAAAATGAGGGGAAACTGCCTATCAGTCATTTAAATCCTATGTCCAGTGAAAGCTAGAAAGCTGAATGTAAAGCCCTCAATCTGAAGAAAGTGAAAAGTAATTAATGCTTCACAGGCTTTTAAATGCCATGTTCGTTTTTGTCTAGATTTTGTCCTGGTATTTTCCTAACACTAGCCTATTTCTTATATCATCAAATTCAGCTTCCTACTCAGTGCATTGTGCTCTCTCTTCAGTGCTGGGTCCACAGATAATTTGAGGGTCACAGCCCCCAGTGGTGCAGGTTAAAGGCAGTTGTATTTTAGCTGTGAAGGTATTGGTATCTCAGATGAGGAAGCTGCTATTATACACACACCTGCTTCCAGAGATATCCGCAACTGGACCCAAGGGGCAATCTCCACAAGATAATATTTGTCTGGTGTTATAATTGTCCAGATCCTCACTGGATATCAAACTCCATCTGGGTACCCCCCTCTATGACTGTTAGCTAAGGGATTAATGTGCCCTGCAAAGTCAGAGCTGAGGAACAAATAGTTTGTGGTATTAGGCGGGAGGAAAGGGGAGGCATGTATATGTTTACTGGGTAATCCTGTTCTCCCCTGTAGGAATATTCATGGATTTCTAAATATTCCCTGTCCACGATGATCTTCTATAAACCACCAGCACAGAATCATAGCATCATAGAATGGTTTAGGTTGGAAGGGACCTTAAAGATCATCTAGTTCCAACTCCCCTGCCATGAGCAGGGACACTTCCAACTAGACCAGGTTGCTCTAAGCCCCATCCAGCCTGGCCTTGAACACCTACAGGGATGAGGCATCTACAACTTCCCCAGGCAACATGTTCCAGTGCCTCTCCACCCTCAGAGTGAAAAATTGATTCCTAATATCTAATTTAAATCTACCCTCTTCCAGTTTGAAGCCATTCTCCCTTGTCTTATCATTACATGTCTTTGTAAAAAGTCCCTCCCCAGCTCTCCTGTAGGCCCCCTTCAGATACTGGAAAGCTGCTATAAGGTCTCCCCGGAGCCTTCTCTTCTCCAGGCTGAACAACCCTAAATCTCTCAGCCCGTCTTCAGAGGAGAGGTGCTCCAGCCCTCGGATCATTTTTGGGGCCCTCCTCTGGAGCTGCTCCAACAGGTCCATGTCCTTCTTATTTTGGGGCCTCCAGAGCTGGACACGGTATTCCAGGTGGGTCTCATGAGAGTGGTTTACAAAGAATTTCGTAGAAGTCTCACTGGCACTGTGAAAGCTGTTAAAAATACAGGTCTTCTGGTGATCTACATGCTAGACAAGAGGTTTGCATTATCTGACAAGCATATAAAATTGATTGTGCACCTTCAGCCATCTGGCTGCTTTCAAGACTTATTAAAAAGTAAAATACAGCCCATCCCTGTGGTTTCTGCTAGTATGATCTATCAGTGCCAAGAAGGCCTGGGATGTAGGCAGGACTTCTGCTGCCTAGATGGATGGATCAGAGACAGATTAAATATGATACAGAAGAAACTATTCATGGTCTCCATATGAAGATGAAGACAGTAGCTGCTCTCTGCTACATGCCTGCAGGGAAGAAAGGGGTTGGAATTGGTAAATGAGGAAAGATGGTGGTCTGAGCTAGTCTGAGCATCTCAGCTCAGTAGTTGAAAGAGCTTTTTAAAGATGGCTCACTGTGGGCCATAGCCTTTATCATCAGTGTTGCTTGTCAGGAAAAGTTACCTGCATCCTGATAGGGAGGGAAGAACAGGCAGGCAAGCAGCAACAGCATTTAAATGCAAAGCATATATTAACAAAAGCCGTCAGATGGTGAAATACTGCTGTGTTGTTGCTCCTGACTGTAATCGCAGTTGCCATGAATTTGTATTCTAGCTTGTAAGTTCATGTATTAGTTACACTTCTGCCAACACAAGAACACAGTTAATATTCCTTATAACTAGCATATACTATACCTTTGTTTGCTTTTTACCTACTAAAGAAGTTTCAGTAATTTCAATCAATTTGCATTTGATCTCTTTCCTCTGTGACTTCAACGGGTTACCCTAATCCTTCACAAACCAATGTAAAAGCATGTTAATATTTGCACATAGCATAAGCTCTGCTTAGTATTTTTGGCTAAGAAGACATTTTCTTGCTAGGAAAGAAATAATTTAAGTTACTTTTTTTCCAGGAAGCTGCCTCTGAACAGGAGTTATTTATAGAATATCGAGAACAATTTGTCTAGTAGTAAGTTTTCATTTGCTTGCAGACAAAGCAGCCCAGATCAAACTGACTGAACCTTTGTCCTAATACAAATTTTAGTGAAAAAAAAACAACCCTCAGTAAGTTTGCAGATGGCACTAAGCTAGGCGGGCGTGTTGACCTGCTTGAGGGCTCTACAGAGGGATCTGAACAGGCTGGATCAATGGGCAGAGACCAATGGTATGAGGTTCAACAAGGTCAAGTGCCGGGTCCTGCACATGGCTCACAACAACCCCATGCAGCACTACAGGCTTGGGACAGAGTGGTTCAAAAGCTGCCCGGCAGAAAAGGACCTGGGGGTGTTGGTGGACAGCCAACTGCGTATAAGCTGGCAGCATGCCCAGGTGGCCAAGAAAGCCAACGGCATCCCAACCTCTATCAGGAATAGTGTGGTGAGCAGGACTAGGGAAGTGATCATCTCCCCATACTCGGCACTGGTGAGGCCCCACCTCGAGCACTGTGTTCAGTGTTGGGCCCCTCACTACAAGAAGGACATTGAGGTCTTGGAGCGTGTCCAGAGAAGGGCTACGAAGCTGGGGAGGGGTCCGGAGGACCAGTCTTATGAGGAACGGCTGAGGGAACTGGGGTTGTTTAGCCTGGAGGAAAGGAGGCTGAGGGGAGACCTTTTCACTCTCTACAACTACCTGAAAGGAGGTTATAGAGAGGTGGGGGCTGACCTCTTCTCCCTGGTGAGAAGTGATAGGACGAGAGGAAATGGGTTCAAGTTAAGTCAGGGAAGGTTTAGATTAGATATTAGGAAACATTTTTTCACTGAAAGGGTTATTAAACATTGGAATAGGCTGCCCAGGGAGGTGGTAGATTCGCCATCCCTGGAGGTGTTTAAAAAAAGGGTAGATGTGGTACCTGGGGACATGGTTTAGATGTGGCTCTGTCAGGGTAGGTTGATGGTTGGAGTTGATGATCTTAAAGGTCCCTTCCAACCTTAGCAATTCTATGATTCTGTGATTCTATGATTTGATATTAATTCTTGATTTGTCAGATATGCTTTCTTCATCTGAGGATATAACTTTCCATTTCTGTCATGTGAGTATGGAGGCTTTGAAGGAAAACAAAGGAGAGTGAAAAATTATTGCCTAGCTTCATGTTTTGTTTTCTTGGTTTGGTCACCCTTATTACAATCTGGAATGAAAAAAACCCACAAAAACTCTTGTCCTTTTAGTAGCTGAATAGTAAAAAAAATCAAAATCAGATTAAATTTCTATCACTGTAATTAAACTAACTAAATTTGAATAATGCAGTCCTCCAGACTAAGATAACTGAAGTCCAATCAATGAATTGATGAATTCACAACAGTATGAAATTAAGCCAACAATTATTCACCAGTGTTCGACAACAGTTAAGATTCACTTAATGAAAATCTATTACATATAAGTGACTCTTACAAATTATTAATTAAAGAAATAAAAAAGAATGTAACCTGCTTCCCTTATTCTCTGCTATGTAGGAAGAAGGAATCTCAAGGTTCCTGTTCAGTAATGGATTTACACAGTTAACTCTTGCTCCTCGCTTCAATGTAACACAATGATTAACTTTATTTTAAGGATTTCTGGTAGATTTATTTTTTGCATGATAACTTTATTAAGTTAAAGTGATACATGGAGTTGTGAAGTGGTATTTGCTGAAAATAAGATTTTTCTTGTGCATTTGCTGAATATGCAAGCACATACATTTGCTTCTCTACATATACTTAGGAGAATATCAGACCAATAATTGTGGGCAGAGGTAATATTTTTATTAGACAGTCTTGTATAGCTGGAAGAATGTGACAGACTTTCAGATGGACAAGTCACTTTCCAGATCTGCGGTAGAAATAGGGAATTTAAAAACTAATGCTCAGAGTTTGCTGAGATATGTTTTAGATGAGTAGTATCCAAACGAGAGAGCAGTTGATACTTGTGGAGTTGGAAGGAGGGGAGAATGGAAGTAGTTACCACCTGGCATAAAGAGACACCCATAACTCAAGATCCTATAGTTTCCTGTATTCTCAAACCATGCTCAGTATAATCATTACTGACCTGTTTCCCTGTGTTCGGAATTCTTGTTTATTTTTATTGTCTCAGAATGTCTTTAAATATTCACTGTAGCAGAAACAACGAAGATATTCTTGCTTATTCTGATCAGATAAAGGATTGTCTTTAATGGTAAACATTTTACAGGTGAACAGATTTTACAGGAACAGAATTCAACCGAATTCCAAGTAAACTGCTAAGTATTTTCAAAAGAAAATTTGAAACTTATATGCACTAGTTCTATACCACCCCCATCAAATTTGACAATACATAGGATACGCTTAGTACACCTATTTAAGACAATAAGAAAGTTATAACTAATTCAAATAGGAGCAAGATGAGAAGAGAGAAGATTACTCAATGAAGTCCTGTGTACTTTACAGGTATCCATGTTCTACAGTCCTTCTCAGCAGTTTGAACACTATGGAAAGGATACTATGAAATAGAAAGAAAATAATTAAAACATAATGTTAATTTAATTATCATGTATTTTAAGTTAGAAAATCTGTGAATAACATGCAAAAATTATTAGTGATATGTTATACCCTTCACAGAGACTTGTACAGTCTTTGTCAAGGGTACTTAGACCACAGTATTCTTTGAAGCTTGCCAGAGAAAGTTTATCTCCTAATGTCAATAAAATAATTATTCAGGTTTACATTCAGCACAATTTATTCCCTGAATAACCCTACCAAAATTAGGTAAAGAATGAATGTCACTTTTATGTTTTGTAAAGAAACCATTCTAATTTGCAGTTACACAGCGCTTGGTATCAAAGGATCTGAAAGCATATGACTGTTAATTAAATTTCATGACTTATCCCTGTGGAAGATATGCCCAGCGTTATCATTTTAACTTTTATTATATTCATTAAAATCTTGGCAACTCATTTCACCATTGCCTTCCCATGGAAAATGCTGAGCTGAATTTGGTATGAAGTTTTTTTTCCTTGTTTGCACCTCAGTGAAGTGACTACATGATAGTGAATAAAGGCTGATAAACTTTTTAGGTATGGTGGCCCCTGGAATGGAGTCCCAAACCATATTTCAGGACTCTGTAAAAACATCCTGAATATGGAACAAACTAAAATAATTCCAGGAAATACTGAAGCAAAGAATGAGTCTTGAGATCTTGCTTCTCAGAATCACAGAATCACAGAATTTTCAGAGTTGGAAGGGACCTCTAGAGATCATCTAGTCCAACTCCCCTGCTAAAGCAGGATTGCCTAGGGCACATTACTCAGGACTGCATCCAGGCGGGTTTTGAAAATCTCCAGAGAAGGAGACTCCACAACCTCCCTGGGCAGCCTGTGCCAGTGCTCTGTCACCCGAACTGTAAAGAAGTTTTTCCATGTGTTGGAATGGAACTTCCTATGTTCCAACTTGCACCCATTGCCCCTCATCCTGTCACTGGGAACCACCGAGAAGAGTGTGGCTCCATCCTCCTTCAACCCACCCTTTAAGGTGCAGGACATATTCCCTCCACGCGGAATTCATAGTTCTAAGTTTGTCCTGGAAAATAGGTCTGCACCTTCATTTGAAATATACTTTTAAATGCAGGGACTGTAGAGGGAGAAAATGCTGCCCTTCTTTCCACTGTTACTTCTCTTGCAAGCATAAACATAGTTTTAGATTTAGGTATCTAAAGTTCGCCCACATCCCACTGACAGTACTGCTAGCCTTTTCTGGATCTGGCTCAGTAAGACTAAGTAAATGTAACAAATCAAATCTTCCACTTCTAGGAAATCATAGGAAAACATTTTTATTTGGAGGATAGCACAACACTGCAACAAATTACCCAGGGATACTGCACAATTTCCATCCTTGGAGGTTTTTGGGGGTAGGCTAGACATAGCCACGATTGACCTGATCGCATGCTGGCAACAGACCGACTTCAAGTGAGACTAGGCGGCCTCATGGTGTTCCTTACAGCCGAGGCGACTATGATTCTATGAAATCTTCCCATTGTGGATATCTGCTATGGGTAGTCTGGCAGAAATCAGCAATGCATTGTCAGTATTTTAGCTGACTATGAATGAAGTATGTCAATGCAACAACCCATCTGTGAACTGCCAGGTTGATTTGGGGGAATATTATTGCTCTGAATCATTTTGGGTTTACCTTGTATTCAGCTTCTTACTAGTTTTTGTCTGCTTGTTATGAGCTCTGCCTTCTTATTTCTCTACAATTAGAGACATAAGTCAGAAAATTGTGATTCATGAGAGACCCAACGGCATAGTCGTAAACACAAATCAGAAAACTCAACTTAGTCCTTATGACGCTGCCTGCACTGAACAGCAGCATTTCCAGAAAGGCCTGTTCTGGATTGCACAAGCAAAATGAAGCAGAGCACAGTTACGGGAATTAACCTTCTTCTGCTTCTTCTCACTGTGTGAAACCCCAAGGCTTCTCTGCAGTGATCAATATTAAGGAGTCATTACCAGTCACAGCCATCACTCACAAATGATACAGCATTTTTTTCTCCTAAGCATTTAAGAGGGAGAAAAGTCATATACAATGCTTCCGTTTTGACTGCAGCTGAACAACAAATATCAATACAGGACCCTTTTGTCTGTATTTTTGCAATTCATTGCCCATAGAAGGCTCCCCTAGGCTTGCAAGACTTGTCCGGGTCTGATGGTGATCAATCATTTGACTGTCATCCACAGCCTACCATCCTGGCTGAAAATTAAGAGCAGGAGGATGAAACCAACATTTTTTTTTCTTCTATTTTTTTTTTTTTTGTCATTACAGGCATGGGTTCATTTGAAGGTGAGGCAACATGTCAGTCACTTGCAATTCAAAGCAATTTGAAGATAAATGGTGAGTATGTCTACACTTCTATGTGTACACACACATAGCACACATAGCACAAACATGTTTTTAATATGATCAAAACCACTAGACAGGAAAACTTGGGTTCCATTGATTTCTTACATTGATTTTTATATTAAAATATACTGTCTGGGTAACCACAGATTGGGATTAATCCCAGCAGGCAACTAATTTCAAACTGGTTTCCTTCTATGATTAATGGGGAGAAAGTGAGTATTATATAACAGTGTTTAATCCCTTAAGTCTCTAAGATGGATGCATGGATACAGGAGATGAATCCTAACTGGAGCCTTCCTATTTCATCTCAGTTGTCATTAATGTTATCATCTTCTTAAGTAATTCTTCCAGAAAGCAAATATTCCAGGTTCCAAAAATTTTGAAATTTAATAACATGGTGTGATGTCATCTGCTTTCTTCTGTACAGTGCCTTACATGATCTTAGTAGATTCTCTCTCTTTTCACAAAACTTATACAAGCTTCCCTTTCTCCAGGGATCTACTGCGAATAGTTTTTTCCTGTTTAATTTTACACCATAACGATTTTGTACTTTTTTTTTTTTTTGGCTTGCTCTTTCCTTTTTTGGGAACTCTCATTTGAATCCAGATATCAAGTAAGAAGCAGAAGTTGATCTCTGTTGTCAGAAATCAATATATATTAGCTAAAAAATTAAATATTGATGAATTCAAATCAATGCAAACATTGAGGAACTATAAATCTTGCTATGCACCAAAACAAGAAGTGAAAACAGAAGTTTTGCCCTGGTATATGTGCAGATATCACTGAAATTCATTGTATCTGTGTGCATTTAAAGGTAAAATCTGATGAGTTATGCCTTGCTACATATATTGATCACCATATTCACATTTCTGTGTTGATGCATCTAATTTGGACTACCTAACTGAATTAATGAGTCACTTTATTTACTTTTCTAAATGAAAATTCTAAAAAAGAGATGAAACTAAAACCATAGAAGAAGAAAAAAATGGCACTTCTCTCCAGTAAAGTCAGCCATAAATTTGATAAAGTTCACTGTTGTGAATTAGGATTGAGTGAAGTATGATGACTGGAAAAATGTATTTCCAGGGCCTATTATTGGCCATTACTCATAAGCTGAAAGAACACAGATAGTTTCAGCTGGTTTCAGCTAGTCAGGAAATATGCTTCATAAGTGTAATAATACTAAAATTCTCACAATAATTTGTATTTATGTGTGAGCTTGACCATTACTTTTTGATTTATTTGCTGTATTAATTTCTGTATATCCATAATTTCTGAGACTTTACTTACTGGAAAAAATACAATAATCATAAATGAAATACAATTATGGGAAATATGACTCATGGGAAAATGTACTTAGCAAGATAAGCATGACCAGAAACATACTGTAAGAAGAATTTGGCCAAGCTAAAACAACATTAGAGCAAAGCTAAATTCTAACCATTCTGTCCAAAATTTCCTGATTCATCCAAGATCAGCAGTCACTATGACTCAGGGAAAAATGCATCAGTCCTCTTATGTCTAGAACTTCACCCACTCCTTGGAATTAGCCCTCTTGTTTTGGAGAAAAGCCTTCACATTTGTTAGGAATGACATTAATGCTAGAGATGACTATTTTACTCCTGTGGAAATTGCTTCAGTGGTAGCAGAATTACATGCCTTCACAAAACATTCTGTTCCCACATGCTCCCCAGTGACCTGATGCCTTTTAGCAGCTGTATTCTTAGTCCATTCCAAACAACTTTGAACATTCTTCATCCACTTCGTTTCTCCGGACGATGAAGCTGTTATCACGCCCAAATATACTTCAGGACCAAAGTTGGACCTTCTCATTATTGTTGCTTCCTTCTGCTTTGATCCACAGTGCTGCTGTACAGCAGAACAACCCAAGAAACTCTCTTAGGTATTTTTCTGCTAAATAAAAGTCTCAGAGAGTGAATTTGAGCCCTAGAGCTTTGATCATCCACATTGCTTTAGTGTAAATTCGTCTGCCTCTGGTTTGGACTGCTCCATTTAGCTTATTCCAATGCAATAGCCTGGGAGGTTTATCTGGCTGTTCACTTCAGGGATTGATTCTCTAAGGTGGTAGGAATGGGGCTGTACGAAGTCTTCCTGTCTTCCAAGAGTGTCCCAAAAGACTTTTTGCACTTTCAAATCTCATAAGGAATACCTTCACCCAGTGAGTGCTGTATATAGTCTCAATTTCAAGCAAAATCCCCCTACTATTATGTACAGACTGCACATTATTTCAGATTATTTGAAATGGGGGATTAAAAAAGAAACTAAGCTTAAACAAAAACCAATAATTTTGCTGTACAGCCACAGGAGGCCCAGAGGAGACCCCAAACCAAGTACTATGTAGTGTGGACCTGACAATTCTGTGCTGTCAGCAGAAGAGTCTGAATATAGCCTCTCTCCTTAAAGCCTCTTTGCTCTATCCTGATCAGTAGGAAAACCGACAGGTTCTGCAGAAGGTCAGCTTGACTGAACAGGGATTTCTGATGGAGATCAAATGCAAAAAGGAAGATCAGGTGGAAGCTTTGCCAGGAGGTGGAAATGGGGACAGGGTACCAAGGACGAAGAGTTTTCAGTTGTTCTTGCAGTGACGAATGCCAGGCCTATATTAGGCTCCTTTAACAACAACAAAGGTCAAGACAAAAATATGATTAGGTATCTTTTTGCCCTCTATTTCACATATGTCCAGTTTTGGGACCCCACTATATGTTCAGGGACCTGGATCACAAGATGTATAAAGAGACAAAGATGAGTTTGTTCAGCCTGGAGAAAAGACTAGGGAGGGGATCTGATTGCTCTCTTCATTTACCTGTAGAGAACTATAGAAAAGATGGAACCAGAATCTTCTCAGTAGTGTATGCTGAAAAGACAAGAACCAACAGCTGCAAATTATAATAAAGGAAATTCCCTTTCCACAAGGAAAAAAATATTCAGATTGAATGTGACTAAACCTACAGATGCTGTGTTATCTCCATCACTGGATATGTTCAAAACTGGTCTGGAGAAGACACTGAACAGACTAATCTTACTTTGAAGTTGGCCCTACCTTGAACAGGAGTTTGGACCATGTGGTCTCCACAGATCCCTTCCAACTTAGTCTTTTCTTATTCTGTACCACCCAGCTCCAGATCAAGATATTACTTCCTATCCATCTTTACCTACTCCTATAGTGAAGTCCAGCTCGTGTTTGCGTGGTGTGAAAGAAGAATTCATCAGTCTCAAAAGAAGCAAGGACATGAGCCCGACTGGGAGAGAAGAAAAGGAGTACTTCAGTGTAAGAAACCTCAGACTTCTCCAGTGAATGGAAACCTTATGTGTGAAGATGAAGCTGTGAGTCATATAATTAGGACGATGTTCTGTTTATGGAATGGATATGAAAATGCTGCATCAGGGTGGGCATCACTGAGGTACTGACACATTATCAAAGAAGCTCCACAGCTCTAAGCTTTTGCTGGAGAAAAAGTCAGTAGTGGTACAGGGACCTTGGAGCAAAGAGAAAACAATGGTACCGTGTTCAGTGTGTAAAAAATGGGTGCTTTGACTGAGAGAAGAACAGGCCAGCAAGGTCTGGTGCATATGAAGACTGTTACTCATCAGTGGGAATGGAGAAACTGTGAAATAAGCTAGCAGTAGCTGGCAAAGGCAAAGAGCCAAGCTGAGGGTAGGCAGCCTGAGAAGTGAAACCTAGTACAATCTTGTCAAGGGAGGAGATTGGAATGAGGTTGTGGAAAAAATGAAAATAAGAGAGTCAAACTTCATGGGAAAGGCTCCATTTCTCACTCCATGTGACAAATGGGGCACAGATCCGGCAAATATATCAATCCTCCACCATCAACAGAAGTGTGTGAAACCTGGTAGGAACCATTATTCTCATCTCTGTGTTACACTTTTTGATATAAGTTGTGTTTAAATTAAGCTGTACATGTATACCCTGCAGCATTCTGTTTCTCAGGCTGGTGAGAGCATGCCGCATCTACTGAGAGCCTGATTTTCCTTTCTGTGGAGACCTACGTGCAAGGACATGAGGGTGGGAAACCAGTGCATACCTGATGGCTGGCAAATGCTTGGAGTAGGGATGCAGCCAGTGTGTTCAGCTGTGCATGGGAGCTTGAAAACAGTCTTGCAGTTCATACTGGGCTGCAGAAATTATACCTCAGGGTACTGCTAGCAGCCACTACTGTAGCTCAGGCATCGGAAGTCTGCAGGGGAAAGTTCTAAGTGTCATTCTTCCTGTGTCTGAGGGTTTCTGCAATGCAGGGTGATGGAATCAGCCTGCAATTGAGGGAAGTAACAGCAAAACGGATCCTATTTCTTCTATAAAAGCTCACTCTCTGAACTTAAACAAACCAGCTTATGGAAATTTCTGCATTTGCAAATTATTACTCTCAAGCCACCCCTGCCTGTGTAGTGCCAGGAGGGGAGGGCAACCTATGGCAGTATTAATGGTGATGCCTACTTTATTAAATGTTGAATGGTATTTCTGAAAAGGTTGATAAGATTCTTATTTCTGTTACTGTGGGTGCCCCAGGCATATGCAGATACTGTAAAGTAACACTCCCTACTGCAGCGTTTCCTGATTTATAAGATCTGCCTCATCCCCTCACACCTGAAATGCTGAAGGGCTTCATGGAAACAACAGAGGGCAGGAAACTTCCAGAGGAGATGTTGCAGGGTGTGCCACAGGAGGTCAGTGAGTGCTAACTATGTTTGGGATGAGGCTCAGTAAGACTTTCAGGTATTTGGGCTGAAGACGTGAGGCGAAATAATGTCTTTCATTGCCAGTAGCCAGACCCAGATACTTCACAGGAAGTCACAAGCCCATAATAAAGAATAACAGGATAGTTGTTGCACAGAGGAATGTCTTTTCTAACATGAGCTATTTTGTATTTTATGTTTGAAGCACAGAAGTCTATTTCCCCTCATCATTTTTACACTATCCTAGTGCAACTCTGGGATTTATTATTTTAATTTATTCTACCTGTTATATACATATAAAAAAAATCTTATTGAATTCTTGATTTTGGTAATTTTTTGTGGTTGTTCCTCAGGTTAATTTGATGCCACAGAAACACTATTTTGTTCTAAAACTTCTGCATTTGTCACTTTTCTATGTGAGTCTTTCTGTGAATTTTGCTCATAATGCTAGAAAAAAAGTGTTAATGAGGGAGACATTTCCTGTGCAGTTGCTTTTTAATCTTGGTTCTTGCACTCCCTCATTCACAACACATGGATGCAAAAGGATAAACTCTTCACAAAGACAAAACTGTCATAAAATATTTCTTGTTCTGGAATATGGAAAGTAGCCACAGGCTACCTTTGTTTTATCAGTGTTTCCTCTTTTTTTTTTTTTTTTTTTTAAGTTGAATTTCAAAGAAAAAGACCTGAAACTGTAAAGTCACTTCTTTGGTTTGTTTTCTAGCTTCCTGTGCCTGATTAAATAAGTCAATCAGCCTCAGATCCTCTGTTTCTATCTTTCATGTGCCTGGGAAAAGAACAAATAAAAGAAGTTTCTCTCCTCTCTCATCCTCTTCCCCTGTTTTCTTGAGTCCTAGTCCACAGGGTCTGGTTGGAAAGAAATTAAGAGTTCTGTCATTTGCTTTTTAAACACCTGAACCTGTTTAAACTAAATGTTCCCCAGGCCCTATGCACAAAACATTTCACATTAGCAGAAAACTAACAAGTATCAGTGCCTGGCATCATAATAGTTTGGTTTACTAAGTGACTCTGAAATTAACTCCAGTGGAGTTAATTTTAATTTCTCACATGCAGAGAAGTAAGCTAAAAAAAAAGGAAAATAAGGGCAAACCAGGTAGGTAAAAAATTATGGTCTGGCTTGCTTGATGAGAGATTTCTATATGCATTTTTCAGGTTCAGATGGAGTATTCTAATCTATGCCATTCTTTCATTCAGTAGCACATTTTGCTATGAATTATATATTTGCACAAAGTACCTATGACTCATGAATGACATGCTTAGTAGTCAGGCACTTCTTTGTCCTGTAAACTGGAAAATATGTAAATGAACCAAAGACTGCAAAATTTCATCATCAATCTGTTTGGCTGGAGCCTCTACTATTCATGTGGTTTTGCTCTGTGCTGTTGTTTTGCACACTTACTTATATGCAGATTTTGTTATACCAAGGTCCCTTCCAAGGTCTATGAGCACTATCAAGGTTTCAGTTCAGAACTGCTTACACAGACAAAACTTGACTTCACCGAGAGACTTCCTTCAGTGAGATGCTGTCAGAGTACCTGATTTGCTTCTACAAGAAGTTAGAGGGGGAATGGCAGAATTCTCTTTCTTTCAAGAGAAGCAACTCTAAAACCATGTGATTAGCAAGTGCTTATAGAATACATTTAACACTGTAATACAATGTTTTTACACCATGAGATATCTATGTCCATGAACAAATATTAGCTGACAAATTGTTCCCTTCCCAGATATGTGTGCTGACTTTGTACTTTTAATCTGTTAATTTTGTTTCCACTGTGAGACACAGAAATATAGTTCATGTTGTAGAAGCTCTAATTGGCACTTGATGCCATAAATAGAGTCCTTTTGCTTTTTTTTCAATATTCTTGAGCTTCGACTATAATTTCAGGTTTGTGTGTGCCTTGTTTGTGTCTGTTAAAACTGTCTATAAAACTCGCTTTATGTTACGTTATATATATATCAGAAACTGAAAGAGGCAACCTAAAATCTGAAAGAACAAACTTCGAAGCCAACACAAGATAAGAGCAGGTTATACAAAGGGGATCTTTCCGTTTTGATGCCTAAAACCTGAGGAACTGCAATGAAGTTGCAAACCCACATTTCCAAGTCCACACTTGCATGTTCAGTACATGCCAAAAGAACAGTTCAGTACATTTCAAAAGAAGTGTGGCCAGCAGGTCAAGGGAGGTGATTCGGCACCTGGAGTACTGCATCCAGGTCTGGAGCCCCCAACATAAGAAGGACATGGACCTGTTGGAGCGCGTTCAGAGGAGGGCCACAAGGATGATCCGAGGGCTGGAGCACCTCTCCGATGAGGAGAGGCTGAGAGAGTTGGAGCTGTTCAGCCTGGAGAAGAGAAGGCTCCGGGGAGGCCTACTTGAGGCCTTTCAGTACTTAAAGGGGGCCTACAGGAAAGCTGGGGAAGGACTTTTTACTAGGGCATGTAGTGATAGGATGAGGGGGAATGGCTTCAAACTGGAAGAAGGTAGATTTAGATTAGATATTAGGAATCAATTTTTCACTATGAGGTTGGTAAGGCACTGGAACAGGTTGCCCGGAGAGGTTGTTGAGGCCCCATCCCTGGAGGTGTTCAAGGCCAGGTGATGTGGCCTTGGGCAACCTGGTCTAGTGGGAGGTGTCCCTGGTCATGACAGGGGGTTGGAACTAGATGATGTTTGAGGTCCCTTCCAACCTAAACCATTCTATGATTCTATGATTTTGTTTACATTTTTTATTCTCAAATTACCTATACTACTGATAAACCTGAATGAAACTATCAAACTGTATTTCCCTTTGGATCACTGGCCATGGATGATGTCTGCAGATTGCAGGTCACTCAGCCAGAGGAGATGTATACCCTGAAACTTTTGTGTCACAGAGGCACAATAGCACTTTCCTTTCCATCCCAGGTAAAGAGCACAGTATTGCCTCCCCTTGCTCTATGAACAAACAAATGTTCTTTTGCACCTTTTATTCTTATTTGTACATGAATTAAAATGAGTTTAAGTTGCTTGACTGGCAGTAATTTCAAGACAAGAACATCTTGCTGACTATAAAACTGCATGGGGAGCACTGGTGGAAACCCCTCCACCCTTCTGTGAGCCTTCTGGAGAAGCTCCTTGACTGGTTCTCTGTGTTAAGACTGACGGCTGGTTTTAGTGGTAGCTTCTGTAAAGTGAAGCCATGGGACTCCTTTCAGTGAGCCACTGAGCAGCTTTTATACATCTTTTCAGCTCTGACACTGCCAATAGGAACTGACACCAGCAATGGCCAAACTTGCTGCCATTCAGACATTACCAGCTGTGTCCCAGGCACTTTTAATGGTTACTTAAGTGTCATTCAGTTCCAAAGGAACCTATGATTCATCTATCACTTCAAAATTGCTCAGCTGTTATAATTGCACAGCTGACTCAGCAGGGACTGTAGCAAAGTCTATAAAGACAGTTAATGGAGACCAGTAAGGATGACAAGGAACTGGCTGCTGGCCGCTCAGTAGAAGAGTTTCTCTCTACGGGCTTGGACACTGGGTTCTGTCTGCCCCTTGTTTTAGGGGTGAAAAGCTAGGTATGCAACCAGAATAGACCAATGCACTGGGATTGGGGTAGATCTTAGTTCCTGAAATCCAGAACTGAGTTCCAAGAAAACTTTGCCCATGATCCACCTAGACTTGCTAAATCTCTTCCTTTGAATTTGCTTCCTAACCTTTCTAATCACTACATATTCACATACAGGTGGCCATCATAAGTTCTGCCTCCTGCCAGCTGTGCTTAGAATACTGTGGCAGCCATTAAACCATTCATATACGATGTGCAAGTTCTTAATGTGGGAATGAGTTTTGGGTTACTGGACGCTATATAAAGAGGTACCTGCTTTGTAGCCCTAAAGAAATAAGGAAATTCAGATACATTCCCACGTGAAGCAATTCCTACTGCTTAATATGTGGCTTCTGCTGAGCATCTGGGTTCTGCAGATTATTTTTCTCAGGTATTCTCTCCATAGTATCAGTGACCTTTGAGTTTCCCATTGATGTCAGTCATCTAAAACACTTGTGGTATGATCTCCAACGTAAAGGCAAGTAAATCCATGCTGACGCTTGCTCAGAAATCTATTTCTCTTCCCAAATCAAGACAGCAGATACAGCAACAAGAAATGGGCTGGAGCCCCTCCTTATCAGTGGAAGAGAAATAGTGGTGGGTAGAGTTATGGCAGAATCTGTATTATCTCTGAGCCCCTAAACAATTAAAAATAAGAGTTAGGCTAATTAAGTGCTTACCCCTGAGAAAATCTATCACTTTTTCTTCCATTCATGTAATGACTTTACTTCAGGCTAATGGTTGAGGTCAGAAAGCCTGAAGAGATGATACTGGAATGGCTGTCTGGCTCGGTCTTCAGTGGGTCTTTCAGGATGGCTGAACAAAAGGTTGTCACATGGCAAATGAAAATTTTCAACAGCTCTTATTTTTAGAAAATGTGAGGATAAAATTAAACCTGAGACTGAAAAAATGCCTCTTAACTAACTGGAGCTGCACCAACTTAAATTTTCTCCACATTGCATGTTGGAAAGTGCCCAAAGAGTTAATGTACCTTTTTCAAAGCAGCTATTGCAGGCAACATTTTAACACTTTTTTCTTATTCATTCTGCTAAGATATTCACCTGGAACTCATTCTTCCAGCCAGTTATAGCCCCCTGCCTTGCAGACGGTTCAGTACATTTTTCTCTGCTAATTTTGTGTTGTCCCTCTTTGCTGAAATGTGAGAGAGACCTATCAGCAGAAACAATTATTGTAGCTTTCCCCTCTGACTTCAGAACATAATTATTATTCTTTTGTTTTGTTTGGATGCTATGGAAACTCTTAATTGACTTTTAATTAATAGCCAAGCTAGCTACAACTGAATATTCTTTGACTGGCATATACACTTTTAGGATTTACACACCACCACTAACCCACTTTAAGCTGTGCTTGAGCCTGCTAAGATTATGCAGAGTTATTCACAGAAAGGAAAGCTAAGAAGGGCCAAAGTTGCAGCAATATGCTTCCTGGGAACTTATCAAACAGAAACAAAGTCTATTAAAAAAATTCCAAGGTTATTCCTTTGCCCAGGCTAATCTGTTGTGCTCTGACAGCTCAAAACTTGAAGGTACAAACACAATTTTGGAACAGAGAACTGCCGTAAGCCATGAATTTGCAAAAGTGGAGCTGGCAAAGCAGGGAAGGTGAGCAGGCTGGGCTTAGCTTTAGATGTGTGTTTTTAGACTACCTTCCTCACCTTCAGTTTCTTATTTAAAAATATATTTGTAGCCATGGAATTTTTGCATGAAAGTACATTACTTCAAAGCTTTACATAATTTGCGTTCCTCTCCGTCTGATCTTTGTGTTGGCTGCTTACAAAGAAAACCATAACAAATTATCACTGGACTCATCAGGAAAAGGCAAGAATGCCAATGCTATATTTTGGCATTTATAGTATTTCTTATATATTTCATCCTTATATCCAGTGATCTCAAATAGTTTCAAACATTTTCATATAGAGCACCCAAAACTGTACCCCCAAAGCTCTTGTTGAAATAGTGCATACAGGAGCTGTCAACTTCTGTTCAGGATACTGGATCCAGCCTTCCAGAAAAATTCATCTGCATAAGCCTGTTCCCTCATGCCTTTTTTCTTCAGAAGCCCTCAGACATGGGTAAAGTGTGGACTTTCTTGTTTTGGCCATGTGGTGAACACTCAACCTGTTATGTGATGGGTTTGGGTTGAAGTACCCAACCAGCTTGATAGAAAGAGCTTAGTCAGCCCGATGTAAAGAGCTTGTCTATAGTTAATAGCAATGAAAAGTTTGTGCACCATTAACAGGGAGTGACACAACCCCATGCTATTTGTTTTTAGGCTGCAAAATTCAATGCTTCTGAATAGCGTTTGCCACAGGGAAACACTCTCCATTTGTACAGTTACTCAGCCGAAGCAGTCTGAATTTTCAGGAGAGATTCATGAGAGCTCTACTCCCATTAAAAGAAGCTCAGTGGAGGACTCATCACTCTGTGTTTGGGAACCGCTCCCTCTATGTCACGCTGTGGCCATATAGTGGCTCAGCAGTACACTATAGTACCAAGAACTCTACTCCACACAGTCCCTGAATCTTCTTTTCCTCATCCATACATCTTCTCTATCATCTTTAACTCCTCTGCAACTTCATCAGGCATGATTCCCTTCTGTAGCTTTTCTAAAAAATGAGACTGTATTTGTGTGTGTGTGTATATATATAAAAATACATTTGTGTATCTCAAATGTGTTTTGGTTCATCAAACTCTTAAGAACTTCAGAGAGTCTGGGCAATACTTGTAGAATCTAATGCAGTATATATTAGACAGTCCTGAAGGGTTGATCGTGCCTTGGAAAGTCTTTCTGCTGACTTCAGAAGTGTTTTTTTGAACCTTCACGGAAAGGGGACTCAGATGTATTAGCTTTTATGAAATGATCAGAGTTTCTTTGAGGGTAACACTTCAGAAATGTTTTTTATTATCAAAGAGCCTGAATAGCCAGCCTATGTCCATTATTTTCTACACTATTTTAATTGCTTTCATTACATGGGTCAGTTTAATTTGCCAGTGAATGATTATTAATATAGCTCGACATGGTCATTTGGGGTGTGAATTTTGATTTCATGTTGTGCGTATTTCATTGGAATTACTCTCAATTTAACTTGGTGAAAAAGTAAATCAGAATGAGCTCAATGTTTTTATGAAACAAAGAGATTTTCTTCAGTTTTGATGGGATATGCTTATATATTCATAAGCAGAATTGGCCTGTGCAGCAATCATCTGGCATTTTGCAGCTACCTGAATACAGAAAATGAGAAAGAAGTTTCTGCAACTCAAATAGGTCTCGTTACTAAGTGATGCATGAATACTCTCATGTGCACAGTCTGCAGCACCTAGGAGATATGAAAAATTAAGAATGGCATAAAATTAACACAGAGCTTGCTGTTCCTGTATCTCTTAGGATGTAATTTAATGATTAATTCTCCTGAGCATAGACTGTGTCAACTGATCAATGCAAATGAAAAATGTTGACTGGCTAATACCTATAGTGATGGTTTGAAAGGATGCTGTGGCTAGAAAGTCTTAAGCATCAGAAGTAAAATTTGTATTCCATTAACACAGACCCTTTCATCCTCCTTTACACTTCATTCAAAGGAAGTCTAAGGTGCCTGTGGAAACTAGGAAACACACTTAGTGCTGACAGACATCCTTTGCAACCCAGGTTGAGTCAATAGGGTTTGATGGGACATCAACTAGTGCTATATCTTCTGTAAACTGTCTCATCTGTTCTCTCTCATGTGAGAGTATAATTTTCTGTACCTGTCCCAGCATATCTCAATATATCTCTCAACCTACTTTCTGAGAGCCTGGAAGTGCAAAAATGGGCGAAAAGCAGGGAATCATAAGGATGTTGTTATCTAAATCTCTTTCAATGGTATGTTGATAAACATGTAGCAAGTAACTCAGTTTTCCTATCTGAAAACACCTGCATTTTATGCTCTTTTTGTACTTCACAGTGCTGTTTTAAGAATCAGTAAACTTTCATATGCAATGTCATCGTTAAGCACATTGACTTGAAATCCTTAAAAATTAAGCATTTTTAATTATTTAAAAAAAACCCAAACCACAAAAGTAAAACCCAACAAAATAAGGGGACACTCAGACAACTTAAGACATTTCTTTACCAAGACTGGAACAGGCTCCCTAGAGAGATGGTTGATGTCCCAAGCTTGTCAGTGTTTAAAAGGCATTTGGACAATGGCCTTAGTAAGGTGCTTTAACTTTTGGTCAGCCCTGGAGTGGTCAGGCAATTGGACTAGACGATCATGGTTGGTCCCTTCCAAATGGACTAGTCTATTCTCGTCTAGTCTAGTCTATTCCTTGTCATGCAAGGTTAGCTACTGATGCTTTGCCCCCCACTACTGATTTTAAGTTGATCTGAGAGCTTCTTCTGTGAATCTTCATTAGGAAATTTTCTTGATTAGTATTGCATTATTGGTCACTACTGCTCTTGACCTGTCTTAGTTTTTCTCAATCAGCTGGTGCTACTCGGAATCTCCAGGTGCTTGCTTCTCATTCCACTGTTTTCTAATTTTTCTTCTGTGATCTTTATACTCTTATTTTTCACTGATGCATATTTTGCAATTTTCCTTTCCTTTCACTACATTTATTTCATGGACTATTACTTGCAAAAGTTTTCACGTGCCTGTATGGATAAAACCTTTCTTGGTTGAAGACTGAAGTAAGCCATACTCATTCAGGAAGTCTTGCCAGATATCATCAACTTATACCCATCCCATTTTTTTTTCTGAAAAAGCTTCCTTCCTTTTAGACCTTTATAACAAACTGCATTCCTTATTTTTATGCTTAGGAGAAAGAGGGATAATTTAAAATTAACTGTAAAGATGGAATAGAATTGAAAGCAGAAAATGTAAAAGAGCTTTTCACTGACTGTATATACTCAAAAGGACAATAAGAGTACAATATGGTGTAGTGTAGTGTATTGTGGAGTATAACTATCTCATGAAAAATCTGTTCTGCTGAGAAATGGTATCCGGTTGATGTTAGCTTTGTCGAACATACTGAGATTCCTCTAAACTGGGCGCCCTAACAAGAAGAAGAAATAATTGCCTGATGCATATGTTTCCTTCTTTCTATAAGAACATTGCACAGCTATCAAAAGCATTTAGATGTCATCTATGATGGACTTCTCAGGGGAAATCAAAAGCTGCTATCCTGAGCTCAGTGACCACATCAGCTGTATCCTAAAAGCTTGTTAGACCTTTATATTTGGATGCACATATAAGTCGAGATACAACTCCCTGACCTCATGGGATGGACAGGACCAACAGCAACACTATATGGTCCTTTGTGAACTTGGTTGTGTTTTGCAACAGCTGAACCCCAGAAAGGGATCTTTAAATGCATTTGAGGGTTTTTTTTCCAAAGCTACCTTAGCAATATAAGCTGTGATGGAGTAACCTCTGGCATGTGTGATTATTGCTGTTGGATGGATCACTGCAGGACTTAACACAAAGCTGCATCCAAAAGACAACCCAAATATTACCTAACAACAGCTGCAAAGAAAATGTTGAGGCTAGTTTTGGAAAAAATTACATGGCAGGAAATCATAAAGAGCTGGTCTGAAGCTGACAGCTGCTGCATCTGCTTCTGAAACTCTTTCCAAGAATGATGATATTAGGAATTTCCTAGTTTAAGTGACACAAATGTTGTTTTGGGTAACAGTTGCTTAAATAAGAAGCACAGGTTGTGTTAAGTATCATAGAGTCAATCAGTGGCAAGACGGTTCTTACAGAAATTTGTTTCTAAGCCCAAATCAGGCTACGTTGTATGAAAAGTCCATAATTTTGTGTCAAGGCTGATGAATTGCATGCATAGCCTGACAGTTACCATACACGTACAGGTGGAGGCAGTTTCTGGAAAAGCACTGGTTATAGGGAACTAGTCAAGCCCACAGACCAAAGACTGTGAAGACATATGTCAATTCTTAAATTTACGTGCTCAGCATCTTTGTGTTGATGTGATTGTCAGACAGGTGTATGATTTGAGGAGCCTGTTGCCATTTTAGACAAGCTAGGACAAACAGGGTTCAGCATCTTCATGGTAATCTGGAAAAATAGCTAGATATTTCATCCAGGCAGCAACCTCCCAACTACATGATTACATTAACTTCTCTATCTGATTGACGTTGATGAATGTTGTGTCTCTGGACCTTATATGCTGTAAGTCACATCCAAGGCTTTAGAGAACCTGCGAGTAGCTGGCTTGGTCTTTTCTTAGATGTCCTGGGCTGAGTGGTGCTCTTGTGGGAAAGAAACTTCTGGAATAATAATGTCACACTGGATAAAGTGCAGAAAAACAAGCACCATTTTTATGGCTTGAAACTCTTGGGAGCATACCCAAGGCAGTGTCTAAGTATCTGAGCATTTTTTATGGATTTGATGAGAACATTGACACAGTGAGCCAACCTGGATTTCAAAGCATCATGGTAAGACTGTCCTAGCCAAGAAAATTTTGTTCAGTCTTGAGATAGACAGCTCTGTGATGGTATATATGGAACAGACCTTTCTGGTAGTTAACAGTAATTAAAATAAAAATTCAATTCATTATGAGAAGATATAGAAATTATTGTGGATTGTTTTCTAGTACTAAAAGCCAGTTCGAGAGTGTTCAAAATCCTTTTTATATCTTCTTGTCTTTCATTAAAACTCTTTTGAATCCTCATTGGCTCTTGCACAACACTGACAAGGTTTTTTGAAGCTCCAGCTCAGCAGATAGTTTTGATTATTTCAACAAGCCACATCAGGCACTTTAAGTAAAGCCTGTAAACCACACTCAGCTTCGAAATTCTTTTTTACTGCCCTTGTTTCAGTCACTACCAGTAAGTGAAATCTGTACATCTGAGGAATTTTTTCAAGGAAGGCCTACTTAGAATATATATAGATTATCTGTTTGGGAACAAATTGTGTAAGCTTCATAAACATTAGTGGACGGCATATTCCAAAACATTCCCTCCAGCATAAATATTGGCAAGTCCTAACCAGTTTATTATATAAGAAAAGTTTTATTTCCATGTACACATTTACATTATGTTTACTTGTATCATATTGCTAAATGTGTTAAGATCCTGCTGTAGTCATGACAAGGTGAAGCCTAGTTTTTAAGATGTCCTCAAAGTCTGTGGAATGTTCTCATATTGCCATTGGCTATTACTTCATTGACTAAGTTTCCTGTCAGCTTCAAAATAAACAAAACAAGTTCTCATATTGCACAGAGAGGTTGCGGCCACTGAAAAATCATGTTTGTATGAATATACAAAAAAAGCTTATGCCAAAAATTTCTTTTAGACTTCCTGACTTGGCTGCTCTCACAGTGTTGGATGTGTTACATTTATGATCTTATAGCACCAAAAAGTATATTAGATACTTTCCAAAATGCCTGAGTTCATGGTCTTTCTGATTCCAAGACAAAAAATAAAGTGGTTCAGCTATTTAGATCTGAGGATTTGAAATAATTATGCATTGTTGTAAAAAGAACCAGCTGATGGAATCAAGTGATTGCATACGAGTTTAATTTTTCATATAAAACTTTTCTTAGTTTTTATTATTGTAAAGATATAAACTCAAAAGCCAAATGTAATCTCAGATACTCAGGAGACATATTTGTTTCTTCAGTTCCCTCACAATACGTAGGCTTAAGGCACGCTTTTTAAACCCCAGGATGTTTGAGACTATTAAGAGAGGATCATACAAAACATTTAGCCTGACTTGTATTTCCCATACTGTTTAATGCAGGAGCTCCTGTGTTAATCCAGTTTTGTCCTCATTGTAAATATTTCGTGATCAAGGATGATGGTATTGAGGAAGAGGCAGGTTACTTAGTCATGTCTTTCTGTGATGACCAACAAAATTTGCAGCACTACCCAAAATACGTACTGGTGATGGTCCTCCTGTTCTGCAATGCTCCAGCGTATTCTTGCTATACATAGAGCCTTCTGCCTTCTTTTGTCTGAATATTCATTGTTATCTATTAAAAGGCAAAAGATCAAAGGAGGTCCTTCTCAGACAACAAAGCTCTCTCTTGCACGGTTTTGATTCATCGTAGCAGAGCTGTCTGGGCTTTTCTACATCATTCATCAGATGCACAGGAGGGGTCCATCTCACCTAGCTGTAGACATCCCCTCTATTAACAGCTACAGGTGAGTTGGTCTCTCTAGTGTGTTTATAATGACTGGAGGGAAATGGTAATCTCTGGTGTGCATCAGCTGGTCCAGTCTAGAAATCTACTCAGGATAAAATCCATCACAGAAACACTAGAGATGCTAATTTCTTCACTGATTATGAGAAAAGTCTAAGGCCAAAACTTATTTGATAATGACATTTACTCAGAAGACTTATTAGTCCCTCCATATATATTGTCAGGAAAGAATTTGTTCTACCGCTTAGGGTAGAGCAAAGTGGTTCTCAGTATGAATGTCTCAAGCAGACAGGCAAGCCTCCTACACAGCATATAACACTGGTCTTTCAGTGTTTGATAGATGAATTGGGTTTGATTGACAAAGGCGGCTGTGAGAAGGATTTAGGTTGGAACAGTGGTTAAGGAAAAGATGCAGATGTCAATTTTTAGCTATATGTATGAGAAAACTGTCAGCTAGCCATACTTTTTGCTTGGTTTTAGACATTCTTCAGTAACCCAAAATAAGGACAACATTATTTTTTTCAGATTGCTGTGAGTTTCGATTATCTAGTCTGAAATATCTAATTAGTATTTAGGTGAAAGCAGCCTGACATTTTGAAATATGCCAAGCACCTAAAGCTCCTTTACAATTCAAAGGGACTTGTTAGCCCGAGTCTTTAATAGCCAGGGAAAGAAAAGGTTTAAGAACTAATTTCAGGCACTGAAGACAGAGTTTGGGCCACAAGAATCTGTAGTGTTTCTAAATTAATATAGCTCTCTGGGATGAGAGATATTGAGTGGCCATAATCAGAACTGATGCAGAAATCCAGAACTTTCAGAGAGACCTGAGCAGCTTACTGGCATTTTGACAACGGAAACTATTATTCAGCTATTTTATCATGTACATGTCTAAGAGTAGAACTAAGAATTCATAAGAGCTCTAACCATGGAACTGCAAAGGATACGGTGCCTGTAGTATCCCACGGTAACACACTTTCAAAACAAGATCTAATGAACAATAACATAACATTAACCTGAAGTTTGACAAAAATAATTTAAGAGCTTTCCTGGACTAATGCAAAACTTTAAGAAGTGTAATGATTTACATCTGTCTTTCACCTGCATTTTGCAGACTCAATGTATTGCACAGATTCTAGAATAGAATCTTGCACAGATTTAGAATAGAGGTTTAATTAATAGATTACAAGTATCTCAATGCATCCCTCATAAGCATTGCTATACTAAAGACTGAATCATAAATATGCATTTTATGAGCTTTTTTTATGAGCTTATATGAGAATTTTTGAATCCCATCTGACCAGTGTCCTGTTCACAATGAGCACAACATGCTTTTACATGCCCTCAGGGAGGTGTCTATTTATGGTTCATTAATAAAGGCTGTTTTCCAAAGAGCTATCTGTTATATAATTATAAAGAACACTAAAATATGACCTCCCAGTTTCTGTGATGGGGTTGTTCAATGTTTTCTCATGGCATGAGAACAGATGAAAGCATCTGCGCGGCCTTAGCTTCTTGCTTAATTAGGCAGCTCTTGTATATTTGCTTTTTCTTATACCGTGCAAACACATTTTTAAATTACATTATCTTATTTGTAGTTTGTCAGGTGTGGGGGTGAAATGTAAAGTACAGTAGTTAACCGTCTGTCTATCTGCAGACGTGTAGCATTTCTCCCTCTTTTGTGAGGCTGGGAGTGGCATGCCAGGTGTTGTCTGGAGACCTCAAGATGTAACTCTGCCTGACACATTAAGGGGAATAATATGCAGCAGGAACAGCAGCTGAGAGGTGAAACTGCTTTCTTTCGATGTCTGCATCACATCTGAGAAAAGAAGGAAGCATGACAGCCCTGAGGCTGGGCAGGAGTCTGCTCGGTAGGCTCAGCGAGCGGGCATGCGTCTTACTGATCTCCACTGGCACGAAGCACATTCGGCAGCCGAAGCATCCACTGAAGCTTTGCTCTGAACCACTGCTCAAAATATCCTGCTTCAGCTACCTGTGTGATTCTGAGCAAGGTGCTGGTTTTCTTCACCAGTCTGTGAAATAGTAAAGCCAAAATCTTAAGCATCCAGCCTACAGTGAAAGGGTAAATCTGTTTGTAACAGCCTTTGAGCTTCTGGAATAAAAGCTGCTCAGCAAATCCCAAATTATTATGACAGCTCTAAAGTTGAATGGTATATCAAGACATGTAAGAGAAAGCACCCTGCTGGACACTGCATAGCACCTCCAAATGAACATTTCTGTTTGTGTTTTCCACGAATTTTTTTATTGCTTTAAAGTTCCTTGTACAGGTTTGAGGAACAGCGGAGTGACTAGATCTTGTGTTATTTCTGCTAGTAGATGATAGAATTACCCATAAAGAAGGTCTCTCTTTTCTTTTTCCTAGTTTTCCTCCTATACCACAGTGTAGTTCTTAGTAACGAAAAATCAACATGAACACCACCACATTGTGTTCGCCTTTTCAGCTCTGCAAAACAAATACTTAATATTATATTATTTTCAGATCATCTCACAACATGTACTACACTGCTCCATAGTAAAAGTTATTAAATAACATTGCAAGCTGTGTTCTGAGTCATTACTGCATGAGTAGGAAAGGAAACATTTTTTCATATTTTTATTAAAACCTTCATACATAAATTAACGTATAAGGGTTTAATGGATGATTAATAGATATTTCCATAAAGAATGAATTAGTATAGACTTCATCAGATCAGTGGTTTGCCAAGTATCATTTTACTTATGTAACCGATGTACTTATAACCATCTGGTACATGTACAGCTTAGACCTGCAGCATGCTCATAACATCTATTAATCATTTTAAATCATTTATAGTATTTGAATGATGTGTAGTTTTTAGCATATAAAAAATGGAGATTTGTTTTTTTTTAAAAAGGGAAGAACCATTTAGTTCTTGGTTGTGTGTTCAATATGCTCAGCATCTAATTTGATTTGTAGCTTCTCTTGGTTTATGACAACGTGATCTTTCCCTGACAGCTTTCCTTTGACAGTGCCAATACTTGCAGTTGCTTGTTCATGTGTGAATACTATTTGATAAGTCTCTATATTCATATGCTGTCATTCTGCAGCAGTAAAATAAACCACCATCTTTTTCAGACATGGGTAGAATCAGATCAGAGCTTTTCTCTTCACAGGAAGATAAAGTAAAATGCTGAAGGATACTATTGCTGTGTTTTTGGAGCATAGTGAACTGAGCTGATGAGGAAGTAATTAAAGACAGGAAAAAACAATCCCACTGAATCCATCTCATACAAATTGCAGGAATCAGAAAAGCTTTTCATATGTAGAAGTCTGATTTAAAAGCTCTGAGGGGAGAGGGGTAAAAAGAGGCTTTATTTGCGAGCAATGCACAAAATCATCGTATTATTCTGCACAGGCATTAGCTCCTGGATCCTGGAAACTGTGATTCACCTCTATTGTGTAGCAAGTGTTTTGGGGAGTTAAATCCTCAGGTCCTTCCAGATCTGTTCACAGATTCTGAACAATAAAGAGGAATTCTATTATGTTTGCAAAATGTTAAATATTTTCTACTTTCATTTCCTCCAGGGATTAAAGGCCAATACTGCACCCTTCCAGAGTGAAACAGAAGGCAAAAAGGTGAGACTGACACGGTTTAAAAAAATCTCATTCCCTGCACACTGAAAGTAAATAGAAAGGTATAGTGCTACTTATTAAGGACTATATATATTTCTTCCCTTCAACATGACTTTTAGGGACATGCACATGATTTGTTGTGAGTCAAAAAGTCAGGCAGCTGCCTCTGAAAGTGAATATTGCCCAACCTGTTCTGAGCCTCAGACAGACTCACACCACCAGAACTTACTGCTGCTGAGAATGTCACGTGTCTCGTACGTGGGTTTGCAGAGTCCTCCACAGACACGAAGAGGACTGATGCAGCACTGGCTAACACACAGGCTATGATCTAACTCAGAAGACTGAGAGAGGAAGCAGGTGGGGATAGGAATGGCATTCAGCGTTTTTCAGTGTAGCCAAGCTATGTATCCACAGGGCAACATCTGTTGCAAAGACACCGCAAGGCTTGCTGCTTCCAGGGTAAAGATAAAGGAAGCTCCAGTATAACAAGAAGCGCAAAACTTCAGAAGATCTTGCCTCTGCTCTTCCCTTCCTCCACCACAGATGACTGTGGATTAAACAGTGATAAAAAAAAATGTTTGTGGGCATGGAAGCTTAACTGACTTGTTAGTAAGGTCCCCAATATGCTTTTCATTCATGCCTGTTTATGCTCACCCACACTATTCTTGGACATGGCACAAGGGCTATTTCCCAAGGGGCTGCCTGGATAGACCCACCTGGTGTTGGAAGGTGTGAAGGGTTGCTCCATGGACGCAAGCTAGTCCAGGTCTGTTGGTCTCAGGGCCAAAGAAATACCTTAGGCACATTTAATTTACTGATACATGTGCACACTCTATACTGACCTGGTACATTAATGGGTCAGGTCCCTCCACAACCTCTCAAAGGTGGAGAGGATGGAGCTGACCGTCACCACAGCTCTCCCAGCTCCAGGTGGCTTTGGCTATGCACAGCTGGGTATCCGGGATCCTCACATGCCTCCTCACACCATTGCTCTTGTCAGTCTCACTGTTATGACATGACTGTAAAAGTAATGAAAGCAAATGAGAGGACAAATCTCCTGATCATCACAAAACTAACACAATCTCACAAAACTAACACAATCAATGAAAACCTGGTGAGCAAAATATTTTGTGAAAGATGATATTAAGTGCATCAGTTTTGTTAAAGGGGCAATAAGATATAAATTTTTGGAAAGCAATGCAAAGGCAGGTGTACATGAGGTCATTCCAGCTGAGGGAATCAGGGGGCAAAATGCCACACTGTCGTGCAAAGATATCCATATAACATCGAAATTACATACCTGGGAAAATGCAGAAGAGAATGCAGCTGTGACGCTGTTGGGGCACTGTGCAACAGCACAGTGCTGCACCAGACTGGGAGGATGGAGGTGGACAACACTGGAGCTACTGCTGTCACCTCCAGCAGAGCCAGAGAGTGGGTAGCAGAGGCAGCCCACCATGGGAGGGCCAGATTACCACAGTTCACAGTTTCATCAGGGCCTCAGTGCATGGACAGACCCCTAGGCATCTCCAGTTTCAAGATCTGTGAAACTACAAAGTTGTAAAGTAAATGGATGTCTAAAGGTGAAGAGCACTAAGTATTCTTACAGTGATTAGTGGGAGGATCTCAGCACCAGGGAAACTTGTCACCATTCAGAAACAGCAAGATGGTATTTTTATGCTCAGATTTTTTCTTGAATGGCCAAATAGAAAAATCTAAGACCAATGAAATAGAAAAATCTGAGATCCATTAACACAGTATAACATCACAAATAAGTAACTATTTACAATCCTAGTCCAACAAGTAGCTTTCCTGTAAGTGTTAAAGTTTCCATTCTGCCTGTACATGTGATATTTAGCAAACAAACTTAACAGGATAATGTTGTGAAATCAAGTCTATTTAATACAGGATACCCTATACATGCTAAATAATGTTAATTACAAACCATCTGTACTTTACAGTTCATCTACAAGCATGATCTTCTATTGCAATTTGTGCATTTAGACTCCCATAGATCCCTGATCTGGGGACGATCTGGGAACCTTGTAGTATCGTGGCACGACCCATTAAGTAAGTCAAGATCAAGCTCAATGATAGTTCATTTAAAGGATGAATTTCTTTCTATCTCTTACAGGGCTCCTAGGTAATTAATTTACACTAGATTCTAAATTCACAGATATCTAAAAACAAGTGATGTGACTCAGCACGTGTAAAAATAAACTGAGGGCCTCTTCCTAACAAAAGTTACCTATAGCTGCAAAATTTCTTGCTACTTTTGCTGTAAGCAGGATGAAAACCAGACAGCAGTTATTCCCTTCTGTCCTGCAACAAGGATAGGAGAAAGTGTGTGGTAGAAGGGTTTATGTACACAGTCCATGCAGAAAGGACTAACTTGTAGTCTACCACCACTACCAGAGGTGGGCACTGAGAATGTCCACAGTGTCTGACATACCATTGCTATCGTAATTGCTGTTATTACAGTAACTTCAAAGAATACCTGTCATATATCAACAGCCCATAGTGCCAGGCTCTCTGCTAACCCAGGCCAAAGGATGATCATTCCAACAGAGTTTTACCTTTCAAAAGCAGAATAAAATATTCTTTGGGCTAACATTTGCTGATCCATGCTGATTTGAATTGTCATACATGAGTGCCATTGAGACAAGCCAATCTCTTCAGCAATGTGAATACCAGATGAATCTTAATTTTTAATTTATCTTTACTCACTGATCTTCCAGATCATGTGGATGTCAGTGAGCTGCATGGCCATTTCTGCATGCTGCTATCCTTTCTCAGTCATCTGCACCTTCTTCCATTTTTTTTGTTTGCCTTTTTAATGTGTCCTCCTCATCACTCCCTGTTCCTCCCACATGAGTTTCATTCTCTCCATTGAAACAGTTTCTCCAGCATCTGGATGTTTCTGGCATCTGGAAATTGGCAAAAAAGGAGAGCTTTTAAAAATGTAATGTAATTGCCTCTTACATTATAAGGGATTGCCAATTCTGAGGGCCCTTTTTCAACATAATCAGTGTTGAGGGAATTTATACTGCATGTAATTAACTGAGTATATTTTACTGAGCGAAGACTGGGCACCCAAAACAAGTGCATTAGCGGTGATTCTGCTTCTACTGAAATGGGCACATCTAGTGCTTAGAATTTTATTTACTTAGGAAAAGAACAGGTGTGTAAAAGGACATGAAATGCCAGTGATGTAAAATATGGAGAAAAACATTCTGAGTTTGCTTAAGGGGTAATGTAACAGTAAACACAAACAGGTAAACAGAATAGTTTGTGCACACAAAATACATTGCTTCAAATTAATAGCATAGTGCAGACACAGCTGACAATGAGCATGGCCGTGTATTTGTCTTTGTCATAACTGTGCATTGAATACTAAATTAACTCAAGAACCAAAACAAGTTGAGGACATAGAAAACTTGTATCTAAGTCATCAGCACTGGAGTGCTGGTGTAGAGCCAGAGTACCACAGTAAGAACCATGAGCTGTGATTAAATCCATTGTCCTGAGCTGCTGCAGTTCTCAGAGAGAAAATAACTCACTACTATTGTGTGAGTCTCTGAGTAAAGACAAAGAAATACAGTGGAGTGGTGAGTGAAGGAGCTTTGATGCAGCAAAATTGTAGCCTGTTCCTGTTGTGTTAATTAGAAAAAAAGAATGATAAATTCTCCCAAGTATTGAAAGATACTAAAAGAAACACTATCTGACTCCCTTATTTGTTTTCCCTGATCAGTTGTGATCTTATTCATGCTTACTTTACATATAAACAGACACAAGGTCAAGACAGTCTGCTCAGGTCACAGACAGTCCTACCTTACCTCCGTTAATGTAAGCAGAATCTGGACCCTCGATGGCAGAAAGGAAGAAACTGTTTGGGGAGGAATGATAAAACACTAAGAAAAACTTTGTGACTTTCTCAAGGTGGAACTAGAATTCATCTGTGAAGAGCTGTGCTCTTGACATAGCGTGGTCAGCTGCTTTTGTCTGTGGATTAATCTAACTAGCGGTCAGGGAACAGAGATCAGAATTCAAAATGCTAATAGTGAAAGAAATTAATTTTCTCCCTCACGTTTCAGAAATGAACTGGAATTCCTTCAAAAACCTGACCACAGTAGGCAGGATCCCGTCTGACTCAAGTGCAGTAAGCAAGCTCCACCATGGGTGGTTGTGGGGCAATGGACCAAAGATGGTACAAGAACCAAGTGCCCTCCTGTTGTTCAGAAGTATTTGAAATTTTGAGGGTATGTTCTGAAAAAGCAAAATAAGCTGGGAAATGTAAGAAGCTTTCTCATCCTAGAACTGATAACAAGCAAAGAATTGGGCAGGTATGAACAGACTGTCTTGATAATCAGCTAGGTGGGTCAGCTCCCTTAACTCCAGGTGCCCAAAGCATCTTGCTTCAGGTAGTCTCAGTTTCCTTTGGAGTCACTGTAGACACAGAAGGAGGACCATTCAAAAGACCACTAATTGCTCTGTGGATGCACTTATCTTTTTCCACTGACTATAAAGGGGTTGAGACAACCACCTTGGACTAGACACCCAACTCAAGATGCATGAAATTAGTTAAGTCCTATCTTTAGTAACACAAAGCGTGCCAGCAGCTTGCTCGTCGAAGAGGTATTATCATTTGTCATCAAAATACAAGTATGGGCAGAAAAGGCTTTTTGATTTGCTATATTGTTTGTAGAAACAATCCTACCCATAGTTACACAGGGACATACCCCAGGGCGAACCAGGCAGGTAAACAGTAAGGCAGTTTGCAGTATACTGGGAGTGTTCAAGTATGTAACCCTGACTAGTCTAAACTGATTATATAGGAGATTTAACTGAAAAAAACAAACAAGCCAACCTGAATTTGAGGTAGATCTCAGAGCTCAACACAGAGAACGATATTAGGCCAGGATAAGCAGTATGTCTGAAGATGAATTGTGGTACATTCATTCACTGAAGAGTAAAGTTCGATTTAGAAACCCCACTTTGAGAGGCACATTAGACTGACCCAGGCAGAACTGTTCACACTTGCGAGCCACACACCGCTCAAACTCTTTGCAACTGCCTTCATGCTTGGACTCTTCTCACAATGCGAGTTGCTAGGAATTCTGGGCTGGGGGCATTCTTCAGGTTCCTCAGGTGTACCCTTCAGTGAATTGTCCTGCTTTGAATGATAAAAGCTTTCACAAGCCCTAAGCATGAGTGTTCTCAAACCACTCGAAGACACAAATATTGTTTTCACCACTGTTTCCATCACAACCACCGGCACATCCCGGTGTCAGCAGCAAGGCAAACTGTGTACCAGCAGCAGAATTTAAATTCAGGGTTTATAATGAGGTGAAGGGAGTGTTGACAGCAGCTCAAAGTCCTCAAATTTTGCAGTGTATCCAGCTACACAAAACCTGCCATCTTTATGTATGAGGTGCCTGACTGAAGTTATGATGATTGTGGATTCCCCTGTGCTCACCAGAGGGCTGAGGTCACAGAGCGATGGGGCCACATCAGTCTTGCAGCTATCATCAGGACCTTCAGGACTTCTTTGTGAGAGTGGATGCAGGACAAACTAGCTCTCAATGTCAGTCTGCAGCGAGATGGGTCTGCCAGTTCAGAATCAGGTTCCCCCAGCGACCTGGAGCTAATCGGCCCAGACTCCTACAAGCTGATGATGCTCAAAATTAGTGAGTCAGTGCTGTCTTGAATGGGGATGGTAAAGCCACTGTCATTATCGCTTGCCAGAGCTGATGGAAATTGCTAATTTCTGGAAAAGGACATCTGAAAAATAGATCCTAAATATAAAATATGGTTTAACATGAACAACTTTTCCATGAGGTCCCACAGTACACCCTCTTCACATTCCCTACATGTCACCAAATAGTTTGTGCATTTGTTTCTCCATTTTAAATTGTGAGCTTCTGATACTTACTTTGTAAAATACTTTAAGCTCTACGGGCAAAACACGCTATGTAAAATCCAGGTATGATTATCCTTGCTGTTAGTCTTTAATTGTCCAAGAGGTTCACTGAACTGATTCGTTAGATTACTTTTGAATGTTTCTGATGTTATTTTCCTGTGTGCACATGTGAATAAGCAGGTGCCAGATGTTGACTACAATATTTGTATGATCAAAATTAGCAATCATTGTGGATTATTTTGTTTGTTACCTTTGCAATGTGTAAAACAGAAGCTGAGTTGTGAGCACCGGCTGCCACGATCCCAGATGTGGGAAGCACAAGCGTAGCAAAGATTTACAACCAGTCAAATGAAGGGCTGGACAGAGGAAGAATAAAACTGCTATAGGGGTGAAAATAAAGAAAGTGGTTTACAAGTGGTTTACCCATACTGCAGGGTAAAGCTCTAGTTCAAAATGTAAAAGGGATACTTTGACTTACAAGTATATGACATGCTTATTCAACTTAGAAGCATTAAATCTGCAAAAATTAAGTAAATATTCTGGCAGTTTTATCAAGGATTCTGCTTTCTCAAGAAAGGCGTATCCTAGATTGGACTCAGTTCAGAGACAGGTTCTCAGGCTTTACCAAAGGCACAAAATGCAGCAATTATATTACCCAATCGATGGACCTGCCATCCCTTGGGAGGCTTTTCACAGTCTGGTAGACCTCACTACAAGGAAAAACACACTAAAATGTCAGGTTGGGATTCAGTCTCTTTTTCCGTTTCTTTTTTTTTTCTCTTCCTCCCCCTCCAAATTAATGCAAAATATTCTTATGATCATCAGCACTGAGGTATAAACTCTTGCACTTCTGACAATGTCTTTTTCTTGAGCCTTTTGGGCTAAATTATAATCCTTTCTAGTGCATTTCCTTTGACAGAATCAATCAGGACCTTAGCTGCTGCAGTGACCAGCTATTACTGCCAGCCAGGAAAACCCTCTACCTTCAGTACAGCATGTGGACTCTTCTGTGCAATGTAAGGAGGGACATCAGCTCAAAGGCTATTACCAATGTGACCCCTAGATGTGGTCTGTGCCCTTTCTCCTTTCCCATCATCTCTGCTGGGGAATACTTGAATAATCCATGGCTTGTTCTCTGCCTGTGCTTCCGTGTTTCCTTCCAGAGAGAAGGAAAACAGAGTGTACATCCCTAATAATAGCTGCCTCAAGTCACCGAGGACTAGGATCGAACCCTCTCCAAGAGATTTACTTGATTGTGTTTTGTGAGGACATGAAGGGCACTGGCAATGTTTAGCCTCAAATGGGGTCAGTAGAGGGCATTGAGCCTGTGATGTGGGCTCTGAGCTGCTCAGGAGAGACACATCACTAGTGGGTTGGAACAACTGCACACACATGAACATAAGCACCTAATGGGTGCTGCTGTCTGTTTAGGCTCCAGGCTTCTCTAAAGGTAGGCTGTAGCTGGGCAGAGGGCTTGAGCACTGAAATGGTGCTTACACAGTCCAACATGTCTACAGAGAGACCTGAAACCTGTACCAACGATGGCAGGAGTGTCTAGTTTCTTGGAACTGAGACAACCTTTTCTGGACCAGAAAGAAAAATATGTCATTTGAGGGAGAAGGGAGATTTACATTGATGCAAGAAATTGAAACAACCTGTTTTGTTTTTTTTTTCCCAAAAGCACTGAAACACAATAGCCAAATAGGTCCTGCAAAGAACTTTGTTGGTGGTGTGAATGTTGCATGACTTTACATGTTACGGGCTTATTCTTGCACCTGAGGAGGGTTCTGCAGCAAAGCAGCAGTGTCTATGGTCTGTGGTGAAACCTGGTTGCTGCAAATCCAGTGGGAAACCTCTGATGACTCCATAGGGTGAACAGCCTCGAACATGGGAACCAGTGAGCAAGCTCAGGTCTGCTGGCTGCGTGTCTGCTACTGAATGTCTGGCAGTGCTGAGTTACAGGTACTTTGGAAGAACATGATGACTGTAAAATCCTCAATTCCTAGGGCAGTATCTTGTAGCCAAGATATTAAGTCATTGCTTTTTGTCCTTGGTTTTAAATTCTTTATTATCATTTTACGAGACATTACATGGGTTCTTCAGACACAGAAAAGCTGTGTGCTTAGCCTTGGAGGCAAAACAATTTCACATTCAACCTCTTTTTCACTGGGATTCAGGTGATAGTTTGTGCTCTCTTTGGAGGGCAATACATTTTTTCAAGGTCCAGACTATCGTTTTGTCACATGCCTTCTGAGCTAAACAACTTTTGCCTTCCAAACCCCAGTGAATCATTGCCAGAACCCACAGGATACCCAGAGTGCAATGAATTTTGCTTCTTTTCATTTAGCATGTGCGTTGGAATGGGAAATACAGAGGATGCAGCCTGGCATGGTTGCTGAAACGCATTCAAGTGCATCAACGCATGTCGACCTGTGCCAGATTTTGCACAGGTCCTGACGAAAGTTGGGAAGTAAGGCAGCCTCCGTCCTGGTCACTACCTACCCCTCGGGGGAATTCAGTGAACTCCTGTGAAATGCCGCTGAGGGGATGTTGCTGGCTGGGAGGGTGTGAGAACACGGCAGTGGACACAGCTGTTTTCCTCATTCCATGTGCAGCATTTTTTCCTTCCTTGTTTACAACGCTATAAATTGCTTTGTAGTTGGGCCTTTGTTCTGGGCGCAGCTCAGCCTTGAGCTGGTTTTGCTTGTTTGTTTCTGTTCCTGCTCCGTTTCCTCTGCCTGCCTCCCGGCATGACTAACGCCGTCTGTGCCGCTTCCCTTGTCGCCGCGGCTTCCCCTCTGGGCTCTGCCACGGACAGACGGACGCAGGCAACCGCCGTGCTGCTCCTCCGTGTGCTGCCACCAAGCAGCCTGCGCAGCATGCAGCAGCGTGGGAAAGTGTGCTCACAGCAGCTGGAAGGTGATCGCTTCATGGTATAGATGCAACAGACCTTTATTTTTAGTTAAGCAAATGAAAGCTTTGCTAGACTTTCCTTTTTTTTTTTTTTTTTCTCTCATGCTTACATGAGCAAAGCAAGATGCATGTGTGACAGAGAGAAAGAGATCTTGTTAACTGAGGTAATTTCTGATGGATTAGCATGAGCCTGGGAGATGTAAAGTGGCAGCTTTCTTCATTTGATCATTCATATTCCTTTGAACCAGATACGCATTTTCCTTCTTTCACTTTGTCTTATATTTTGCTGGTCTGGGCCAAGGTTTTTGCTCTGCTATGATTGATACGATACATCTTCTTAAATGACAGCTCACTTTATCATTTCAAGCCTGTTAAGCCTCCTTGTAGTCTGGCTTGGTGCACAGACACTCCAGACTCTGCAGTGCCTTGGCTGCTCCTGCAGCTGCCGGCAGCCCCTGAGCTAAACTTCTGGTTCACGAGGTTTCACCACTTCTCAGAAAGTGCAGACTCCCCCCTTAGCACAGGAATGGCTTCATGTGCTAATGGATGTCCACGCACTGCAAGCATGGACCTTCTGAGCTGACCGACTTAAGCAAAAAGGGTTGATTTTTTACTACCGCTTGTATTTTGTGTCTTTTGCAAGTCAAAGTGAAAATGAACTTGGACCGGATCCTGCTGTGGTCAGTAAATGGAGTCCTGCCGATTTCAGTGGATGTTGGAGGGTGGCCTTAAAACCTGCAGCTCCTCAGGGTACTCACCTTGACCAACTTTGCACCTCAAGTTATCCCACTGACTTCAGGCAAGTATTTAAAAGCTTTGCTGAATCTGTTCTGAGTTCGCAGAGACCTCACTTCAAAGCCTGTGTGGCAACAGAATGATGACAGCTGAAAATGCAGGCAAGCAGTGGGAAAAGCAAGAGTTTTCTTCTTTAACAAGAATGATTCAACAGAATCCAAATAAATTTGCAACTGGATTTAATGCAAATTTTGTCAAGCCTAGGGTATGTTTTGTTGTGTACAGGTTTTGACAAAAGAGCATTGTTCAAGGAATTTATCTCTATTTTACATATTGCTTTGATATAAATTAAAATGTTGATAGCAGCATTTTTCACTCCGGACTGTTCCCTGTATCCTCACAAGGGTGGACAACATAGTGCTGGTGGAGTGAGTGTTGCCAGGGCCAGGGACACCAGCAGGGATTCAGAGGACCTGGATTGTTTAACAGCTTCATCATGGACATCCTCAGTGGCCTGTGTCAGCTGCTGCACCTCATTTCCTCATTTATAAAAAATGGGTAGCAGTGCCTCTCCGTTTCAGAGAATGGTGTCAGGATAAAGCCTTTTAATGGTTATGAGATACCATAGGCGTGATAGTGATTGAAAGCACATACATAGATAGATATAACCTGTTGAGATACTCAGATTGAGAATTGGTCCTGACAAAAATAAATGGGGAGAATCTAAACACAGACAGAATCACAGAATCATAGAATCACAGAATTTTCAGAGTTGGAAGGGACCTCTAGAGATCATCTAGTCCAACTCCCCTGCTAAAGCAGGATTGCCAGAGCACATCACTCAGGACTGCATCCAGGCGGGTTTTGAAAATCTCCAGAGAAGGGGACTCCACGACCTCCCTGGGCAGCCTGTGCCAGTGCTCTGTCACCCGAACCATAAAGAAGTTTTTCCGTGTGTTGGAACGGAACTTCCTATGTTCCAACTTG
>NW_009649314.1:221041-228014 GCF_000708025.1 Charadrius vociferus | reverse complement strand
TCCAATCCCTCAATCATCTTAGTTGCCCTTCACTGGACTCTCTCCAGCAGTTGCCTGTCTCTCTTGAACTGGGGAGCCCAAAACTGGACACAGTATTCCAGTTGTGGCCTCACCAGTGCCAAGTAGATGGGGAGAATGACCTCCCTCGACCTACTGGTCACACTCTTCCCTATGCAGCACAGGATTCCATTGGCCTTTTTGGCAGCAAGGGCACACTGCTGGCTCATTGACAATTTACTATCTACCAGGACCCCCAAATCCTTCTCCTCAGAACTACTTCCCAGCAGGTACACCCTTAACCTATACTGGTTCCTAGCATTCTTCCTCCCCAGGTGCAGGACCCTGCACTTGCTTATGTTGAACCTCATTAGGTTCCTCTCTGCCCAGCTCTCCAGCCTGTCCAGGTCACACTGGTGATGGCGGTTTTCTACTGAATTATGCTGTAACACTTCTGATATTACGCACATCACCTCAACACACAGATGCATATGTTGTGCATGTCCTTTATAGGAATCACTCTGAATGCACACATCTTCATGATAAGCAAGGGAAAGTCATTCAGGACATTCTCCCTGCATGATCTCAGTCATTACTGTCCTGGTCTGAGGTAAAATGGAACCAATTTTCTGTTCAGTAATTTTACTTTTAAGATAAACCTCTTCTAACTAACTGAACTCTCTGAAATTAATGGCCTATTTTTAAGACTGTAGTCCACTCCCAGAGTGGTAAGACCTGATTATTTATAATTTATGCCAAGGAATGGTATGCAGAGAAGCTCTTGCTTATACTTATTGCTATAACAACCAAGGGCAGCTAACCTGGTTATTTGCCCTGTTGGAGGGTTGGAAGTGGAAAAGCATAGCGGGGTCGCACTTGTGGGGAGGAGTGGACAGGACAGGTGACCCAAAACTGATCAACGGGGTATTCCATCCCATCTGCCTCATGCTCAGTATAAAAGCTGAGGGATCAAAGGGTCAGCCCTCTTTCTTCAATGGCCGGTGTCCGAGGAGGACTCTGTTCATCTGGCTTTGATCCTGATCCGTGCGTTCCTGAATCCAGATCTGGAATCCAGTTCCCATCCATCGCTGAGCCCAGCCCAGCTGGGACTTCCCCAGTGCCTGATGGTGATGTGATCATCATCCTGGGAGCTCAACACTGGTTTTGTATATATTGTATATATTTCATTATTTTCTTTTTATTTTATTATTAATATTTTCATTAAAGTAGTTTAGTTTCTTCTAAACTCTTAAGTTTCTTTCTCTCTCTCCCTCCTCTCCTTGGAAAGACAGGTGGAGGAGAGCATCTGTCGTACATCTCAGTGGCCAGTCCAGCCCAAATGACGGCAATTACTCATCGGTGAGTAGTGAGCAAGTTGAGCATTTCCCCAGCTTGTCAGCTTTCTGGGAAGCTGAAGCTAGGCCACATCGCTGGGCAGGGCTGACAGATGCAGGCTGCTGTCCAGAACAGCTTTTGCTTAGCATCAGTCACAGCGTGCTCCTTCTGCGCTTCTGCTCTGGGAACCCATGTGCAGCCATGTCTTTCAAGGATGGTGGGCACAAAACAGAAGTAAAGTTACTGTACTGGAGCTGTGTGTAAGTCTGACCTGACTGTATCTACTCGCAACTTATTTATTCTTTGTGAAGCAAAATCATGAAATAAGGTTTTCAACTATGTTAGGCGGTTAGGGGCTGTTATTTATTTAAATAAAAGAGGGATCAAAATCTCTGGCTGTCTCTATGCTACTGAATGAAATGCGCCAGGGACTGTTCTTTGGCCAGAAGACAGTGGGCATGGTATGGTTCGTCTCCGCATGGCTAAACTCTCTCCTCTCTCAGAATAGGGTGGCCTCATCTATCCATCCATTCATCCATCCATCCTTCCACCATTGGGAAGGTGGCACTTGCAAACTCAAAATGTGCTTAACATGGTCAGGGAGAAGACTAGCAGGCCTGGGCCAAAACTATTCCAGGAAACATGCTTGTGACCAAACCCTGGTTGGTTGCAGAGCAGGGCTTATGTCTGCACCTCTTTTTGTTACTAGAATAGATATATTGGGTAGATATTTAGTAGAGATGGTTGCTCTGTTCTGTGTTTGCAACATGCCTTATGTGGAAAGGTTGTGGTCACTACATAACTATAGTGACAAATTTTCATCTCAGTGTAAAACAGAAACAAGAAGGATGGCAGGTGTTTGCCCGCTCCGTGGTGGTGTTAGATCCTCAAACATATTCCTGTCTGAGATGCAAGGTGGATGAAATTCAGTTCTATGGTAACAACCAGTGTATAAAAAATCATAATGTAAAGGTCCTGCAGTTCCCATTTTTATGGAGCTAAAACCAGAAACTTCATGAAATTGTAGGAGTTATTCCCACTTTTCTATGAGATATACATGTTCTTCATTTCTAGCCTAAGTACCAGGGCACTAAGAGATGACATTTTGTGGAACCAAAAGGTATTTCATATCATTTACAGAAAGTTTTATGGCTCCCTCTGAGTCTGACTTTATTGAACTTGTGATCAAGACACGTGACTTTAATACCAAACTGATGTGAAGGCAAGTCGAAATAATTTTTAAACGTCCTTAAACTAACTTTCATAACATAAATATCTACAGCTTCCTTGGCATGTGCAAAAATTATGAAATGAGACTATACCAGATGATGTGGTGTACTTTACAGCCATGTAATGTTAGCCAGGAATCAGGTCTCCACTACAGAGACACCACGTAAAAGAAACCCCGACAGAGACACCTTCCAGTTTAGGCAAGACTGCGCAGCCTGCTGACCGTATATAATGGGTTTCTGATTACTTATTTCATTCCTTTATCCCTTTTATTATTTTATGTGTTAATAAAACACATGCTGTAGCATGGAGGCACAGGAGCCTAAATAAATACTAGAATGCAAATGAAAAGGCTGGGTGAAAACTTGTATTTTAAATGATGAGGGCACTCTGCTATAGGACTCTTTTATGTATCCCTCAACAAGAGGGATAGGAACACTTATCCTTATTGCTTTAAAATCAGCTGCAACTTTAAATTTAAAAATAAATTTAAAAATAAGATTAAAATTTAAGTAGATTTAAAAATAGTGTCTGTTACCCTTCCTGGCCTAAGCCCAATGTCTTGCTTGTATGAAGTGTGGTTGCCAATTACAAATTGCATAATGCAATGCAAGTTCCTAATACTGGGACATTGCCTTGCCCAAGTGTTTTATTCAGAGTGTCAAACAACATGTTAATAATTTACTTAAATACTAGTACATCCAGTAGTTTTATGATACTAGGATTTAATTTATTCCTTAATTAAATTGAGAAAGCTGAGGTGGGAGAAGAAAAGGGAAAAAGGCAGAGAAGGTGAAATCCAAGCGTAAATGTAACTCCAGCGATGATTTGGGGCTGGGAAGAAAGCATACATTCCACAATACATACTCTTTTTTCCCAAAGGTAAGTACAAAGATGTATGTATGGTTTACCTAAAAAAGGCAGCATGTGGACCCCAAGACAATCAAGATAACCATTCAGCCTGTCCTGCAGAAGAGGAGTAAGACATCTCTGCTCCCAGCCATTCTGCATGCAAAGACCCCAGGATGCTGACACCCTCAGACAGTGAGTGTCAGCATTAGCATCCAGAATAGCAGTGGCAGGGGGAGTATAACACCAAATAAAAGGAGGAGATACTAAGTAGGTTTTCCTATATAAAATATTTAACAGACAATGAGGGTTTAATGTATTAATTTGGGTTATTAGCGTATAGTGTTGTTCCTAAGCAAATAAATGGGTTTATTAGCCTGTTAAAACATTCGTTCTACTAAATATGAAATTCTTGTCTTCACATGTAAGGTTCTTTTCTCTCTGCCCATAGTAAAATTTTAAGCATAACAGAAGGTAAGAGGATGTCCTTCCCATAATGAGCACAGACTAATTTCAGAAACAGTAAGAAAGATGAAAGAAAAATATGACAGTGCCAGGAAGAATTCACAGCACAGAGCAGAATAGAGGAAACAACACTTAAAAATTGAGGGTCTTCTTGGAGCTTGTAACTGTTCTCTGCCTAAATATTACAACAAACTAAATTTGTATAATTATAGAAACCATCAGGATCAAAGCACAAAGTAAAAGGACTTCCAGTGGGAAAAAAAAAAAACAACAACAACCCCCAAGAAAGGAACAAAGAAGAAGAGGTAAAGTATGTGAAAATAATGTTATTTTTTATGTCTGTGCTATGGACATCTCATTTGCTAAACAAGCTCCTAAGACCAAGTGTTTTTTAAAGTCATACCGCCTTATCCAATTATGATTTATCATAGAATCATAGAATCATAGAATGGTTTAGTTTGGAACGGACCTTGAAGATCATTGAGTCCCACCCCCCCTGCCATAGGTAGGGACACGTCCCACTAGACCAGGTTGCTCAAAGCCCCATCCAGCCTGGCCTTGAACACCACCAGGGATGGGGCATCCACGACTTCTCTGGGCAACCTGTTCCAGCGCCTCATCACCCTCAAAGTGAAAAATTTCTTCCTAATATCTAGTCTAAAGCTAACTTCTTCCAGTTTGAAGCCATTCCCCCTCGTCCTATCACTACATGCCCTTGTAAAAAGTCCCTCCCCAACTTTCCTGTAGGCCCCCTTCAGACACTGGAAGGTCGCAATAAGGTCTCTCTGGAGCCTGCTCTTCTCCAGGCTGAACAATCCCAGTTCTCTCAGCCTGTCTTCATAGGGGAGGTGCTCCATCCCTCTGATCATCTTTGATGACTCCTCTGGACACGCTTCAACAGGTCCATGTCCTTCTTATGTTGAGGGCTCCAGAGGTGAATGCAATACTCCAGGTGGGGTCTCACAAGAGTGGAATAGAGGAGCAGAATTACCTCCTTTGACCTGCTGGCCACGCTTCTTCTGATGTCGCGCAGGATGCGGTTGGCTTTCTGTGTTGTGAGCACACATTGCCGGCTCATGTTGAGTTTGTCATCAATCAGCACCCCCAGGTCCTTCTCCTCAGGGCTGCTCTCGATTCATTCTCCGTCCAGCCTGTATTTGTGCTCAGGATGGTCATCTGTGACTTATATATGTCTTGGATCAGCAACTTTTCAGAATTAGTCTTTACATTATAAATAATGCATCTTAGTTTCTAAAAATAGCCTGGCTGTTCAGCAAAGCAACTTAAGTTCCTCAGACCATAAGAAGCCTATCACTTTGTATATGACCAATTCACACATTGTAATCATTTTTCACTGCAAGGCTAGGATGTGTTTTATTTGTCTCTAGTGGCATTATGTACTATGACATAAGCTTTGGAGTACACCATTTCAGTTTAAGTAAACAGCTTTCTTCACTGCCTCATTGTAATAAAGCATTTTCTGTAACTAAATTATGATTCTGCTAGCAGCTCCCTGTTCTATTTTATTATTATACAAAGAATAACTTCCTATTAAAACAAGCTTAATAGAATATAAAAATATGGCTTACTTAGGAGTTCAACTCCATCAGAATGGTTTCATTTTTGCCAACTTGTTCCCAAACAGTTAGTTTTTCTTTTTAGAGGGCTCATGCATAGGTGAAGTTTGCAGTCACCTAGGCACTTTGTATCAGTCCTGCAGGTAGAAACGTTCACGATATCACAGGAAATACAGTTCCTCTGGACTAGTATTTTCACAAAGAAACTCACTAAAACATGAGAGCACATTTCAGGAAATGAGTACCTAAATGGCTTTCTTCAGATAAGTATTTTCAAGTCTAGATTTTTTTCAATCAAGATTTCCCTGACTAAGAATAGGGTAAGTTTTCAAAAGCACCTAAATACCAGAAAACTTTCAGTGAAGTAATTGATAGACTGTAAATGTGTAGCCTTAGGCAAATAATTTCATAGTTTTTGTGTTAGGTTATGTGGTAAGAAGCTGGTCCTCACACAGAGAGGAGACCCCAGGATTAGTGGGGAATCGAAGGAGAGAGACCAGACCCCCAAAGGTTCACACCCCACCATGAAAGACCCTGAGGCACAAGGACGGGGAGACCCCCAATGTCCCCATCACAGACACGAGCCCCAGCTCACCCCCTTGGTCTGCCCTGGTGACCCTCAGCCCATGGGCCAAGGCACCCCATCACCATAAGCCAACAGAAAAGGGTCCCCATCACCCCACAGACAGAGGGGTGGTCCCTGCCAGGGGTGTGGGGATTGCTATGGGGTGGCAGGGGAAGGGTATTTCAGGATTGCACAGGACGTATGGGATGTTACAGGGAGGGTGGGGAAAGGGACAATCAAGGTGGTGTGGCGAAGGAGCGAGTGAGAAAACAGCAGGATAAGGGGACAAAAAGGGTCAGTTGTGTGCAAGCAGGGGCTGGCCAGTGCACCTGCTGGGTTGTGCCCTGTGTGTGACCTACACAGTCTGCCCTGGCCTCTCACTAAACCCCATTTCTAGCCATTTTCCTGGGTGAGGGGCTCTGTCCCATGTGCAGAGGTGTGTGTGGGTCTCAGTGACAGCTCCTGAGGTGTGAACAGGGTCAGGTGGCCCCTGTGTCCATGGTGCCAATGACTGAAGAGACCAAGTTGCCTGCTGTGAGGACCAGGTCTGAGAGACTGTGGGGTCTGGGGGTCAACTGGGACCCACCTGCATGTGTGTGTGTGTGTTTGCACACCAGAGATACACCTGTACCGACAGCCAGAGCAGGGCTGAAGCCTTGGGGGCTCGTATGTCCAGGTGCCAGCACCTGGGGAGACTGGGATCCAGGGGCAGCTACTGGGCAAACTGGGCATCTGAGCCCAGCTGCTGGAGGGATCCACCTTGCACGACTACATTCCCCAGTAAAGGACCTTCCACCTGCATTGCCAGATGGCAGGACAGGATGAGGCCGCTGGTGCTCTTTGTATCCTTTGGAGTGCTGTGCTTTCTGTCTGTGTTGATTCGTGTGGCCAGCGAGGTATATATGTCTGTATGTATATATGTGTTGTATATGTCTGCTATGTGCACTTGTGCCTT
>NW_009649314.1:215413-220945 GCF_000708025.1 Charadrius vociferus | reverse complement strand
CTTGCGGTATGGAGGTGTGGCAGACTTGCCTCTGTTGGGCCACAGAATTTAGCAACCCCCTAACGTCATGTGTGGCTTTACCTGCCTGTAAACACCAATAACAAGGCAGTACTGTGCTCCTCTCACATAAAATATCATTTTCTTATTAATACTTGTAAATACTTAAAGGGAGGGTGCAGGTAGATGAGAACAGTCTTTTTTCAGTGGTGCCCAGGGATAGAACAAGAGGTAACAGGCACAAATTTGAACATAGGAAGTTCCATCTTAATATGAGGAGGAACTTCACTTTGAGGGTGGCGGAGCACTGGCACAGGCTGCCCAGAGAGGTTGTGGAGTCTCCCACTCTGGAGACATTCAAAACCCACCTGGACGCCGTCCTGTGCAACCTGTTGTAGGTGACCCTGCTCTGGCAGGGGGGTTGGACTAGATGATCTCCAGAGGTCCCTTCCAACCCTGACCATTCTGTGATTCTGTAAAATCAAAGTTTAAATTAAAGAAGTTGTCCTTAAACATTTTTTTACTGAAAGCAGAAATCTGGCGTTCAGAGGACTCAAACCCGTCTGTGATCTGAGGTGAGACATGAGGGCAGGCAGCTTGGGTGAGCTGGGAAATGTCCTGGTTTCCAGGAGCAGGAGCACAAAGCCATTCTAGGCTAAGTCACTGGGAACCCCAGGTAGACGAGGTGTATCTGCAGGAGGATAGGCAGGCAATCCTCACACTGAATCATGAGAAAGCTGTGGCTATTTGACTCCAGTCTTTTGTATACAAGTTGAAAACCCAAGTCATGGTAATTTCCTTATCTGTGTTCCGCTTTTGTTTCATGAGTCAGTGCAAATAATTGTCTTGAGAATGACAGTAATTACTGGAAAACAAAGCTGAAATCCTAGAGGGTGACTCTTGGGTCAAGCCCTTTATGCAGCTTTGACATTTATCAAAGATTTTTTTCTATCCTGTACCCTAGCTGTACAGATGTGACAACTTCCTCTGCATCAGACAATAGGGAATGATTCCTGGGACTGAAAACAGCAGACTTACACAATGATCAATTTTCATTTTCTTTTTTCCTCAAGAGAAGAGGGTTGGTTTATATTTCATATTTCTACCCATGTCTTGCTGCCTGAATGGCAACAACATTAATGGCATGCAAGATGGATAGCTGTGATGGATTAATTCAGCGACAGAGTCAATGTGGGGAGAATACGAACAATCTACACAAAGACAGAAAACAAATAGACCTGGAACCAGCGGATGGTTGGGATGGATCTCTGTAAGAAACCTTTGTCAGTCACCAAACAGAAGCTCAAGAGGGTCATTTTATGAATTGTTTGGTGCTTGTTCAAAGACTTGCCACATCTTTTCTCCAGTGAGGCTGGATTGCAGAAAAAGCTAGCAAGCAGTTACATGTGACATTTTGGCCCATGGATTCTGGTTTAATTTAGTAATTGGTATCTAATGGGCAGTGGACATTCAGTGATGTGAGAATAAGTGTTAAAAGTAAAGGTCAAGTGGTTTCCTGTTTCCCTGGGTCTCACAATGCTGTGGGTATATTGCCCTATCTTTGCATTCCTCAGGTTTCTCGTAGAACACAATGATAATTTCTGACCCTACAGTCAGAAAGTCCTGACGCCACAGCTTCTCTTTGACATTTCATATTCACAATTATTGCTCTGTATCTCTCCCCGGCACTATTTTTCAAACTTGTAACAATATTCTTAGACATGCTGTTTGATTATTCTGTTGTGGTTTGCCTTATTTAATTACAGAGCCTGGAGAAATCCCTATCTGTGTCTTGAAACTTTTGTTCTTCAAACTAAACTATGAACCAAAGCATGCTGAAGGGGCTGATTGATAGATCCTCCTGAAAACAAATGCAGCAAGGGTCGAGTGAGCAATATATTCAGCTTATTGGTAAGTAGAATATGGTACCTGGGAGAGGTATTCTGGCCTTCTGTGCACCATATAAAAAATGTGACTCTTTTTCCAGCCTCAGGAAGATGCCACATACTCCTTGGACAAGCAAAGAAACCGAAAAGGTGTGGGGGCTGCAGGTCTTTTATGCATTTAGTGATCTTAGATATATATAATGGTGCAATACCGCAGTGGTCATACAGCTATGTGCATAGACAAGGGAATGCTCAAGAGCCAAATATCCTCATGTAGTCATCACACATTTACAAGTTAGAGTAATTTATTACCATCCTGCGCATTTTGGATGCATCATCTTTAAGAATGAATGCTTTGCTGCAGAGCACAGTCCTGCTCGCAGTTCTTGCCCTTACTTCCCAGGATCTGCACATCCCACAGGAGCAGGTCACCAAAGCTTTCTCTGCTCTGGCAGCAAGATGTCTATCTTCTCTCCTGGCATCAGCTACTCAAGCCTAAGAACAGTATACAGGTTACAGCACCTAAAGTGAAGGCCTTGAGTATTGCATTCACATAGAACCATGTTACAGGATAAGGGTTTGGGTCTGAAATGTCGCTTGCAAACAATATGATAGAATACATCAGTCTCAGAGTCTCTGAGCACTTTTTTCTTCTTTTTCAAAGAGGAACATGAACTGAATTTCAGCAGTTTCTTTCCTCACGATGGCTGTTCATGTCTGCCAGATTTTTCAAAGTTTAGAAGGTTAAAATGGGTTAGCAAAAGTGGCAGAAGGTTAATCTCCCGGTCATCATCCTGCAGTAGAGTACTGGGGAGTAACTGTGCTGAGCACTGCTGACTGCTGCACCTTGCGCAGGTCCCTGCGTGTTTGCATTTTTTTAATGCATTTGTGTGCATTTTGGCAATGACATGATGATTTGTTAATTCTGCAGCTTTGATATTTTGGAGAGTTTCCATGATGATGTCAGTATTTCAGATTAGGAGGTTCCCCCTTTGTGGTCCCCAGCCAGCTGCCTCCAACCCCAAAGTTTGGCCACCCGCACCCCGTAGCTGGGACAGCATGTACTGCCACCACAGAGGAGACCTGTGCTGCTGAGCTTGCACCAGCACAGCCGAACTCATGGCTGGTTAAGAGCAGGGCAAGCTGAGCAAATGCAAATTGTGACATTCTTGGGTTTTACTCATCTTTTATGGAGAGGTGGGGGCTGCTTCACACCAGTGGCGAATGGGGACAAAGCTTATACAGTCAAAAAACCTTAGCTTGTGGTACTGACGTTGCCGTGATGGGCATGATCAGAGTCATTATTAGATAGTGGTATATGACCCTTACAGAGAGAGAGACTGTACAGTGACAGTGATTTAGTATCTTGGTGTCCAGATGCATAGTGCTCATTGAAGTCAATACCTGTTAGTTATCTGAGCACCTCCGAAGATCTGGGCCAATGTACTCTAATGCTTCATCAGCTCAGCAAGTGGAGCTTTTCCTCTGAAAAACAAGGACAGAGGCTCCCACTGAGCGTCTAATAACACCTCATCATGCCTGCTGATTTTACATGAAAGGTGCTCAGACCAGCTGCAGGTGGACGGCAGCACAAATCTTATAGGAGCTGCCTAGAAAACGCAGTGTTGGTTTTCAGTCTGTTGGATGCTGCTGTTTTACATCGACACTGCTTTCGTTTCCCCTTATTACAGCAGTGATAAACTGTCAGGCTTATCAGCAAGTTCTCCTCGAAGGTGTGACTTGCATGTGCATTTAAAAATCTCTATTTCCAATCCTACTCTAAAGTTATCTATCAGCATAAATTTTAATCATTGTTATCGCAAGAGGAAATGCTATACTCCAATTAATGGCTCAAATAATTGTGCTCAGTATGCAATTTGGCTGACAGTCACAACTTCTGTTAACTATATGATCGCTGTTGTAGCTCGTACTGGAAAATCGTGTTATTACCGTTTCAATATAATCAGCATTTACTCTGCGAATTCAGAGGCAGAGCAGGGCAGAGTCGTATACACCAGAGTAACTCTGTGTAACATACTGCATTGCAGCAAGACAGCTAATAACAGTGCAGCAAAGCACATTAGCTGTCAGGCAATACACTATGCTGTGGAGAATAGACTGATATCATGTTATATTTTGTAATCATGCATACGTTGAGGGATTTTTTAAGAGTTGAGGCATTTTCTAACAAGGATGCTAATATAATGAGCAGTCAAATGCATTTCTTTCACTCTGGTTATTTGTAAAATATTATCATGCTGCTATCTGTAGATGTTGGTGAAACAATTGTCTATTTGTTCGAGTGCACTGTTTGTCTGACAAACATCCCATAGGGGACACAGAATAATGTTACAAGCCTCTTGCCGTAACTATACCCTGGTTTAAAACCAAAACCAGCAGCAAGACTTATGGAGCCACAATATTTTAGGATGATAATACCTTTTCTGCGAGGGTATTTTCAGTCACACAAACCAGAGATGGAAGTTTGTTTTGACAGTGAGTTTCAGTAGAAATTTGGCACTTAAATATCAACTGTGCCTTTGGAATAAACGGTAATTTCACTGTATTGTTGTCATTGTTGTAATGGTTGTCACTGTTTTGCTGCACAATTGAGGATGCAAGTAATGTAGACAGTATCAGAGCTAAACCTACTCCTATGAGTAAAACACTGAAGACCACACGACACTTTCTTATCTCTTTGCAGGTGATTCGGGAACTCCCTGTTAACTCAGCTCCAGTTGAGTTGTCCTGGACTTTCCTATGGGCCAAGGCATAACAAGGGGGGTGGCGGGAAGAAAGGTAAGTCAAGTCTGATGGATGCTCAAATGCCTCTGCAGACTTACACACAGTAATCACGGTTTGAAGCGCTCTCCAGACTGTGAGTTGATCCACACCTGCACTTTTTGCTTTGCACCATTTCCTTACCCAGAAATGTGTGCCAGTCCCAAGAAGTGGAAGTTTTCCCTGCCTAGGGCATGACATTGCCGCCTATTAGTAGCTATGAGTATAAAAGGCCTGGCTAACAAATTGCTCTCACCCAAAAAAGCCCTCAGCCTGTCCTTAAGACTCTATCCTGAACAACTGTCCTTCCACTTTCTATAGAGAATCTCCCTGAAGAAGCACATGCAGTCCATGCAAATCAACTAGGAATGCACTGCTACACGAGATTAAATAAAGGCTGAACATTGCTTGACTATATAGCTGTCCAGTAATAAGTGCTTGGTATTCCTTGGGAGAAAAATCTGCTAGTTTTCTATGAATACATGAAGAAAAATGTTCATAATACCTTCATAAATATTAATAGAAGATGCCACGTTTTAAATGGGAAGTGAATCAGTTTGTAGATTTTTGCAGGTTTGATTTTATTACGGTGAATAAATAAAACAGCTTTCAGAATTTGCACTGAGCTTAAAGAGCTCAAATGAACTACACAGTGATCCAAAGGAAGAGAAACAGAAAATTTTAGCAGGAACAGTGCAGCCAAGGAATAGCAAATTCACAAGGACACAGATAACAAAACCACTCTAATTTATTGTACACAAGAATAACTAACCAAGAAAACCAAGAAAGAAGAGCATCTTGCTCTATTATATACACCAATATATTATGACATTATATATACAAATTATGTATACCAAGTTTCAGTGGA
>NW_009649314.1:187582-215386 GCF_000708025.1 Charadrius vociferus | reverse complement strand
CCAGGGTATTATCACAGAGAGTAATTTGACTGGTCTACAGCTTTTAAATTTTGTCATGAAACAAATGAAGCATCATGCATAGAAAGTCTGATCTCTTTAAAAGTGGTCTATACGAATGGAAAATGTTAATATTTAACAAAACAAAGAGTCACAGCGAAACACAAAGATTTTATTTTACCATTTAATGACCTTGAAAGGATTTAGGTCAAAGTCTTCCCAGATCCTTGTCTTGTCAGAGATAAATACAGGACATTCCAGATTTAAAGACAGCTTTTTGAGAAAAATAAGGAGCATATGATAATCATTTGCCAATATTCATAACCTTAAATGTAGTGTTTGGTTTTGTTTTGTTTTTTTTTTTTTTTCAAGAAATTGGGAAAATTTTCTTTCAGGAATACAGATTTGACTCTGCATTCATAACTTCTATGAACATAATGATATTTTTATTAAGGTGTTTTGTTAAGTTGATTAGTTTTTTTCCAAGCAGATTGTAGGTTATGGGTCATTTGCAAGTGGTTCTCTTCATTATTTCTTCAACTGTGTGACAGTTATAAGCCAACATGATGCTTGTTCTGCTACTGAAGAAGACAGAAGGTGAAATTAATTCCATACAAAGAACCAGTGCAAATTATTTATACCTGCCACAAATAAATTGAGCATGATTTCCCCAGCAGTACATTTCAAAGTATGATCAGAGAGAAGTTTAAACTTGCTTTTCATTCTACTGCTGCCTTTTGCATTTTTGCAATGGGCTTCCACAGCCTCTATGAATATCTTGTCTCTAAATATTCCAATTTGTTAACATGTCAACATCTTAATCAAAATATATTCTGCTCCATGTTCAGGAAGTTAATCTCAGGATCCCAGCTGCTGACTACCTCAAAAATCTGCTGTAAAGTATACGTCTGAGGAAATACTAAGTTAACTAAAAAATCTGTAGGTGAACAAACTACCCTTTATTTAATGTTATTGATTTCCTGCAGTGTTGAGCTGTAGAGATCTGTACTCCTTCTTATTTTAGCCTCATAGTGATTTTTTTTTTTTCTTTTAACTAATCATTAGGGTTTTTGGTTTGGAGAGAAAATGATATAGCTCAGCTAGGAAGCATCACTTTCCCACCAGTAGCCTTGAACATTTTTTTGCCAAATAGATAACAAAATTAAAAATACTGAGACAACGTTATCTGTCTTCAAAGCCATTTCAATGGCATCAAAGAAACATTTTAGGCAGAGGATGATGGGCTTCTGGGCTGGCTAGTTGCTAGCAAAGCTTTTTGTGATGTTTTGGGGTCAGTTTTGGCTGAGGCTTAACCAGCTAATGTCTATCTGGAGCCTGAAAAATGATCCTGGTCTGAGAAGAGTCTGGCTCCATCTTCTCTGTAACCTCACATCACGTATGTGTAGACAACAATAAGTTCTCCTGCGCTTCTTCAGCCTGAACAGTCCAGCTCACTCAGCTTTTCCTTGTATGGCAGATGTTCCTAGATATAGATCAGCTTTGTCGCCCTTCACTGGACTCACACCAGTATGTATCAAAAGCAGCGCGGCCAGCAGGTCAAGGGAGGTACTTCTGCCCCTCTACTCTGCTCTGGTGAGACACCACCTGGAGTACTGCGTTCAGCTCTGGAGCCCCCAACCTAAGAAGAACACGGACCTGTTAGAGCAGGTCCAGAGGAGGGCCACAAAGATGATCTGAAGGCTGGAGCACCTCTCCTATGAAGTCAGGCTGAGAGAGTTGGAGTTGTTCAGCCTGGAGAGAAAAGGCTCTGGGGGGGCCTCATAGTGGTCTTTCAGTACCTATAGGGAGCCCACAGAAAAGGTGGGGAGGGAATCTATCAGGGAGTGTAGTGATAGGATGAGGGGTAATGATTTTAAATGGACAGAAGGTAGATTTAGATCAGATATTAGGAATAAATTCTTTCCTGTGAGGGTGGTGAGACACTGGAACAGGTTGCCCAGAGAAGCTGTGTGTGCCCCATCCCTGGAGGTGTTCAAGACTGGGCTGGATGGGGCTTGGAGTGACCTGGTCTAGTGGGAGGTGTCCCTGCCCATGCCAGGGGGTTAGAATTATATGATTTTTAAGGTCCCTTCCAACTCTAACCATTCTATGATTCTATGTCGATGTCTCTTCTACTGGGGAAATCCCTTCTTGTACTAGTCATTCTTAATGTCACAGCAGCATTCCCTTCCCTTCCCTTCCCTTCCCTTCCCTAAAAACAAAGGTCATTTTTGATCTGTGGGAACTTAAATCAGCACAGAACTTATATATATTTTTTTTTTATTTCCCCTCAATTGCAAGAGTTGCACTCTGCAAAGCTTAGTCAAAACTATCACACCAAAGGGTCGCATCTAAACATTGGCTGAAGAAGTGAAGCATTTGTGTGTTTAGCATTGATTGATCTCTGCTGTCATTGGCCCGAACAGTAAGATTTTGAGGAAATCTGAAATAATTAGCACCACTGCTTTAAAAAAAAGAATAATAATAAAAAAATCATGCAACTTATTTTGAAATTGCTCCTGGTTTTTACTCTTTTGGTCATAGAGAAAGTAGGTGTGGTTTTGAGCTGCTTGTCCGTTCTTGTGAATTATGAATTTGTTGCATTCTTGTTTACCCAGAGCTTTTACATGGTTCACTTTCTGCCTGCTCTCGTTTGAAACAAACACTGAATAGTCATCTTACAATGGAAACAATACATGTCCTCTATCTACTTTTGCAAGTTGCTTTTCTGGGCACAGGTATAACAAAGCATCCACAGATGAATTTGTTCCGTGCTCAGTAAAAGAGCGTTAATCATGATGAACTAATGTGATTTTAATGGGAATGTCATAAGTACCCCAATGCAAATTCTATTTTAATGTAGCAATTAATTGTACTGTGATTTCACCAAATGAGATAGCTTGCAGTACAGCATTGCAGCTGGTGCACTGAAATATTGTGACCTTTGATGCCGACCTGTGCTATTGACAGGATCTTCCTACAAAACCTTGGAGATAGAGTGGGGCAAGGCAGCTGGAAGGAGGGAAGGGAAGGGAAGGGAAGGGAAGGGAAGGGAAGGGAAGGGAAGGGAAGGGAAGGGAAGGGGAATCATGAACTAGGGCTTTACACCCCCAAAGCCTGAGGAGCAGGGAAAAACAAAAGCTCTCCTTTTTTTTCTGAGCAGCAACCTGATTGATGAGTAGTCTTCCAAAGCAGACCTCTTCTGAGGGGATTTTGAATGGTCAAAGATGTTGCTGTGCTGCTCAGGATCAGTTGCCCACTTAGACATAGTTTTTCTGGGCAAAGTCTTCAGTCAGCAGGTAGGAGCTTTGGTTTGTCCTCTGCAATAACACATGCTAATCATCCCTATTTTCCTCTGAACCTTAAATATTTCTGCAGCATTCCTTTTGGGCTGTAGGAACCAGAACTGCACCCAGCAGTTCAGACATGGTTGAAACACAGTTTTATTCAAAGGCATAACTTGTTTTTTGTTGCTTTCCAAGCAATTCTTAACATTTGTTTTTTGTCTGCATTTTTAATGTGCAGGTTCCCACTTATTTAAGTATGTTAGGACAAACTCAAAAGAATTTCAGGTCTCATGACAGATTCCAAAACAGTTCAGTCTCTGGCATGTCTGAGCTTTAAACTGCTTATAGAGTCCCCTAGTACCAACTGAACACAATTATCAACAAATGCTTTATGCTGATTTCTCTCATGAGTCTTATACATAGATTTTTGTTTGTTTGTTTTTTGTGTGCACTTTGTGAGCTTAGGCTGTGAAGTGTCTTGGAAATATGCAGAGACCTTGACAGTGATTTGAAATGTAGTGGGAAACCAGAATCTAGACTACAGAGCCATAGAGATGTAGCTGTGTTAGCATGAATGGCTAAGACATGCTACCTGGGTTTCTACTAGCTGGAATTTCCTACATGCTGAAAGCTTATGCTCACATTTTGCTATTGTCTATCAAGGAAGTAAAATGGGAACGAATAATGAAAGTAAACTCAGTGCTCGTCTGGGTGAGACAAAGTCATCTAATAAACTCAACATGGGTAACCCTGTAGATGCAATGATGCACAAACCTACCGGTAATAAGGAGTCAAAGAACAGTTCTTAGCTTGGCCAACTGGAAGCTTCACTTCTGCTCCATTGGTATTATGGGATTTTTGGTGCAGATTTCTTCATTCATAAGTTAGCCTTATCCAAATGCAGGGCTGTAATGATTTCACTGTACTTCATGAAGGTTGGGCAGTGTGAGTCATCTGCGTATTTCTAGCATCTAATATGTTTCAACAGTCTGGTACATTATTTCATTACTAATTCACCAAATGTTTATTTCAGTTTCTGAAAAGGACAAGCTCTTATGACCTTGGATATCCATAAGGAGCAGGTTTACCTTAAGGGCAGGCCATTTTTTCTCACTGTAACCTGTCTTAGCCATGCTGAGCACCTTGGAGAGGTAGAGGAAGAACACAACAGAAACGTCTTTTCTACCACTGAAGACTGGTAGAGCCACTGAAGTTTTTTCATATCTCCTTCCTGAATAAAGATCGTCATACCTAAAGTATTAGATTCAGTAAGGCAAACTGACAGTTATCTTACTTGGAAATGAGATTGACAGCAAGAATATATTCAGAAGATGTGCAGAAGATATCCAGAGAAAACTCCTTTTTAAGGGTTGGGACTTTGAAGGAGTATATAACAAATCCTTCTCCAACTGCATCACTGGTGTGTGCAGTGTATAGAAAAGTCAGCTGTTGTTAGAGATAAACTTTAATAAGTCAGAATAATGGTTGAAAGGTAGGTTGCAAACAAATGAGACTGATGCTGGCCCACTGTAAAAACATGGGTTAATATTTCTCCAAGGTGAGCGAGAGCCATTTGAACGCTAAGACTTTTCTGGCAGGACAACAAATTGGTATAAATCAGTTATAAGTAAAAGTAGGCCAGAATTTACAAAGAATTTTCTAAACATCCAGAGACTGAAGCTTTGGTAGAGCTCTCCAAAGCTCCTCCAACTGGGGAGAGAAACCCAACTTTGTTTAAGGTAAGAGTTTGTTAAAGATATTGAGAAGAAACTTATAAAATGGTTGAATGTAATATCAAGAGACTGGGATGAATGATTCAGGAAGGCCTTTTTGGGTTTATATTCTTATAGTCACCAGCTTAGCAAGTGTCTTTGGGACAAGGTTTGGCAGCCTATATGGAAAGATTATGAGGAAATTGCTGGTTTTCATCCAGTCTATCTTACCTCGTTTCTGCCATTTCATTTCCACTTCTCATCCAAAGTGATACCTGTGATCAGGTTTTGTTGTTCTTGTTTTCAATCAGGATGAACACAGGTAATAAACACCTGAGATAATCCCACAGCTGTTAGCAATTGGATTTCTCTTTTCTTCAGGAAAGCGCTTACAGCTACCGAATTGGAATCAGAAATGCATTTGGAAGTCAAACAGTTTCCTGACTGATGCACAGTCCTGTATTCCAGATGAGAGTCCCTTCCCCCAGAGCAATGAGAACTGCATGCAACTCATACAAAACTTGAGCCTTCACTTGTAGCTCTTTTCTACATAATGTTTTCAGAGCAAATTCACTCTGCAGCATAGATCTCGGTTACACATTTATTCCAATTGTTAAATGCATTGTCAGGAGGATAATAAGGATAGTGGGGATGGGGAAGATTTATCTGGCTAGGAAAATCACATTGTGTTCAGACTCCCTGTAGAGCTTTTATTGACTCTGCTGCCAGCAGAGATTAGCGCAATGCAAAACTGTTAAATACGCAGCCAGCACTTCCCACTATTTAAGTGGTTCAAATAATTAGCAGTTTTGAGCCTCTCCATTTACATCTTTTTTCCAGCTGGCAGGCTCATTTTTAAAAATATATCTACATGGATTTGTGTGCCACTTTAACACCTTTGAATTGAAACGCTTCTACTGGGCAGTCAATCACTTTGGATAAACATCTTACCTAGCACAACATCTTCAGGAGACTACTAAAGGCATTAAGTTAGAGCCTCTTCACAAAATTACAGAAGCCATGTTTCATATGTAAATTAATTTATTCATTTATATTCAGTCACATAACTGCTGTACCTACAGTGGTTTACATTGTATGATAGCACGAATACAATAAATTACTTACCAATTCTCTATCAAAAGAATTTCTTTCCACCGACAATAGAGAGACCCTGAAGGTATTTAGTCCTATCTTGACTTCAGCACCTAAAAGTATATAGAAAGGTGTCAATGTTTGCTATCAGATGTGAGGCAATTCATCCCTTCAGATAGCCTGGTACGCGGCACAGGATGAAAAGCGGGTGAAGGAAAGATGGCGCTAAATGTCCAAAGTGTATTACAGTAATCATGTTCTCAGCTTTATATCAAACCCAAAGAGTTATGCTTCAAGACAGGGGTGTTTGTGGAGTAAGCTGCTTCTGTGTCTTCTTCGGTGTTTCATTGTATTGTGTATGAGCAGCACTTCCTCTGCATTGGTTTGTACAGTGCAATATAAGATTTTTCTTCTGCTATCTTATTTTTGTCTGGCTGAATGATACTCTAGTGTCACAGTAGAACGGGCTCAGAATTTCAAACCTATATGGGAAAAATGGTGGTGGAAGGGAGATACATAGTATGTTTAAATTGTCTACCTAAGAGCAAGGATTGCTTCAGAGAGTGTGGGACCCTGAGAAAAAAAGAGAAATAGGACCCTAAATTATTGTTAAAAAAAGAAATGCAACTGGTCCCCCTCCAAAAGCGCATCCATCAGCCAGTTCAACTTCTTCTCTTCCTTTGCACAAGCCCACTTTCTCCAAAAAACATCAGTATTAGGAACAAAGAGAACAGCACGTACTTTGGCTGTACCATGCAAAGACTTCAGATCCAGCACTAAATGCACTGGTAATTCATTATTAGCTTTGATTTATGTATTGCCTCCTGCCAGACTCATTTAAGTGTGATACTTCACTTTAGAGAATTGCCCCCACGAGCTTGAGGAGACCACTTTGTTTAATCTGTTTAGAAACTGCAGGTGACTGCAGGGTGTAAAATGGCAGACATTAATTGGTAGCTGTAAACACCACACAGCTGAAGTCTAACCCTGTAAAAGTGGCTGCCTTCAAATCCTCTGACCTTGGTATCATTGTACGCTCCCAGGCAAAAGGTCTTTACACTGGTAGCTGTGCAAAATCAATCTCAATTCCCTAAAGATGGGAGTGCTGTCGCTAAAGGTCACTGAAACTCACCAGCTGCTTTTCACTGCTGGAGTTTTGAAGAGAAGTTTTAAAAAGCAAACACTGGTTTGGTGATTGTATGCAGGTCTGCTGGTTCTGGCTGGGCTAGAGTTCATTTTCTTCATAGTAGCTGGTATGGGGCTATGTTTTGGATTTGTGCTGGAAACAGTGTTGATAACACAGGGATGTTTTAGTTATTGCTGAGCAGTGCTTACACAGCGCCACGGCCTTTTCTGCTTCTCACACCGCCCCACCAGCGAGTAGGCTGGGGGTGCACAAAAAGTTGGGAAGAGACACAGCCGGGACAGCTGACCCCAACTGACCAAAGGGGTATTCCATGCCATATGACCTCATGCTCAGCATATAAAGCTGTGGGGAAAAGAAGGAAGGGGGTCGGATGTTTGGAATGATGATGTTTTCTCTTCCCAAGTTAACTGTTAGGCATGATGGAGCACTACGTTCCTGGAAATGGCTGAACACCTGCCAGCCCATGGGGAGTAGCAAATGAATTCCTTATTTTTCTTTGCTTGCGTGCGCGGCTTTTGCTTTACTTATTAAACTATCTCTAACTCAGCCCACAAGTTGTCTCACTTCTACTCTTCCAATTATCTCCACCGTTCTGACTTGGGGGAAATGAGCAAGTGGCTGTGTGGTGCTTAGTTGCCAGCTGGGGATAAACCATGACAGCGGGTTCAAGTGTTTGTGTTGCTGTTTCAAGTGTGATATTTAATTTTTGGTATCCTCATCTGAGGAGATCTCTCTTTATACACTGTTGTCTTTACCTTTCCTAAGCTTTTTAATGTCTTTTGGAGTCATCCATAGAGTTGTGCATTTTCTGGGTTCTCATTCCAGAGTCCAGTCAGTGAAACTGAGTGGGACTGGTGTTCATATTATTATGGTCCAATAAATTACTCTGTGTAGGCTTGGTCAAACCAAAGACCTGAATTCAGTGAGAATGTCTTCTTTTATTTAATAGAACCAAATCAGACTCAGAGTTGTAACAGCCTGGGGAAAAAAAAACCCAAAAAACAAAAACCAACAAGGACAAATAAGCACAACTGACAATTAAGTAGTTCATACGTGTAGCAGCATATCTGCGTTTGTGCTTCCTGCTGGGTATAATAAGGAGTGATTGAGTTAAATCTTTATGTCTTTGTTGGTCTCTGGATGACTCATATTTTAAATAAATAAATAAATAGATAGGAACGAAAGGAAGAAAAAACAGTACAGGTGTTTAAACATGGAATTAATAATGAAAAATTTCAGCAGTCCTCACGTCTTAGCTAAATTGCTATATTTCCTCAGTGTCTTTGTCAACTCTCGAATCCCTTTTCCCTCTGGAGTGTGGGCATAATAACAGCTATTTGTCTAATTCATAGTGAATTTGAGGTTTTCATAATAAGTACTTTCTTTATGTCTTAACTGTTGCAACTCCAGTCTTTTTAGCACTCATTCAGCTGAAGCCCACTGTCAACACAATATCTTGAAAACAAAAAGCTATGCTTGTCTTCGGTTTTTCTTTGGCTGTTTAATTTCTCCTCCAAATTCTGTGAGTTGCACACCAGCAAATTATAACCCTGCCCAGATAATCCTGTGTCTTCCTCTTCCCAAATTTGTACTATTATGATTATTAATTTGGATGACTGTTATTTATAATCACTGGTGTCAGTCTTGAGTACACAGATTACAGGGTTAAAGGAAAATATTGGTTAAAATGTAGTAGTGCTCTCCAGGATATTAATAAATCCTTTTCAGTCTGTGCTTGATGACAAATACTTGAAGGAAGTGTTCTAAGACCCTGCAAATGGTTTTAAATGAGACATTACAGTTTTATGTTTTAATCAGCAGTAGCAAATTATTGCTAGCATTAAATATTTGTCACAATTGGCACATTTAAACAAAAACACTTGACCAAAATGTTATTCTAGCAATTCTGGCACTGTGCTGTCTCAGAATTACAAGAAATTATTTGACTAATAGGGTGGGATGCAGTCTTCTAAATATAGGTCAAGTGGCCTCCCCAGTGGAGCTTGGGACTCTAGACCTTGTCTCACATCTGCTGCTCCCAGCTGGGTGTCTCGGATACTGCAGAGCATCTGAGAAATATGGTCCTGAACACCAGTGTTCAGGCAACTGAACTCTACTCATTATGTGTCTTACCTATCAGTTGATCTGCCCTGGAGAAAGGAAGGTAGAAAAAGAGGAAGAGGATACAAATCAGTTACCATTTTCATGGAAACATAGAATCATAGAATGGTTAGAGTTGTAAGGGACCTTAAAAATCATCCAGTTCCAACCCCCCTGCCATGGGCAGGGACACCATCCAAGCTGTCCGTAAACACTTCCAGGGATGGGGCATCCACAACTTTTCTGAGCAACCTGTTCCAGTGTCTCACTACCCTCACAGGAAAGAATTTCTTCTTAATATCTCATCTAAAACTACCTTCTTCCAGCTTGAAGCCATTCCCCCTTGTCCTATCACTACATGCCTTTGTAAAAAGTCTCCCTCCAGCCCTTTTGTAGGCACCCTTCAGATATTGGAAGGCTGCTATAATGTCTTCCTGAAGTCTTCTCTTCTCCAGGCTGAACAATCCCAAGTGTCTCAGCCTCTCTTCATAGAAAAGGTGCTCCGGCCCTCTGATCATCTTCATGGCCCTCCTCTGGACACGGTCCAACAGGTCTATGTTCTTCTTATGTTGGGGGTACCAGAGCTGGACGCAGTACTCCAGGTGAGGTCTCAGAAGAGCAGAGTAGAGAGGCAGAACTACCTCCTTCAACCTGCTGACCACATCTTTTTTGACGCAGCCCTGGATGTGTTTGGCTTTCAGGGCTGTAAGAGCTCATGTCAGCTCATGTTGAGCTTCTCACCAACCAACATCCCCAAGTACTTCATAACTGGTATAATTTTAAAAGGTTTTTAAACTACTTAACTAACTTCTGATAATTAAGTCCTCAGTCATTCTTACTTTTCCTGTGCATCAGGACTACATGCAAGTCTTAGAGAGTCACTTAAATGGTTGAGACAAAGTTCTGGAGTGCGCTCTCTTTGTCCAACTTCTTGCTCAAAATAGGACCGTTGCTAACACTAGATGATGGCTGCATGGCCTTACTGAGTTGGGTATTGAAAGCCTATAAGGATGAAGACTTGACAGCTGCTCTGAGAAACCTGTGCCAGGGCCACACTGATGTAATAGTGAAACAGATTTTCCTCATGTCCAGGCAGAATGTCTCAAGCCAGGAGCTGTGACTGTTGCTCCTTGTTACACCATCTGTTGTTACCAAAAATAGTTTTGCTCTGCTGCTTCTGTAAGTCTCCTTCAAGCAGCTGCTGACAACTACTAGATTCTCCCTCAGTGTCCGCTTCACCAGACTAAACAGGCCCATCTTCCTCAGCCTTTCCCTATGGGCCATGAGCTCCAGGTACCTCACCATCTTGGTAGTGCTCCACTGGACTCTCTCCAGTTGCTCAATATTTTTCTTGAACTAACACGGATTAAAACTGGACACAGGATTCCCGGTGTTGCCTTATCAGTGGTAAATGTGGGGAGACACCACCTCCTCTTCTGCTGATGACAGCCACCCTAAGATATCTCAGGATGCAGTTTGCATTATTTGCATTGAGAGCACACAGCTGGCCAATGTTCAGCCCGGTGCCAACACTAACTCCCTGTGCTTTTAGGCATGGCTGCTACTCAACCTGTCATTTCCCAGCTTGTATTGGTGGATGGGGTTTGTCCACCTGGGCACAGAGATTTGCACATCCCATTACTGAAATTAAAGTGATTTCTGCCGGCCCAGTTCTCAAACTTGTCGGGGTCCTTCAGGACTGAGACTTTATAGTGCACCATCTTAGGTAGTTCCTTCCTTTTTTCCACCTCCAATTTTGTGTCATTCACAGATTTGCTAAGGTTTTACTTTTTCTCTGCATACAGGTCAGTGATGAAAACACCAAACAAGACTGACTTAGTACTGACTTAGTACTTTACAGTCTTGCAGAGAATTCACCACTGTATCTTGTTTACATTATTTCCCTTTCAATGGTTTGTTCTTTCTTCACATGTGTCAGATTACATTAGCACTGCATATTCTTACCCTCAATAGACCTCTTAAAAACAAAATAAAGACAGTTTAGGTATAAGTGCTGAAAACATATGCTTTCCACAGAAAACAAAGGCAGCGGAGTGAACTCAGAAATTGTGAAAGAATAGAGAAAACAATAATTTAAATATGGACTTGGGTGCTAAAATTTTGTGATTAAATGTCATATTATTTATTAAATTTATGGCTTGTACGGTCTCCAGACAATGCACTGATTTCTAAAGTCAGATATTTAACATAGGTGTCTAAGGTAGAAGCCATATTTTACTACTAAATTCAGTAAAGGAAGATAGAAACAGAGAAACACACCTCCAGCAACAAACACCTGTCTCCAGCAGGTACTTCATCCCACCCCAGAGGTGCCTTTGACTCTTACAGTGGGATTCATCTCACCTGTTAGAGGTCTACAGTGTTAAATCCTGTTAACACTGATGTAAGGAAATAAGCATTTTGGGGGTATAATTATTCTGACTAAATGTAGAAATCCACATTAGCTGCCTGTTTCTCTCCCTTGGTTATATATGGGATATTCTTATCATTGATTTAATTGTGGATGCTTACATTGTGGACATCTACACCTGGTCAACTGAATCTCATGCTTGTTGACTATAGAGGGATCCTGTGGTTTACACAAATTCCAAACTTCCATGCCTAAATGCAATTTGAATAAATATTTTTCTTCTTTGTGCTCTGCAATGGAATGCAGAAATGGAAACTGTCTTTTACTGGTTTCCTTGACCTCAGATCAAGTATACTTTATCTGTTGCTGTCAAACTTCTCATCTTAATGCTTTGCAGCCATTTAGGAGATCCACCTCTGCTGTTCCCATCTCTGTTCTTCATTTTGGTCATTGTAAGAATGAGAGTATCCAGAAACATCAGAGCTGTCCCTTCTCCTGTACAGCCATGATGAGAGGACACCTCAGGAGGTTATCAAAACAAAGCCTAGAAAGACTTGCAGTGCTGTTATCCAAACTATAAAAGAGAGAGCTAATAGTAGTTGAAACTGCAGGTGACAAAAAGAAAAATATTTGATAGAAGCAGAGAGGAAAGGCGTCAGGAGGCACCCTTAAAGGGATGACAGAACTCAATGAAGTACAGCACCCATATAGAAAATTAAATGAACTTAGCTTCTACTCAGCTGGGCACGACTGACTCCATCACAGTAAATAAGCCCCTTACATAGCTGCCATTTTAGTATTAGAACATATGCACAATATTTCAATTTCTTGTAATTCTGCAGAACTGAATAGAGAGCCTGAATCACTGATATTAACAGGATTTAGGTAGATACCTACTCGTATTGCATCAGATATACCATATAGGAAGAATAACGGGGTGTACATAAAAATAATACAGCGCAATGCCATTAGTAGCATTAACTAAGTGCAGTCTCTTATTTTTTTCTCAAGGACTATGAGCAGAAAAGATATTTCCTGTTACTTGGGATCTGCTACCCTGAAAAATTCCCTTCTGTTTGATGTGGAACTTCTTTTGCAATCCTTAGCATCGTTCTGGGGTAAAAGAGCCCGGAGACACTCCTGAGAGTACTCAGAGGCCTTTTTGGGCTATAGAACCGTGACTTTGGACTTCAGCAGGGAAACAGGATCCTTCAAAAGGCAATGCCAGAGACTAGCTAGAAATCATAATTTGTTTGAAATACAGCTATTCTCTGCTGTTTCATATTCTGTTTATTACAGAGAATCCTTAGTCTGGGAATTGGGCAGTTGCCCAATTGATCTCAATGGGAATTTGTGCAGTGAAAAAAAGATAGTTTATGTAATGTTGCATATGATAAAGCTCCTTAATGAAATCATGTTTTTATTGGCAATAAAACACACCCCTCCTGCATGTAGTAAAGTTCTGTAGGTTCTATGGAGGGGTCTGGCGTGTGTTGCTCAGTTAACACTTCTCTGGCAAGCTGTTCAGAGTCCTGCCTCAAAATCCAAAGTGGTAATGTAGACTTTTGGCAACTAATAAGGTGGATAAAGTTTCTACCTCTTTTAAAGACTGTGTAAAACTCACAGCATATTTCTTCTGACTGCAGAGCTTTAAGAATCATTTGCTGACTGCAGCACAGCATTACTCAAAGAAAATTTGTTGAGAAATTGGCACTATTTACAGTGCAGCCAGCAGGGGTGGCAGGTAACGTTTAATTACATATTTAAATGAATACATGTTTTGCTATGAACACTCAAAAAAGCAAAAAGATCACACTTTATTAATAAAACTGATGCCTGGTCTGGCTATTGTTTCTGATGGCAGGTGGTATTGCTTGAATCACAAAGCTATAATCAAAAGGGTATTAAAGCCAGACTGATCATTTTCTGAACACTTACTTTTTTCAACTTCCTGGATTTTTTAAGTTGTTCAAATTTGCATCACTTTATGCCATTGCAATTCCATACAATTGCATAATTTCATGCAGTTGCAGCTCTTTTTTAGGCATTAGATTATTTTTTTTTTTAATACATGTGTCCCTCTCCCTCTAACCAACTTTCCTTCCTGCCTTCCTTCTTTTCTTCTGTAAACAGTAAGCAATAACCTTGAGTTTAGTTAGCTAAAATTATTAATTATTAAAATTGACAAATTTGCAATAAAAAGAATATTTCTGAATACAAGAGTATAAAGTTGAACAAGCTTAGCACTATGCTGTCAGGGAACAGGGTGGTCCTGCCTTCCCCATAGCCAGCTTTTCCTACCAGCTCAGAGAGATGATTCTGTTGTTTTTATTTCTTTTCCGTTGATTTTCATCCAGATACTTCCATGGTCTAGCTCACTGCATGACTATAGAAGTGTTAACAACAGCAGAGGTGAAGCAGAAGAAACGAATGTCCACTGGAGTGATAGCAAAGATACTGGAACTTATCATTTTGGATGAAGCACAAGCTCTCCTAAGTCAAAGCGACAACATTACCAAACCTCATTACCTTCAAGAAATTAACTTAAACATGCACACACAAGCTTTGCTGAATTTCAGTCATAAACAAGTCTTTTTGAGAGTCAGAGACTGAAGCTCTAGCCTCTAGACAGACTCAGTTCCATGAAACCTAGCCAGAATGAACAGCACTCAAATTAATCTGTTTGCCATCTTACAATGAATTTTCCTCTCAGCTTCCAGCTTGTTGACCCTTCTACCCCTCCAGCACTTCTCTTTTTTCTTTAAAGCTATATCTTAAATCCAAAATCTTTTTAACTTCAGAAACTTGATGCTTTATATATTCTGTATATAAATAGTGTGTTGCTATTTCTTCCTTAACTGTAGAACAGTTCCTGCAAGTGGTCTTTCTGGCTAGTGTTGTTTTCTGTCTCAAAAATTGCACAAATAATATTTTTAAGGTTACTTACAATACTTAATGTGTATAATTAAAAAAAAAAAACCAAACTTTTGAGAAATAAACTATAACACAAGGTGGTTTTAGGGTCTAGAAACTACCTCTGTTTACTAGATCAAAACAAAATTAATCCAGAGTTTCTCTACAGTTTGAAAGCAGCATTAAATTCAATGCTATCTTCTCTATCATGCTGCCAGAGCTGCTAAGAAATACTGCACTAGAAATAAGATGCCACAGTAACTCTCTTGCACTTTAATTCCTGCAAGGTTTCTAGCATTTGTTTCTCTGCAATCTAGGATTTCTTTAGCACAGTAAGAAGCTCAGAGAACATTTTTGAGAGAGCAAAGGATAATTTATAACATCCTATTTCACCCATTCCTCAACTAATAAGATCGATCCTATCCTCTGTGATACCTGAATGTCATGGGGAGTTAATCATCACAGCTTTCAGTCTTTACACAGTTCCCATCAGGCTTACTGAACCATGGGTTCCCTCAAATTCCCTTCTCAAATTCATATTGCTCATCTACATGTTATCCTGTTGAATTATTTCTTTAGGCTTTGTAGTGATGCATCACACACTCCAGTGCAACCAACATCGAGTAAATTAACATATAGAGAATCTACAAAAATTTACATTTTCAAAGGTGATTTTCAATATCCATTTTGTCCATTAATGTGATGGGGAATTCGTAATCAGCTAGACTAGACAGCTTCCAGATAAATAAATCTCTTTTTTTCCCCTTTTCTTTCTTTTTTCTTTTTTTTTTTTTTTAATTTTCTGAAACCAGAACCAGAACTTCTATGTCACTTCAAAATAAAACAAAACAAAATAAAGTCTTGTGCGTGCTAGTTTTCTGTCATTACACTTGCAATATCCGCAGTTTCCCTGAGTGCTCCACAGTTCAGCCTTTTCCAGCAGTTTTTATTGGCACCCGTTGCTCACGAGTGAGCACTGGCCAATGTCAATGAGGTTTGGACTGAGCAAGGTTGCTTCAGGGACAGTAGGTGTGATCAGGGCTTGCAAATCACCACCATACACAGTTTGGAAATGAATCTGTTTAAAATTCAGCTGGTTTTCTCAGAAAAATGGTTTTGGGTAAGATTCTATCTTCACCCTCTCAGGAAAACCTCTACAGAATATAAATTTTTGTGGGGAGGGTATCACAACAGTTTCTAAGTTTCGTTGTTTTTCCATCTAATATCACACATCAATAAAGTTGTTTCAGGAAACTGAAATCCTGATTTGTATTCATTTTGGGATGCACTTAGAATGTTTTTCTAGCTTATGGTGATATCACATTCATGCATGTAAATAAATACTCAGCACAAGCTGAAAACTTTGGCTTAGGTGAAGCATGGCTGTTCTGAATTGCGCAAAACGGTTTGCCCTGTCATTTCACCAAACAATTTTTCTTGCATTCAAGATCTAATATAAAATAATCAGCAAGACTACAACAGGAAGAGTAATTGCTTCTTTGTGGACTAGAATCAGTTAACTTGTGAATCCAATGGGAAAAAAAAATAAATATGGAGATGGGTGTGAAATGAAATCTTGCTTCTGAACACTGTCTGATATGGAGGGACCTGAAAAAAAAGTGGAGCAAGACAGTTGTGTTGGATTATGAAAAACAGTTAGAAATATCAAGCTGTGAGTTGTGAGCTTGTACCCAAACTAAGCTTGGAGCTGAGATTTTGCTATGGAATAATCTCTAGAAACAATTGTAATGATCCATGCCACAAATTACATGATATATGACACTGTATGCCTGAAAAGAATTAGTCCTCTGCAAGCGTGATAAATCCATCTGCCATCTGTCCCGAAGGAAAGTGGAACTTGTATAGTTTCCTCTGCATCATATTCCATCCATTTCAGCTGAATTCCAATAAACATTTGGGCATGGTAGCTTTTCCAGGCAGTTGTACAATCTCCTGTAATAATTCTTTTATGGGAACTTATTCTTCCTGTTATTAGTTGGAATGTACTTTATAATTGCCCATTGCTTCAGCTTGTCCTAACAGTTCAGAATTAATAGATGGGAAGTTTATGTTTTCTGCAATTTTCATGATTTTTGTTATATTGCATCCTGCCGTTCAGTCGTCACTGGGAAGTGAACATTGTTTGCCAATAGACAGAGGAGAGGACTTTGCAGTGATCTATCACCTAGTTTTAGTTTCACCAGATTTTAGTATGAAGTAAAAGATGATGTAATCATCGTAGTCAGTACAGTTGGCAAACACCACCTTGGAATAGGCAGTGTGAATAAATAGCATTGTATTGCTCATTTTCTTCAATGAAAAAAAAAAAATTATATGCAGTGCAATAGTGTGCTTGTGCTTAAATCTACCTTACCATCTACAAAGCATGCCAGTATCTCTGCATACCGGTCTTATAAATGGTATATCAACACCTTATTTAACATGCATGACCATATTTAACATGATATTTCAGTTCAAACCTGTGTAACTATAACATGTCAAAACACTGTGTTAGAAGTAAGAGTTGTGGAATCTTTGCCTAATCAAGTAGGAACAGTAAATGTAGGCAACACTTCTACAAAGCCCAGGGAGAGGTGTGTTTAGTTACAGGTGACGCCTCAGCCCAATTATTCAGCTTTCCACCTAGAAATGTGTCTACTGGGATCAGCCTTCAACCTTCAACAAAAGCAAGGCTTTAACTAACCCTTCTACATTACCTTGTATGAGCTGCTTTCCCTGTGCATCACTGGTCCCTACTTCTCATGGTGCCACTTGCTAGTTAGCTGCATGTAGCAGGAGCTGAACCTGGGATGGGTTAGCCATAGCACTTGCACAGAGCCAGGCTGTTCTTTAATCTCGGCAAGGGAGTGCTTGTTCCCCTCTCTTCTCCTTCCCTGGCCTGGTTTAGATGTCTCTGTTACGGTCAGGGAAGATTCCCTGCATGGACCTGTTTCTCTCCTGTGACTCTTAGGGGATGTAGGCTGGATCAGAGATATGCATTTAGAATGTCCCATCTTCTCAGACATCTCAACATTGCTAGGTTTCCAGGCCAAAGACCCAGTCAATTTTCCTGTGCTGATAACTGAGAAGTAATGTACAATCACAATATAGAACTGAAGCAAAGATTCTAGAGGCCAGACTAACCTTTAGAGGAAAGAAGGCTCATATTTATCATTCATCCTCTGTGTCCTTTCCCATTCAGTCAAGTGAATATTAATGTATATAGCGGATAACTGTTTTAAGTCTTCCTCTCTGTGTAAGTTGCAGGTCTATGAATCCAGGACTAGTTACCACCCTAGATGAAAATGACAGTGCTAGAAGGTTTTCAAGGAGTTATTGCTCAAGATGTTACCCTTTGCAAGTGAATTGAGGTAAGGACCAAAGCAATCCAGGAGGTTCCTAGAATACATTGATGATAACTTCCTTCTCCAAGTGGTAGAGGAGTCAATGAGGAGAGGTGTCATGCTGGACCTTGTTCTCACCAACAAGGAGGAGCTGGTGGGGAACGTCATGCTCAAGGGAAGCCTTGGCTGCAGTGACCATGAAATGGCGGAGTTCAAGATCCTTAGGGCAGCGAGGAGGGCACACAGTAAGCTTGCTACCCTGAAATTCAGGAGAACAGACTTTGGACTCTTCAGGGATATGCTTGGCAAAGGACAATAACATGGGATAAAGCCCTAGAGGGATGAGGGGCCCAAGAAAGCTGGCTAATATTCAAGAATCACCTCCTCCAAGCTCAGAAGCGATGCATCCCAACAAAGAAGAAGTCAGACAAAAACATCAGGAGGCCTGCATGGATGAACAAGGAGGTCCCGGACACACCCAAACTTAAAAAGGAAGCCTAGAAAAGGTGGAAGCAAGGACAGGTAGCCTGGGAGGTCTACAGAGAAAATGTCCAAGCAGCCAGGGATCAGGTTAGGAAAGCTAAAGCCCAGATAGAGGTAAATCTGTCCAGGGGCAACAGGGGCAGCAGGAAAAGCTTCTACAGGTACATCAATGATAAAAGGAAGAGAAGAGAAAATGTGGGGCCTCTCTGGAAGGAAATGGGAGACCTGTTCACCCAGGATATGGAGAAGGCTGAGATATTCAGTGACTTTTTTGCCTTGGTCTTCACTGGCTAGTGCTCTCGCCACACTGCCCAAGTTGCAGAAAGCAAAGGCAGGGACTGTGAGAATGAGGAACCGCCCACTGTAGGAGAAGATCAGGTTCAAGACCATCTAAGGAACCTGAATGTGCACAAGCCCATGGGACCCAATGAGATGTATCCATGGGTCCTGAGGGAACTGGTGGATGAAGTTGCTAAGCCACTTTCCATCATAGCCAAGAGTCGTGGAAGTCGGGTGAAGTTCCACCTGGCTGGAAACGGGGAAACATAACCCCCACTTTTAAAAAGTGAAAAAAGGAAGAGCCAGGGAACTACAGGCTGGTCAGTCTCACCTCTGTGCCTGACAAGATCATGGAGCAGATCCTCATGGAAATCAAAGGACAATAACATGGGATAAAGCCCTAGAGGGATGAGGGGCCCAAGAAAGCTGGCTAATATTCAAGAATCACCTCCTCCAAGCTCAGAAGCGATGCATCCCAACAAAGAAGAAGTCAGACAAAAACATCAGGAGGCCTGCATGGATGAACAAGGAGGTCCCGGACACACCCAAACTTAAAAAGGAAGCCTAGAAAAGGTGGAAGCAAGGACAGGTAGCCTGGGAGGTCTACAGAGAAAATGTCCAAGCAGCCAGGGATCAGGCTGTTGCAGTCAATGGCTCGACATCCAAGTGGTGACCGGTAACAAGTAACATTTGTCAGGGGTCAGTATTCTGACCAGTACTATTTAACATCTTTATTAGACACATGGACAGTGGGATTAGTGCATCCTCAGCAAGTTTGCTGACGACACCAAGCTGTATGGAGTAGTCAACATGCTGGAAGGAAGGGATGCCATCCAGAGGGACCAGGACAGGCTCGAGAGGTGGGCCTGTGCAAACTTCATGAAGTTCAAAAAGGCTTCCATCATAGCCAAGAGTCGTGGAAGTCGGGTGAAGTTCCACCTGGCTGGAAACGGGGAAACATAACCCCCACTTTTAAAAAGTGAAAAAAGGAAGAGCCAGGGAACTACAGGCTGGTCAGTCTCACCTCTGTGCCTGACAAGATCATGGAGCAGATCCTCATGGAAATTGTGCTAAGGCACATGGAAAATAAAGAGGTGATTGGTGAGAACCAACATGGCTTCACTAAGGGCAAACTGTGTCTGACAAATTTGGTGACCTCCTATGGTGGGGTTACAACATTGGTGTGTAAGGGAAGATTGGTGTCATCTACTTGGACTTGTGCAAAGCATTTGACACAGTCCCACATGACATCCTTGTCTCTAAATTGGAAAGATATAAATTTAATGGATGGATGCCTTGTTCGATAAGGAATTGGCTGGATGGTGGCACTCAACGAGTTGCAGTCAATGGCTCGACATCCAAGTGGTGACCGGTAACAAGTAACATTTGTCAGGGGTCAGTATTGTGACCAGTACTATTTAACATCTTTATTAGACACATGGACAGTGGGATTAGTGCATCCTCAGCAAGTTTGCTGACGACACCAAGCTGTATGGAGTAGTCAACATGCTGGAAGGAAGGGATGCCATCCAGAGGGACCAGGACAGGCTCGAGAGGTGGGCCTGTGCAAACCTCATGAAGTTCAAAAAGGCCGAGTGCAAGGTCCTGCGTGTGGGTCAGGGCAATCCCAAGCACAAATACAGGCTGGGCGGAAAATGTATCGAGAGCAGCCCTGAGGAGAAGGACTTGGGGATGCTGATTTATGAGAAGCTCAACATGAGCCAGCAATGTGTGCTTGCAGCCCAGAAATCCAACTGTATCCTGGGCTGCATCAAAAGAGGCATGGCCAGTAGGTGAAGGGAGGTGTTTCTGCCTCTCTAGTCTCCTCTGGTGAGGCCCCACCTGGAGTACTGTGTCCAGCTTTGGAGTCCTCAGTATAAGAAGGTCGTGACGAGTCCAGAGGAGGGCCACAGAGATGATCAGAGGGGCTGGAGCACTTCTTCTAAGGAAGACAGGCTGAGAAAGATAGGTTTGTTCAGCCTGGAGAGAGAAGGCTTTGGGGAGACCTCATATTAACCTTCCAGTACTTAAAGGAGTTTTTATCAGGGAGTGTAGTGATAGGGTGAGGGGTAACAGTTTTAAACAGCAAGAGGGTAGATTTAGATTAGGTATTAGGAGGAAATTCTTTATTGTGAGGCTGGTGAGACACTGGAACAATCTGCCCAGAGAAGTAGCGTATGCCCCATCCCTGGAGGTGTTCAAGGCCAGGTTGGATGGGGCTTTGAGTAACTTGGTCTAATGGGAGGTGTCCCTGCCCATGGCAGTGGGGTTGGAACTAGATGATCTTTAAGGTCCCTTCCAACTTAAACCATTCTATGATTCTAAGGAGGATGTTCAGGCTTTCATGCAGTTCACCATTTCCCTAAGATCTTCAGGCTCTGCTAGTATCTTGAGATGGTAAGACCACTGGGTTTTTCTAAGAGATGTCTGAGGTCAACAGCAATGCCTAATTCAAAGACTTTGCCAGATGTATATGTAGCATTTCCTCTTTTCTTATGAACTATATTTATCCATCAAGGAATATTTCTTTGATCTCTTATAGATTTAAACACCCAAAAGACAAAGCATGGCTGCTAGCAATCTTTCAAGATTTGTGCAGAAGCAGCAAAACTGCAAAATTCATGAAAAAAAATCAGTTGAAGTGTTTCAATGAACTATGACTAACAGCCTTCACTGGGCAGTCTTCTCAAAATTTTCACTGTGAGCAACGGAAGCTTGGAAGAGGAAGACTGGGAGAAAAATGAGAGGGTCTTGCATATTACTTGTATTAAAAACCTTTAGTGATTTTCAAGGAAAGACAGAAAATTTAGCTGTGGTGTAAGGATAATATTTCTCTTTGCCTGCTGATGAATTTTATCTTGATGGAGTAGGATTTAAATTTTTTCCTGCTGTTTTTTAACTTGGAGTTAAAACAGCTGGAAAAGGTTATACACATGTATATGAAAAAAAAAAAAGAAAAGAAGTGTACTGTATATTTATTTATATATATGCATACATGGCTATATTTATATATACATGGACATTTTAACAAGATGCTTTTGACTAGAGTATTGCTTTCTTTTGGATTAAATGAAGGAGAAGCAACTGCTTGGAACCAAATGCAGTTAAAGATTTTACCCAGAAAACTTTCTGAGATTAAGATAAAACCCCACAACTTGAGTGTAATATATCATACACTATTGTGCAGCAATTTTCTCAGTTATTTGGTACCGTATCAAGTGCTCTCCATTCAGGAAAGTTCATAAGGTCCTTGGTAGTTTTCAAGGATAATTTGGTTTTCCTTGAGCGTTCAGGCTCCATGAGTTTTCTCCAAGTAACAGGCCTTAGCATGGTCTTTTTAAATTCCCAGCCTGCATTTATCTATAGGCAACTTTTTGCCTATTTTATACTGCACCCACGTAGTCATATAGTTTGTACAGGTTTTATAGAGTAAATATCAATATTGTGTGTCAATCTTCAGTTTCATAAGCTAAACAAGGGACTATGTCCAGATTGCTTCTTTTGTCAAACCAGTTGGAGGTTGTCTACTTGTATGTCCATGAAAGCCATTGTCACCAGGTATCAGATACTGTGTAGTTTAAAGGAAGTAATGCAGTGGAAAAGGTGAGGGGCATCAATGGGAATAACAGTTCACTTCGCAGATGTCCCACAAACATAGTTGATAGGGGGGTTATCACTTTGCCAACTTGTAACCATCGCTGATTTTTCAGCATGGTCCTAAGTGAATATACAACATTGTATTTTGGAGTCCAAAACCAAATTGTTGTCTTTAAACACATGCCAGGAACAACAAAACTCCATCAACCTATATGCAAATCATTCTAAACATGTTTGGGTTTGTGGGTTTTTTTGTTGTTTTTTTTTTTTTTAAAGAGACACTTGCATATCCATGTGAGCTCTGCTCTTTGCAGTGCGTACTCTCTGCTCTCTGTTTTTCAATAGGCACCGCTATGAAGGGCAAAAAAAGCAGTTTAGTATTTGGTGAAAGTTGCACAGCTTGTTAAAATGCTTGTCAGACAAAAGTACTTATATGCACAGATAAAATAAAAAGCACTTGATGCCAGCCAGAGCTCAGTGCAATCAGCTAGTGATATTAAAATGCAAGGACTAGTTTTCATTTACTCCTTAAATTAGCTTTATGTAGAAAGACTTTTTAAGGGATACTTTTGTTCTGATTATTAAAATTGCTGACTGAGCATGCATTGTTCAGTCCTGAAGATTTCAGGTATGCAGTAGCTGCATTTCTCAGTAAAACTAATTTGTGTACCTTTTATTGTCAGGGTCTTAATTTGGACCCAAGTGTCTTCATTTTAATTGAAAAAAACAATTAGTCTTCTTCATGGAAGCCGCATGGCTTATCTTCATTTAATAATCAGTTGTGTAATTGGTGTTCAGATACAGTTTAACCAGGAAAATTGCAGCATTTTGCGTATGTGGGGTTATTTGAATACTGAAACTGCAGCTTCCTATAAAGCAATCGATTCCTTGAGGGCACACAAATCCTTGCCTGACCTTTTGAAATAAATTAGCAACAGAATCCAAGGGTTGGTATTTTCATGTAAAGGTTGCAATGAATGCCATCTGTCGGGTATCAGAACGGTTTAATGAAGGCCTCTTTTACATCAGGTGCTCTCTGAGTTCAGGAGGATGCTCTGGGGGCTGTGCTGCAGCCCAGCCTGTATATTCCAGTAAAGCTGGACAATTTGCCTTGCTATGACTTAATGAGAAAATCTATGTGGGAGCTGCGAAATACTGCAGTCTCCGATCTTTCCACAGTTTATGAAAGACTCTCCCGTGACGGCTTGCTGAACGGTGTTAGCCATTGCTGAGCCTGGTGGCCTGATGAAGGTGAGGCTGCTGCAGCTTCGTGCACCCATGTCCAGTCATCAGCAGGGCCAAGCACGTGTTCCCACAGACACACACACATGTGCAGGTGAGTCTCAGTTGACCCCCAGACCCCACAGTCTCTCGTGCAGTTGGTCTGGACCCTCTGGTCCCTCCAGCAGCCAACTTGGTCTCTCCAGTCATTGGCACCATGGACACAGGGGCCACCTGACCCTGTTCGCACCCCAGGGGCTGTCACCGAGACCCACACACACCCCTGCACATGAGACAGAGCCCCTCGCCCAGGAAAATGGCTAGAAATGGGGGTTAGCAAGAGGACAGAGCAGATTGTGCCGGTCACGCACAGGGCACAACCCAGCAGGTGCACTGACCAGCCCCTGCTTGCACACAACTGGCCCTTTTTGTCCCCTTATCCTGTTGTTTTCCCTCTCGCTCCTCTCCCAAACCACCTTGATCATCCATTTCCCCACCCTCCCCAGAACATTCCATAATAAGTCCTGTGTTAAATATCCTTCCCCTGCCCTCTCATGGTGGTCCCCACACCCCTGGCAGGGACCACCCCTCTGTCTGTGGGATGATGGGGACCCTCTCCTGTTGGCTTATGGTGATGGGGTCTCCCCCAGCCCATGGGCTGAGGGTCCCCAGGGCAGCCAATCAGTGAGGGGGTTGGGGGTTCCTTCGGTCTGATGAGGTGACTGGGGCTCTCTCCCATGCTGGTGTGCCCCTCTGCTCCTTGTGAGTAGGGACAAGCCTCTAGTTGTGTAAGCTAACAAGTTGTGTCTGTGTTGCTAATGAGCAGACATTTACTGCACCTTGGGTGGTAAAATCCTCCTGCAATTTCTCTTTAACACCTTTATGAATGACCTGGATGAGAAGATCGAGTGTGCCCTCAGTAAGTTTGCAAATGACACTAAGCTGGGTGGTCGTGTAGACCTGCTTGACAATAGGATGGCCCTACAGAGAGATCTGGACAGGCTAGATTGATGGGCCGAGGCCAATGGTATGAGGTACAACAAGGCCAAGTGCCGGGTCCTGCACTTGGGTCACAGCAACCCCATGCAGTGCTACAGGCTTGGGGAGGAGTGGCTGGAAAGCTGCCTGGCAGAAAAGGACCTGGGGGTGTTGGTTGGCAGCCGGCTGAATATGAGCCAGCAGTGTGTCCAGGTCGTCAAGGGGGCCAACAACATCCTGGCCTGTATCAAGAACAGTGTGGTGAGCAGGACTAGGGAAGAGATTGTTCCCCTGTACTTGGCACTGGTGAGGCCCCACCTCGAGCACTGTGTTCAGTTTTGGACCCCTCACTACAAGAAAGACATTGAGATGCTGGAGCACATCCAGAGAAGGGCAGTGAAGCTGGTGAGGGGTCTACAGCTCAAGTCTTCCAAGGAGTGGCTGAGTGATCTGGAGTTGTCCTTCTCCTGAAAGAAGGAGGCTGACGGGAGACCTTATCGCTCTCTACAGCTACCTGAAAGGAGGCTGTAGAGAGGTGGGGGTAGGTCTATTCTCCCAAGTAACAAGTGATAGGACAAGAGGAGATGGCCTCAAGTTACACCAGGGGAGGTTTAGATTGGATATTAGGAAAAAGTTCTTCACCAAAAGGGCAGTCAAGTATTCAAACAGGCTGCCCAGGGAAGTGGTAGAGCCGCCATCCCTGGAGGTATTTAAAAGACAGATAGACATGGTGCTCAGGGACATGGTTTAGCTATGGTTTTGGCAGTGTTAAGTTGATGGTTGGACTTGATGATCTTCAAGGTTCCTTCCAACCTAGACAATTCTATGATTCTATGATGTTTGACCCTTTTCCCCACACCACCTAAGATACGTGACTCTCTCTAATCCTTGAATTGTCATACCACTGATATTGTTGGGTGAGTGTGGGGCTTGGAGCTCAAAAGCCTGCCTACCTTGGCAGGGAGAAGGGCCTGGCCATCAAGGACTGGAGAGTCTTCCTTGAGCCACAGCTCTCAGTGGAAGTCCAAGACTGTCAGACTTTTCTCTATCTTTTGTTTCCACACACTTTGTCAAATCAAACTAATTCCTCCCCTTCGCTCTACATAAAGACTAGAAATAGAGTGGAGTCTCTGTCCTTGGACAAATCCTAAACCCAACTGGACATGACTGAGCAACCTGCCATAGGTGACCTTGCTTTAAGCAGAGGGTTGAACAAGATCATCTCCAGACGTCCCTTCCCACCTCAACCAGTCTGTGATTCTTCAATGCGTAATTTTTCATTTTGAGGGAGGGAATCGTCTTTCTTCATATACTACGTACAAGAGGAAATACTGTATTACCAAACCAAACTGATTTATTTATTCTTTGCTTGGTAAAAGGCTATGACTATGACAGTGGATAGAAAGATTTGACAGACTTGTATTGATACGATTTGTCTTGGAGGGGGTAAACTGATTTTAGACTGAGCGGAGAGAGCTTATCTCAGTGCATCTGCTACTTGACATGATACTCTCCAAACTCAAACACAGAACAAAAAGGTTAAGATGTCTGCTTTTATACTTACCTAACAAAATGCAGTGAATAAAAGTTAAGGTTTTTTTCTTGTGTCATCACCCTTTATATCAAAATATTTGAAAGGTACCCAGTTCCGTTTATCCTGTTCCCTTCTTACTGGTTCTAAAACAAATTCTTTCAGCTGAAGCAGAAATCCTTTGTCAGCTTGAAATTGGAGCATCTAATACAGTAACTGTTATTACATAACTAGGTTAATTTTTGTTAAAGCATGTCTGTGCCACAGCAACTTCTATAAACAATACATAAATGAGGTTTTGAAACTCAGTTTCAAAAATCAAGTTTTATAAATTCAGTTTTGAAATATCTTTTTTGCTACCTAGAAACAAATTTCAGACCAAGTCTTAAGTCAAATAAATTTTTGAAGATAGTCTAAAACCTCAAATACTCCCTCCCTGCTATTCATGGCAGAATATTTACTGGTTTGGAAATCCCATTTCTTGAAGAACTCTTTGAAAAGAAATGCAAAGTTGAATTTGCACTTTAAACTCTTCAGGCAGATTTGCAAGGCCCGTCAATGAATGACCAAATAAATTATGAATGTTATGTATTTCAGCATATTTGACCAAGGCTATCAATAAACAAAGTTAAAGTTCCTGGAATGAGAGACCAGAATACTAATTTCTGCATTTCGTTAGCTGTTGCACTGGAGTCCCTTGGAGAATAAGTACAAATTGGACATCTGTTGAATTCGCATTACAGCAGTGTGTCTGGGGAATGCACTCCAGAAAAGTGCAAGGGAAATCTTAAATGAATTTGCAGGGAAGTATTTTTACAGCTGTTGCAGATCTTAAAATCAGCTAGATGAAGATTCTTTCTTCAAAAATAAGAACAAGAATGTTTAAAAAATACATTATTTTTTAAAAAAGGTAATGGTGAGTTCATGAATGACCTCAGGAACCATATACTATTTCAGCTGAAGAGACAGAGCTACTTTTCATGTTGCAGATTTATAAAAGCTTTCACTCATGTGAGCACAAGGACAAACTGATAATGTTAGCTAGCCAGGAGTGATAAAGGTACGTAGCAATGCTGGGAGGAGCTTTATGCCATCCTTGAACACTTAGCAATTGCTGAGCTGCCATCCACACGGTGTATTCAGTGCATTTCTGAAGGGCAAAAAATGTCTCCACCACCCATTAAATATGTCCTTGTTCACTCTGCACAAGAGAACTGCTTCTTTTGTTAGGAAACATCTCTTCTGACTGAACTTTTTTTAGAAAGGGAAGGGAAGGGAAAAAACAAAAAAGATATATGAATTCTTTCTCTGAGTAACAAGGACCAAACCAAAGGCGATAAATATGCTCATCTGAAAAGCTGACTGTTCCAAGTCGGTGGCATTACCGTACGGAAAAAGGCACTCATGCATAAGGACAGGCTGCAAAGCTGGGTCCCCAGTCTGTATGCTCTCTGTATTTCCCTTATCAGAGAGGACATCTAGCTAGTGAAGAATTAACTTGGTAAAAATTTCATGTCCTTATTCAGTCCAAGATCCAGCCCTAAGGTAGCTTTAGCTTAACACAAGAACCTTAAATTTAAAGTTAGTTATCAAAGTTATGAAAGCTATGTTCCAGATGCAACACACAAAAAAAATTGCTTCTGCCAAAGCTGGGGCAAATGCCCGAACTCACAAGGGTAGATTGAATTTCCCCATCTCAAGAGGCTTTCTGGTTCCTCCAGCTGCCCTGCACACCACAATTGGGTGCTTAGC
>NW_009649314.1:172393-187547 GCF_000708025.1 Charadrius vociferus | reverse complement strand
TCCTTTGCCAGGAAGCAGCAGCTTCAGTAGGACAAGCGAGGACATGTCTGCTGGAGCCAAGCCAAGCCTGTGAGGGCCGAGACCAGGACTGAGTCCAGGGGAGCGCCCTAATCCGGCTATCGGAAATGCTGTGCTGCTGTCACACTGCTGCTGCTTCACAAGGAATCTGTCAGCTCTTCCAGCTTGAGGGCTCAAACTCGATTATCCCAAAATTGCACTTTGTTACTTCCCTGATACTCCTGGGAACGACTGGTGAAATTCACAAGGAGATCTAGCATGCATGGTGTCATGTTGTGGCAATGTCTCCCAGTAAATCACCAGTTTTAGTTCATCTGAATTCTGAATAACCACTCAGAGTATCTTCTTTCAAAGGCAGAATTTATTTTTTCATCAAGATAAGACACATTACATACTGCATAAAGTAAAAAATACTGCTAGGAAAGCTGCATTTAACTGAGATAACAAAAAATATATATAGATTGCACTTGAGAAAGTAGGCTCTATCCCAGAAGAATACAGTAAATAAAAAGCTAGTGAGTGCTTTGAAATTAGGAATTAGGAATTTCCTTTGAAAATGTATTTATTTGGGGGTTCCAATTCCACCAATAAAAATGAACCAGATTGTTTTTTTTAATATTTTTGCTTTTTAAGTTAAAATAGCATGTAAACAACATAACAATTATTACATAGACAAAAGAGAAAATAAAGGCATGGGAAAACATCTCTGCAATTTCTGCTAATAAATAAAAAGGAAAAGTTTTGCTGGTATTTGGTTTCACTAGGGTCATCGCAGCTCGGGACTCCGGTTTTTAGGAATTCTTCCTAGTTCACGTGTATGTTGTCACCCCACACTGCAACATAAAGCCCACCCTGGACTCCCCTGCGCTGGCCGGGAGCACGCTGTCTGCATGGCAGGCGGCAGCACGAAGCAGTGAGTGCTTCCATTCATTACTAAGTGTCCCAGGAGTAATACTTTAAATTCTGTGACAAGTTTAGCCTATATTTAAGAAAGTAAACCCAACATTAAGCAAGAGGATAATCCCTATTATACCAATCTCTTTTTACTTTACAGCTGAATTTGTCTGCTGGACCCTGGCATCCACTGCTGCCTGTATTTAACTCATTTAGCAAAACTATTAGCTAGTTCAGTCTTTAAAATGAGTATTCATATCATCTACCTTTGTGTATCTCACTGAGATGCCCAAATCAGATTTCTGATCTTTCTACATAGTCAAAAGAAAGAAAGAAAAGCTCCTACGTTGGGCGATTTCAATCTGGGGGCTAAGGCATGCTTTGGAAGAGCCTCTCTCCCCCAGGTGCCCGTAGCGGTAACAGCCTCCCACACAAGGCTGGATCCCCCAAATTCGGAGGTGTACATACCTCTCCCAACAGATGGAAGTTGGGGTGGAGACCGGGTGAGCAGGTGCATGGGAGATGCCAGGCGCAGTGGATGCCCAGGGGTGGGAATCAAAGGACCACTCAAAGCACAAAGCCATATGAAATGGATGCTTCCTATAACCAATGCTAACTACGAGGCCAGAGTGCTCAGGTATAATCTGGGCATAATTCAGTCAGGAATATACATTGGAGCGCACTGTCTCAAAAGCAATCAGTACTGCCAAGGTCTCGCATGCAAATTTCTTCCAAAATTAGCTGAAAATTATGGAAGGACAGGGTCAACCCTGTTATTAAGATAGAGACAGAAAAAGAATGAAGTCTTCTTTAAACAGTCCTGAACTATGAAACAAAGCTGTCAATCTTTGGTTACAGTGCTGTTCTTTTAATGTGAATGGCTTTGAAAAATGATGAATCACTTCCCAAGTCAGCATTCAGGAGCATTTTTAAATAGACATCTGGGAGCCAGAGAGGAAAAATTAATATAAATAATAAAAACCCCACACTTTTTGAATCTCAAAGGTTAAAGTACAGGAAAGAACGTAACACAACATTTTAAAGGGATGTTTCAGCTTTGCTAGAATTATAAAAGAGCACTTATAAAATACTTGAGCTGATAAAGAGGGTAAGTCAGAACATTAGGCCACTTTTGTAACAAAATTGTAGTTTGCTAAAACATACTGGCTTGAAGGCTTTCAATATTATATTATAGTACATGCCAGTTTCCACTAATTATTAACGCACTATTGTCAAACTACTTCGCTCTTTCAGAGAGACAGAAACACAAGAGGCAACATAAACAAGATGAATTGACGCAGCCTATGCCTGCTATTAAATATAAAATCTCAGCCATTAAATGTGCTGCCCCGTTTCCTCTGTTGCATTCATGATCGGAACTCCAATTCTTTGCCAGACTTAAATCCACCTGTATTTTACACTTTTGGAGCAGCATTTAAAATACTTTGAAGCTAGTTTGGAAGGATTTTTTGTTTCCTTTTTCAGCTAGAGCACTTTCATAATATTTTAAAAGGCATAGGAAGCTATGCTGTAGCTTTTAAAGTGCTTATTTTATTATGAGGTGGTGTTTAATAATATTCTTCTGCAAGTTAATAAATGATGCACATTTTCCATGACAGACAGACATTGCTTAATGAGTTAATATGCCCCAGCAAAATGCAATCAAAAAGAAATTCACTGTCAACAATTTAACCATGGCAATACACAGAGCTGAAATGAGACAACTAACCTCACATAACTAAGATTAATGCATATATGACGCAGTTATAATAATCCATATTTAAAACAAACAAACAAACAAACCCCAAACCAAATAACGATAATTAAATCTCAAGCACAGTTTTGTTTCCCAGTAACACAACTGCAAAACAAATCAATATTTTCAACAAACAAGTGCCCTATCTTCATCACCTGTGTGGGGGAAATGTGGCACTCCTCACACTGCAGAGAGGAGGATACAAGGGGAGGGTTGTCTCTCTCTTTTCGTGTCGAGGGGGCTCCTCCTGGGCAACTGTGGGCAGCTCTGGGCAAGGGGCAGAAGTCCAGACCAGGTAGGCAGAGACCAGAATCAGCCCCAGCCCACAGGGGTTTACCTGGGGACCTGGTGGCAGCCCCCCTCGTGCAGAAGCGCCTGGATGATGGCTCCTGTGGAGTCACCGTGGCAAAAGTACCAGCCTCCGCACTCCCCGACCACTGCCAGTGTCCCATCTTATGCAAAGCATCTACTAATTTCAGCGCACGATTTGCTTGAGTACAAACAGTGAGATTGGACTTTACTGGTGTGTTATTTCATTTCGTGATGGATTTTCCTCATTATATCTCACTCTGTTGGGCCAGAACACAGGGAAGTTCCCCTCTCAGAGAGGGATAAACCATTTTACGCTTATACAGGCTCAAATTCTCTCTTCATTTGCACCACAAAACCCTACTGACTGTCAGGACAGCTGAGCAGGTAGAAATGGCAGCAGAATTTGAGTGTAGGAACTGGTGAGTGAGAAACAGAAACACAATGCTCTTTCATTGCCAGCTACCACAAATACCTGCGCAACTGGTGTTTAATTTCAGTGGGCATCGTGTGCCTAAGGACTACCAGTGAGCTTTGAAAATCTCAACCCTCAGAATCTAGCTACAGATAACCATAATCCTATATTCTTGGATGCTGATACATAAATCTATGATATACCTGTTTAGCTGCCATGGCATTAATCAGCACAGCTATGCTGAAACACAGCGATCATTTTTGCTAATGGCAAAGGCAGGCTAGTAGCAAAGTTCAAATGATTAGTGAGTAAAGGTCCTCAGAGCAATCCTGCTTAAAAGTAAACGTCCAGTAAGCTGCAATTAGTGTGTCTTGTTATTTTCTTTGTATTTATTTATTTATTTTTTATCGTGGTGGTCTTGAACTGCAGACACAATCACAACGCTCGTGGTGATCCAGCTGTATATCTACTAAGGCCATGTTGTTCCTGGTTCTGCCTTTTCTTCTGGGATGCCCAGCCTCAGGGATGAATTTCAACACCTGGGAGGATCAACAAAAATGAATTGATTAGAAAATGGTGTAAGAGCTTTGAGGATGACAGTGTTGGGGCCCTGAGGGCACCAACAGCTCTTAGTGGCCCCGACCAGCATTAATTTGGACACATTTTTGTTTTATTTCCAGCTTTTTCTTTCCACTCTGTGACATCCTGCTATACTGTTTGTCCTGGAGCTTTGACAGATTGGATTATTTCCTACATCAGGTATCTTTATACCGTGCAGTTCCCCAACCATGTCCAGAGTTGCTTCTTTGCATGCGAATTATCAAGTGTGTTTCCTTTGGCTCGTCTTTGGAGTCCCATAGGTATTGGAATTGCTCTGCCTCTTCTCTCACTTGTATAATATTTCTGCTCTAAAGAACAAGGAACATTTTTTTATGCAATTTGAAATTTCTGAAGCACATATCATTAGAATTGGTCCAAAAATAAAATGCCTATAGGAGGCAGAAGGAGATGGAAGGAGCTTGCGCAAAATATGGGCCAGATCCCATCAATTTTCTCTGGAATGTGACTTTTGTTGGCTTATCTTAAAAATCTCTGCCTCAATTTAAATAATTTCCCAAGAATTTACTGCAAATAATGTAAAAAAAAAAAAGTAAACAAAAGGTTATTTCCTTGGGAAGTATGCATCACATAAGAGGCTTCTGAAAAAAATCTATCTAGGCAAGATAACCCCGAGACCTGAAAAAAGAGGGTTGTAGGTTATAAAGAAGATGAAAAAGAGGTAACGAACACAAGTTGTAACAGAAGAAACCTTATTTTGGTATATGGAGGACAATACTAAGAATGGTTAAACACTGGAGCAGGTTTCCCAGAGAGGCTGCAGAAACCTTGAAGATAGTAAAAATTAACAGGACACGGCCCTGAACAACCTTATCTAACTTCAAAATTCTCCCTGTTTTGAATGGGGGATTGGGGTAGATGACCTCCAGAGCTGCCTTCCAACCCGTATTATTATATGGATCTATGATTCCTTGAAAATTGTCTTATGGATATGTGGAAAAGAGCCATAATGTGTCCTATCTAATCCTCTGTGATAGCGTAAGTATGTAAACCATAGGCTGGAAAAAGCTGAGGAGGATGGCAGTTTGCAGGGCCATGCTTTGTGAGCCCACTGTTGGAGGCTGAGTTGCTGTGTAAGAGCTCATCATACCCCCACTAGCGCAGTGGTGCATGCTGAGGGGAGGAAATCCTCTGTTTTGTTTCTTTAGTTTGCTGTTGATGGGCCTACAGTAGTTTAATAAAAGAGATATTAATTTCCAATTTCTGCCCCTAACTCAAACAGTTTGGATTGGGTACAACAAATGAGTTAAGACTAAAATACTCTGACTGTCCTACAGCATTTTTCTTTCCAAATCACCCAGCACGTTGCACAGAAAGATATGCATCATTGTCAAACTTGTATAGATGGGGAATCTGAAACTGACTTGCTCAAGGCTCTGCAACACATCAGTAGAAAAACTACCAGTGGCATTACATGGTCCTTTCCCTTCTGAAATCACTACTTTACTGATGGGGAGCAGGACACGGAGAAAGCAAGGCTGCAGCTCCACAGCTGGTGGTAGGCAGGTGGGCTGGTTCTGCTCTCCGTGGCCTCAAGCACTTGAGTCCAGAAACCATGCACTGGTAAGGTACTGGAGCTAACACACCTCACCTCTTGGCAGGCTGTTGGGACTCATGCTAGCTTGGCCACGTGACTGCTACATCAGCTAGATTTGTCTTGCTTGTTCAAAAGACAGAGAAGTCTGTCTTGTCTATGACCTGCCAAAGCCACTGGTCAAGTGGGAAGTGGGACCTAAGCATCTTTAGAGTCTCAACCACAGAAACACCTCCACTTCTGCCCTGAATATCAGGCCCCCTAATTAACAAATCATACTGTTAAATAATAATCCTCTATTTTTTTATAAAGTACTTTCTGTACTTTGACATCGCAACACCATACATGAATTAGGATGGTCTTGGGAAGGAGAGGGAATAAGGGGCTGCATACCAGATTAACAAAGTATTACCAATTTCAACAGAATTAGAAAGTCCCCCAAGGTAAGTGTGAACGAAAGGTTAACAACGGATGCTGTGCAGAGCTGGTGGGGAAGGGCAGGCAGGTGAGCAGCCTGGGGATGAGACCATTCGTCCTCTGCCATTAATGCCTGGAGGGTAGGAAGGCCATGGGATGTAACGAAAGTGATAAGCACTGAACACAGTCTAGTATTTTGTCCTCCTTTTTGTGATAAAAGTAATGCTTAACCTATGTAATAATGAGAGGAAGGACTGTGCCTAAGCAAGGTACAGACATGTTGCTTTAACTTGTTGGGAAGATATAATTACTTTTCCCTGTTAGAAATGTCTTTTTTTTTTTTTTAAGCAAAAAAATTATAATGGATTTGAATTGATTTCAAACATTGACTGCCTCAATGTATGCAATAAATCCTGACGGACACCAGGACAATTCACTGTACCACATTGTCATCCAAAACACAGAGGAACTGAACCCAATCAGATTGCTGCAATTATTACATAGCTGAAAATAGACTGCATCTTCAAAGATGCTTTTTTTAAGAAAACATACTTTTAAAATCAAGTACAGCTGCTGACGCTGAACCCATGATAAAATTCTGTATTTAAAGAAGCCTTTCATCAAAATCTGACAAATTCAGATGACTGGCACTTTGCAAGATCATGGGTAGGTCGATCTGCTTTTTTCAGTTGAGAGCAAATGAAAGTGTGCAGCGCGATGAGAGCAAAGATGTGGGCTGTATTTAAGCTAGCAGACCTCCTGACAGCTTGGGGATTTTCCCTGTGTTTTATATTAAGAAACATGAGCACAGTATATGGGCTTTACTGATAAGAGTAGAAAAATGAATTGGCAGGCGCTTCCCCAGACAAGATGGGAAAGCAGTGTTTGAACACAGCTGAAATTGGACTGCTTTAATAGCTGATCACAGAACTGATGTTCAAAGCTCTCCGTCTAGCTTCCATCTAATAGTTTTAGTTTCAGCTAAATACAAGGGAATTGAAAAGAATCAGGAAATAAGGCCATTTCTGGTGACCACAGTAGTTGAAAGGAAACCCTTTATTCTGAAAATAGCTGCTGTTTATTCATTACATGGTCAGGTCCTTAAAGGTGAGGAACTACTGAATTAATGAAAACAGTTCAAAGAAATTTTGTTCAGGACACTTTATTGCTCCTTTTTTGATAGGATCAGTAGCTGTAAGAAAATATGGATGTGAGGAAGGTCTGGAATGCTCAAAAGGTTTATTTTGTGTGGGCAAAAAAGAAGAATAACCTTGCAGTTTTCAAATTAAAGGAGCAATGTCTGTCACTACTAATTGAAATGTGGTGCCTCAGCTGTTCAGATCATTGCCTCACAAAAAGTATATAACTACAGCCATATCGCCCTCATCCAACACTGAGTTCATTATGGTCATAAAACTATTAAAGCAATAAAAAAAAAAAAATCAAGACAGAGGACTTAGCTTCTGAGCTGGATTTGGTGTTTATAGGTAATACAAAAAAGGGTATCAGGGCCTTGTAGCACTTCGTGTGCAGACAACTCCACAGGAGCACACCAGTAAGCTGGATGGCATTTTAATTTGTAGATATGCCTGAGCATCTGAGAGGTTTCAAGGTGAGGTGACTGTGGCCACTGCATAATTTTCCTGGGGGCTAGCGGGGAAGGAAATAGAAAGAAAATGCTTACATGCATTTCCCTGCCAGGAATCTTGCTCATTGATCATGCATTGAATTTGGATGCCAGCTTCTGAAAGACTCTTTAAATGACAGAGCAAAGGCATCACAAAAACCAGTACCTGGAAGCTGAAGCCAGAAAAACTCAAAATGGAATTAGGGTACGCTTGTCTAAGTCAGGTCAACTCATCGCCTGGAGAGCCCTCCAAGGAACCGTGGGGTTTCCAGTCTGTTTGAGGACATGAGAAAATGGCTGCCTTTCCAGAAGGTATACAGTACAAGTTTGGGTCTTGCTTTGGGGGCAGCTGGGTGCTCTCCAGTGGCCTGTGGAGCACAAGAGGTCAGGGCTGACAGCCCGGCGGCCCCTCTGATCTCAGCAGGTCTGTAAGAGCACTTCGTGATCAGGGACTGAGGACAGCAGTGCGGTGATGACTGCTGGGGAAAGGACCCAGCTGGAGATTTCACCCTGACCCATACCCAGCGTTCCTCCAGTCGAAGCAGCAACAAAGAGGTGACCCCAAAGAACAATTCACCTGAAGCACCTGCCTCTGGTGGGGCTAGCTCTGATAACTAGGAAAGGAGCCCAAAGGCTGGACTAGCAGCTTTAGATGGGTAGAGCCAGATGAGGTGAACCACTGCCTCCGGCATTTGCTGGTGGTCCTTGTCATGTATCGTTTACCTTTGGAGTCAGGCAACGTTTATCCATGACAGTCCATGATGGCTGATTTTTGTTTTAATAACATGCAAAGAGTAATAGGAAACTCAGTCAACACTTTTTAAAGTAACAAAAAAAGGGGTATCCAGTTGCTCATAGCTGGTTTTTACTTATTATCATTTACTTTATTTATTAGGAATAATAGTAACGGTCTTTGTTAAATTCTTAACCAGTAGTTTAAACACTAATAGAAATCCAATGGCTTGCTCAAAAAATCAGCCCTTTTTTTTTCTGATTAGCTTAAGAAGACCACACATAATCAATACCATGACTATAGCTTACCAAATATCTGGTTAGCTTCATATTCCAGGGACAGAGGATGGAGAACAACTCTGGATGCTATTTTAGATAGTGAAATTTGTACTTTGCAGAACTTATTTTAAAATCCTGTTATGCAGCATTATCTAATCTCCTTCTGCTCATCTAAAAATACCATCATTCTAGCATGCAAACCAAATTATATTTGTCTGAGATTCATGAAAGAGGAAGCATCAAAAGTGCACAACATTCAACACAGATCCAAGTTCTGATACAGATGAAAAATCTTACGCCGCAATTTTTGGAAGTTATCTAATCCAAAGGTCACACACAGTTTAGCTCTGCTCTGAGCGTAAGAAGCCAAGCATTATGGGAATGTGGTTCATAATTTAGCATAAGGACCTTTATTCTAGTAGGAACACAGCCTAAAATAACGACACAGACCCAAAGCTGTACTCTTTCTTACCAGAGATAATTACAGGATATTGGGAACAAGAAAAAAGAGTTTGTTTGCGTATCAGCAGTAGCATTCAAACTAAGGGATTATTAAATGTAGATGGGATTATTGATTCCATTTTTTTTTTATTTGTATGAATAAGAAAGACCTGGTTTTAACACAGCAAACATTGGGGAAAAAAGTAATTGGCTTAAAACTCAGGCATCTAAAACAGTCACTAAAGCTATGTTTTTGACATACATGACATCAACAGGACCCTCAGTTTTGGTGATCTTGTCACGCATTATGACTCCATCTATTGCTTTTTCACTGACCAGGCATAGGTGTTCCCCCTTCCCAAATTGCCTCTGCCCACACACGTATCACAGGATGTCTCACTTGCTTAACTTCCAGATGTCATCCCAAGAACTTTCCTTTTCATCTAGTAAAAAACGAACCTTTTTCCTCTCACTGCACCTCTGTGCTCTCTCTGCTCATCCCATGACCTAGCAGTCATTTCTGACTCATTTCACTTCCTTGTATTTGCATTCCAAATAAATCCCATTGCTGCTTCTTGTGTAATATTTCTATGCATTAACTCTTTTGACAGAGTAATTCTGTGCCTTTATCACCATAACAACCTTTTATCTCCTTTATACACGTACTATCAACTCCAGGACATAGAACAATCCGACCGTATTCCTTGCACACTGGTTTGATGACACTAGCTCTTTTTAATCCCTAAGCAAATTTCCTTTGTTGTATCAGCAGCATTTGTATCATTTTTGTCCAGTTATCTTACATTTCCCTGGATAAAGACAGCGTAAGAATTATTGTCTGCTTTCTCAAGTGCCTCCTTAAGGTTTGCTTCTCATTTACTTGAAAAAAAAAAAGAAAGGGAAAAAAAAAAAGAAAGAAAAAAAAGAAAAAAAGACCCCACAACACCAAATTGTATTAGCTACATTTCCTAACTCCATTGAAACAACTCCGCTGTCTTGCTGAAGTCCCATATCACCTTTTTGTTTTCTCCCCTGCTCCCCTGTTCTTTTCTCCCCAGTAATATTCCCTGCTGTCCCGTTTTCCCTTTCCAATGTTGGGTTCCGTTAAAGCTGTTTCTAAGCCCCAGAAACTTGTGCACAGACTTAGAACTCTGAAGGTACTCTGAGGTGCCTGCTACCTCTCTCAGGGCAGGAAGAGGTTGTGAAGTAGCCACCCTAATGCTAAGCTAAACCTTGTCGTTGAGAATTAATTGCACGTATGTCCTGTGAAGGCACCAGACAAACTCCAGTCAACACGAAACTTGAATGGAAGTATAACGCTTCAAAAAGAGGGGGATGGGGGGAAGGAAGAAGCACCATAAGACAGTGAAAAATGCATCAGTCTTTACAGAAGAGACAAGTAAGTAGGTAAAGATGCAATCAGCTTTCACCACTCTGCTTTTTTCATTATATGCCTTTTGGCTGTGCTGCTCAGCACTGTGTTTGTGGAGGTTTATACACTCTGACAAATTCTAGTTGCTACCTTAAGAGCATTTATTCCTCACGGAAACTCATTTCACATCTCATCAGTTACAGCAATGAGATGGGGAAACCGATTTCTTGTTTCTCTGAGGTACGTGCATGCTGGGCGGATGGCACAGCCGCAGCCCAAGCTGAATCGAGTCCTGGCCTGAGTTCCCCCACACCTCCTCCGGGCTGGGGCATCTCCAGGTTTATGCCTCCCCCCTCTTTAAAGAGCAGCCCCAGGCATTTCCAAAGAAATGCACTGCAATGGAAAACACGCTTTCATTTCAGCTCCCCTTTAGCAAGTTAGACAGCAGCAGACGTGAGCATTTGATTAAGGTGTGCTGCATCCATTTCTATGTATTGCTTTGTCCTTCCCTTGCACGGAGCCCTGCGACTTAACGCAGTATCACTTATGGCAGACTGTGCCTGAGAGACATTCTGAGACACTGCCAGCGCTTGGCCTGTTTGGTTTGCAGGGTTCGTGACACTATGTGGTAAGTCACGAGAATTTGTCCATGAGCTCTGGTCTCAAGCAAACCCAGAAGCTGTGGAAAACCACAGAGCATCACAAGACTCGGCAAAAAAAAAACACCCCAAAACCACTCACCCATAAAACAATTTGTTTACTCAAGTTATGAACCTGTTTACTCTTGGAAACTGCTGAGTATTTTGGTAAAGTTATGGCAAACTTCCAGGTCATAAAAAACACCCGCAATCTCGTTGTTAGCATTTCCCAGGGCAACAAAGAAAAAGATACCCCTTGCCGCAGCATTCTCATTTTCTCATTTTCCCTGCCGTTGCTTTACTTCTTACAATTGGACGTGCTAGGGAAGAGCTGTACAGTCTGTTTGGGGAACTGGAGCAGCACTCACAACTTAGGGAAATTAAAGACTACACGTGACAGCTATTAGTCCTGCCATACTCGGAGAGGGCGCTCAGTGATGAGTACAGTGTGAGGCTTTGAATAGGAACTCAAGGGGAACTAAAAAACATTAAGAGCATAAGGAGAAGATAACCTTGAAATCCCTCTCTGGACTAGAAGCCTCTCTCTCAACAAACACTCTGGCATTAGTGTCCCCACAGCTGCCCGTGTGCAGCTACTCCGGCACAGCAAGGAATTGGATACAAAGCCAAAAAGGAGCCTAACGCTTCCGGAAAATTTCCCTGTCTTTCTCACCCAGAAACAGGGGGGTTGCTTGGAAATGCCAGACAACTTTTAAGTGATTTCCAGTCACGTTTTCACTGTTGAGGAGAAGCACATCCACGTGCAGGACAAATAGCTCTGGGGGGTCCAGGAGCTCAGTAGATGAAGCTCCAGGACAGCGGTTAGGCAGAATCAGCCTGGGGGTCTGCAGGATCCAGTTCTAGTTGCTACAAACACCTTCTTTGCTCCACCACCTCATACTTCTTTCTGGCATCTTTTGCAAGCAAATCAAAATAATAGAGACTTGTGTTTGAATCTGGCCTACGTTCTTCTGCAGCAGAAGGCAGAGATTTTAAACCAAATTAACAACGCCGGGGATTTCACAAAGTGTGAAGCTCTGTCCTTCATTATGCAACTAAAGGCTTTTTGGTTAAGGTTAGTGGGTTTCAAACTGGCTTCGAAAAGGCTAAACCAGCTCCATGGTACTAAAACCAGAACGTTGAGAGGCTGCTCCTCAGTGCCTTTACTGACAGGCATTTAAATAAAATTAGAGTTAAGTGAGAATAAAGAATAAAACTGATTCGCTGTGCGTGGCTAATAATAATAATAAAGTGGAAAATATTTTGGACTGAAATTAATGGACACATCTTTAGTATGTCATACGTGAATTTATCTGCATGACTTCCACTCATGTTAATGGGAGCCACTTGGCTAAATTTCTGCTCAGTGAGCTGTTAATTCATCCCTAAGGGATTAAGTTCAAATTTAAACTTACAAAAGCCATTTAATGTTAAAGCTGAAACACTGTCTTGAATTCATATGGTTTTCAGAGAACAAAGGAGTACTGAAAAAAAATAGCAGTGATGTATTAGAGTGAATATCGAATTTCCTGAATTTAATGATTAATTTGGGCTGGTCATGACATCCTAGTTTTGACCAATTCCAGGTTAGTGTGATATTCTGGTGTCCCAGCATCAGATGCTCCCAAACACCTGACAAAAAATGAGTGCCTGATAACATGTTTAAATCAGCATTTTTTTTTTCCAGCCACTGTCAATAGTTGGCTTATGTTCTGATACATATATGACTCAGGATTCTTTAGTTTATATTTTACTTCTAGTTCTCTCAGAATCCTTCTGAATTATGCACCGTTCATATTTAAGGGTTGAAATTCCATATCGATTTACTGTGCAAAAAAACCAAATTCCTTTTTATCATTTGAAATTAGCTCCCTTTCAATCTCTGTCTTGTTCTTGACTTAAGGAAAAGAATACTTAAGAAGACCTAATTTTCCTTTAGGTACTGTTCATTATTTTCTACCTTTCACTGTGTCCCCTCAGTTCCATTTTTTTCTAAATGAAATTATCCAAAACTTTTGAGCCCCTTTCCTTACAAATGCTTTTGATGTTTATCTTCTCCTGTACCTCTCTTGATGTATTTTCTGCTTCTATGTATCTTTTCTACTCCTGCCTGTACCCTTCTAAGCACCAATGGTCAAAACCCAGTGTAAGCATCCCACCAATTTATCCCGGCCATAATATTTGCTGTGTTTTTACCTGTTCACTTCTACTCCTACAGAAGACTGTCACTTGTCTTTTTCCTATCATCACTGCATTAAACAACTGTTTTCCTGAAGCTCTTTATGATGATTCACTCCTTGACCTTTAATGCAACTTCCACCCCTCATTTCTCCCTCCTTGCCTCACACACCCAGTGTTATATGAATAAATAGTTGAGACTACTCATCCTAATGCTTGCTGCTTTTCTAAACTGGATTTATAAGTAGTTACACAGACTTTCTGAAATCCCTTGCAACCTTCTCTGCTGTTGAAGTACATTATCTCCTGTGCTGGCTGTCATTCTTGCCACCTCTCTGTTCACCTTCCTCCAGACTGATCATACATGAAATAACTCTTAATCTACGTGTTGGGGGCACCCACAGATAGCCACTGCCTATGTAAAAAATTGCTCATTTCTTCCACCTCTTTGCTCTGTATCTCTTAACCAGCTTCTAATTCATGTCTGATCTTGTCTGGTCAACTGTTTGCTCTCTGAAGAAGGTACCAGGTCTTTTAGCATTCTTGTACAATGTTGTGCTGCTCTATAAATATTTATTCATACATAAGGCATTCTGAGTTCATTTTATCAGCTCATAGTCATCTAGGTGTTTTATAACTGTTAATTTTTTTCCAATTAACTTTTCTACCACTGAGATAAAGCTTCCTGCTCTGTAATTACCAGGGTCAGCCCCTGCATCTTATTTAAAATTAGATAAAATAATAACTATTCTCTAGTCCTAGCTGATGTGGAGTACGCTGTATTCTGCAGTTAATTCGGAGAAAAAATCTCTTACCTTGGAAAAGCGTAACCACACTGCTCACAGCGAGGCAAAGGTCTGACCTTCCATGGCCTTCTGCTACTGCAGCCCTAGGGTCTCCCAAGTTAATGCCTTTACGGTATGAGCCCACATCACATTCAGATATAAAGTCCATAAAGTTCATTTTCACTTGAGACTTAAGCTAAGTGGTAAATCGGGCTCTTATAAGAGATACGTGTCAGAAATTAAGTCAGTATGGCATGCAGCTACCTACTTGCAGACAATTGAAAGGATAATACCAAGTAACCTTCCCAGATACGGTCACTTTAGTGAACATTGTTCATGTCCAGTTCTGAAAATAGTGATTTAGAGGCAAGAATATAAAATGCTCTTTCCTTGTTTTCTTCCTCTCTAAATGTCTTCTGAACAGATTAAAAATAAATATAATGGACGTTATTCTTATGCAAAAAAAATGCCTTCCTAAAAAATTGCTGAGTGGGAAAAAAGCTAAGGCTGAAAGATTCAGCTGCTTTCTATGGGTCTAAATCTGGAATAGAACAGAGTTTACCAGTGACTTAACTGTCATTCCCAAGAATGGGCATAAATTTAAAAGATATAGTGCAAAACAAGAGGAAGTGCAGTCAAATGTCTCAAGGAACACGTTTCTCTGTTACTACAAAAAATATTTCCAGTGGTATATACATTCACATTGTAGCAGGCCTTTGCTGGGAAAAATCAGTCCAACGTAAGCCTCATTCTTGCAACAAAGTTCACTAGGATGCTGTGGTAGCATCCGCACAGACAGGTGGCAAAAGTTCTCTCCTAACTTCTTCTAAATTAACTTACCCATAAATACCTGTTATCACCCCTTTCTCACACATATATAACTTCCTTCCACTACGCTCATTCACCACGTCCAAATGCAAATCGCTAGGCAACGTTGTGGCATTAAAGACATTAATATTAAACTTATGTAAAATCAGGCCTTCCTGCAGGTTGACTGCGTGGGTGTGTGTCTCTCTCTACGGGTTACCGCGGTGGAAGGTATGAATGCTGCTCCATGAGGTACCAAGCTGGTATCTAGCACGGACAGCAAGAGCAACGCCGTTGTCCAAGTCTAGGTTTCACCCTAAGGCTACCTGAACCT